>NW_024040040.1:6855243-7363213 GCF_014851395.1 Micropterus salmoides
TTTACATGCAGAGTGAAGGTGCCAACTGGTACTAATCATGCGGCACAGCCTTCAGGAGCCCTTCGACATGCAGACTGGAGTAGCTGGGGATTGAACCACTGACTGTTACTGGACGACCTGCTCTACCGCTAAGCCCCTGGATCATACGGCTTTTCGTTAAGCCCTCCCCCTGCCCACATGTTTTCAACACTATGCCTCCAGTTTATGGTGCAGGTTTTCTGTTATAATAGTTGTGATCTAAAATCTCACTATTTGTAGCAATCTTCAAAATAAGAAGTGTACAGATAGAACCAAAGTGCTGCGTTTCTTTAAATGCATTTTAAAAAGGAACCTGGGATCAGACCGCTCTCTTACCTGTGCCTCTGGACGGTTGAACACTTGACTGGTCACAGAGGCGACCAGGCAGAAGCGGTTACACTTGGTGGTCTTGATGTGCATAATGGGCAATCCCGAGAGCCGAAACCTTTTCCACTTGATACCTGAAGTCGGGGCGCAACGGGATGCCGAAACAGTCTTCAACGGCGGTGAGGATGACGATGATGATGAAGAGGAAGGGGGAAATCGGGGAGATCGGAGGAGCGTTGCCTTCCCCAGGGTGACAGACGGGAAGGAAGTAATAGATGCTCCTTAACAGGAAACAGGTCAGGTTTTTTAAGGCGGATCTTCGTCTGCCGCGGTAACGCAGTAGTTCTTCTTCTTTAGTCCACGATGTCAGATACACTCTACGCTACATTCAAGTTTACTCAGTCGCATAGCCTCCTAACCCACATTCCAAGGTTATCTAGTCTGCATCTCCTGCCGCCAACATTTAAGGTTTGGCTTTTTTCCCCCCACCTTCTGCTGCTTCAGCAATCTCCTCCGTAAATCTTTTGCCTTTTCCTTCCTGCCTCAGTCGGTCTCAGCGAGCCAGCTCTGCAGCAGCCTGCATACTGAAGGAATTTTCCAGAGATTTGGGTGTGGAGAGCTGAAAGTCATTCAGCCTCTTCTAAGCTCACACTCTCTCTCTCTCTCTCTCTCTCTCCCCTACTGCTTCACAGCCGCTTAAATGAGCCTCTGCCAGCCGATGACGCATTACCCACAATCCCCCCTCCCCATCCTGGTCTCATTCATTCGTTCATTCACTGCAAGCCAATCGGCTGTGGAAGAGGGAGGGGCAGCCTTTCTTTATTTTTTTTTTTCTACCTATCCCTCTACTGACTGATACTAGCCAATGCTGACTAATCAGACAGAAACAAGGGCAGAGTGTGCAGAGAGAGTGAGAGATACTGGAAAATAATGACATAACCGCTGAGCAAACTGACGCATTAATCTGCTTTCTGTTGCATTTGAACTCAAACAAAAATCCTTTGCTGAAAGGAAAATATGTGACAATGAACCCTTCACCTCTTGATTCCACACACAGACTTAAAGACTATCACCTGACTCCTGAGGGCATGGAGCAAGACGTGGAAAACATGTCAGTCTTAATAAATATGGATGAAGCCGAGAGAGAGAGGGGCAGACAAAGGGAGACAGAGAGAGACAGCTGACAGACAAAGAAGGGAAGATAGGAGATAGGCAGGGATAGGAAAAAAAAAAAAAAAAAAAAGAGTGGAAAGAGAAAGAGAGACATGACTGGTGAAGAATGCAGGATGGAAAGATGAAGGGATAAAAAGCAAGAGGTGGGAGAGACGTGGCGCTCATGGAAAGTATGCAGTTTGATAACATGCTTTTATGAGGTATAAATAGCAGAGAGCTTGAAGTGTGCACTGCCGGCCGTTGGAAAAACAAGACCAGACTGGGAAGCCAATTCACCAACATTTGCACCTGCGTGTGTGCAAGTCCTTAAACACTTCTTGGTTGGGAAGAAGCAGTCGACACAATTGAGACAAAGACAAACAGGCCTGTTTTGTTGCATTTAACCCTCTGCCAAGTGCTGCATTTAAAACGTAGAAGAGCTCAAATCCAGCTTTTATTTTCAGACGCCAATGAAGCAGCACATTAGTCTGCTTGTTGAACTGAACTAAAAGCTGTTATGCTTGTTTCGTGGACCAATATTAAGTATCAGCAGTGTTGGGGAGTAACTTGTTAGATGTAATAAAAATATAAATCCGTTACAGTTACTGAGAATAAATGTGTAATTAAAGGTCCGGTGTGTAATATTTCTGATGCTCTATTGACAAAAATGCAATATAAAGATCCATAACTATGTTTTCAGTGGTGTATAAAGACCTTACATAATGAACCATTATGTTTTTATTACCTTAAAATGAGCCATTTATATCTACATAATCGCGGGAACCCCCTGCTGTGGAGGTCGCTGTATTTTGTTGTCATGTCTGACAGACATGACATGTCTCCCCTGTCAGTGGTGTGAAATATGGATTAATTTCATGGCGCCTACTTATTCTACGTTAGCGAGACAATCAGCTGATCAGTAACGATAATTGGCAATAAAACCATAACGTTAGCTTAGAGCATGGAAGCATCAGCCAGCTAAACTTTTACTGACTGGTAGAAAAACATTTTTTGTTAGTTGGATTGGTTTATTCTCCAGCGCTGTGCTTTGGCTTGTGGCGTTATGTTAGTTGGATTATTTTTATGTAGTTACTCTCTCTCTCTTTTTTTGGCTTTGTCTGTTAAGTTCGTGAGAATCAGCTGATCGCTAATTGGCAATAAACGGCAGCTTCCAGCATCGGAGCTCAGACCAGCCCGCTAAACTTTGACTGCGCTGGTAGAAAAAATATGTAGTTGGATTCATGTAGTTCTTCTCCAGTCTCTGTTATGGCTTTGTTACGTGGACAGAAATGTGCCGTTACCTTCCTGAGACAAACAGCTGATGAATATTATTGATAATGAGACTAATAATATTACTGGGAAGTAATGGGAAGCTCGGATCAGCAGCTAAACTTCACATTTTACTGCCCTGCTGGAAAACATGTATTTGGTAATGGTGATACATAACAAGACCGTGTACCTATCAAGTGACCAATAATAAATATTTTCCGAATTTGCATTGAAAAAACTTTATTGGATATTGCATCCGACTGTGCACACAGATATGTAGTTTGTGCTTTCACATGCTAAATGCCCATTAAACCGTTGCACCGTTTTACCACAATCTGAAATGATGGCTGTCAGTACTACTTTGTGTTTCTGTTGCATTTCAAAAACTTTAAAAAAATTTGCATGCTTATCTAATTAAGCAAAGTGAGAGGAGCGTTGATCCTCACCAAGCTTTGTAAACTTCACTCCACTTTTATGTGGTTTATAATGGACTGTGGTGCAGAAACAGTGAGGCTTATATTGTCCTGCTATCTGTCAGTGGTCATACTGGATGCACTAGATGTGATAGTTTTTGAAAATTTCTTCATTTTCATCTATGTTACTCCAGAATAGCCAACCCTCCCAAGATGTAAAATACTGTATTACAGGAGTATGAGACATCATGGTGCACTTCATTTCTTCATGTGGCTGTTGTTTATTAATGAAAAACAATAATATTCAAAAAACCCCAAAAACATATGGTTTTACATAATTTATATAATTTCTTAATATATCTAAAAGTAACCTCATTTCTTCTCTTTTATCTCATAGATGGCATCTTTGTCCTGTTTCAGGCACCGTAGCTATACTGTTCACTTGGATAGGGGAGGGCGGGTGCAATTTGCAACCCTCACTGCTAGATGTCACTACAACTTACACACTGAATCTTTAAATTACAGTTATTTATGGAAATTTTAATGATTACATTTGAAGTTACATCTGAATATTTTCTGTAAAAAGCTCGGCTATGTGTTGAATACTATTTATTTCATTGCTCTGCATGTTTTTCCTGTGCACAACGTCTTCCTTTGTCATTTCTAGCCACAGTCGTTTAGTAAAGTTTGATGCTGTTCTGATGCTTTTGATTGTCATGTTTGCAGCGCCGCCCGTCTGCCAGTTAAACTGCCTCTCAAGCTGTCTTGAAAACGGTTAACAGTAGAAAACATTCATTAGAAATTTAGAAAAGTAATTAAATGTAATAAGTAGGGCTGGACCCGAATATTCGGCCGTTTGTCACACATTAGATTTTCGATTATGAGATTCGATTATTGAGGGGTTTTTTTCCACGCGCCTGACCTACGCTGACAGCAGTGAGCTAACACTCCAGTTCACATCAAAGGGAAAACAAAATGAAGTCCTCAGCTGTGTGGGAGCACTTTAAACTGAATGATGACAGCACTAGGGTGGAAGTTATGGTGTTAATTGATTTAACAATTGCTTAATTTCATTACAGATCAAAACAGTCAAATTTCCTACATTTTAAAAGGAATCGGTATCAAACCGTGGGCTGGAAACAAACAGCAACACAATGAACGCATTTAAATAAGCCTAATTATATTAGGCCGATTGTAGAAGAAGAGCATTTTGTCGCTATATTAAAATTAAAAGTGAATTTTGCATGATAACGCGTTAGATTTAGTTCCGCTACCGGAAACACCGCTCATCCCGTGTGCTCTCCGCCTGGACCCCCGCCCGGCTAAACTATTCCCGGATTCTCAATATAGGCCTACCATCCTTTTAACCCCGCAATAAATATTTCTCCCTTTCTTAGTCCTGCACTCGGGTCTGCTAGCCGGGCTATAACAAAGTTAAAAACAAAGATTTGGTAATAATCACTCAGTTAGCCTAGCTATGAGAATAAATAAACGGAGCTCTTTCTTCTCTCTCTCACACACGCACAGACAGACTTGCCGCCGCTATCACACCCCTATCCGATCCTCCCTCACTCAGCAGAACTTAGTGGGCATTTAACTTTCTTCTGCTATTCTGCTTCTATCCATTAAATACAAAAAACCCAGGTTTAAACAATCACCATACTACATACTACTACTACATTTTAAATAGGGTAATTTGTAATCTGTAACCTACATTACCAGCAATAAACAGCGACAGAAAGTAAATATTAAACTTGATTTGATATGTGCCTGTAAATTGTTTGCCCACTACAAGATATCATGAGTTTTGGGCTCCAAAACAACAACAACTGAGAAGTAGAACCACACCCTCACCAACGCAACCCCTTATGTTTTCTAACACAGGGAATGTTTTCGGACTGAATCCCTGCTAAAACACAGGTACACTCAAATTTACACCTGCAGGAAGTCACTCGCTTGCTGCTACATCCCTGTGGACAATGAGTCTGTTCCCGCTGCAGACTAGCAGAGACATCTGGCTGGACATCAAACTATTAGACCAACATGTCAACATACTGTACACGACTTCTGCGGCTCACTGCATGCAGGTGTTAATGCATGGTGACATGACTAAAAGCACTGCCTCGTGTGTGTGTGTGTGTGTTTACTGGATGGAAAATGTGTGGGGAAAATAAAGTGGTGTAATGTCGGTGAAGCCGATGCTGTCATGTAAGTGTTGTTTGTTGATGTTAAACATTACCGTGTGAGTATGTGTGTAGGTGCTAATCATCTCCAGACCTCACCCTGCTGTGGCCACTGTGTGTGAGAGAGTGAGTGTGCACGCTCAGCCTTGCATTTTTTCCATGCCTATGTTTTTGTTTCATCTTCCCATTTTTTCCATTCCCTCACTAGACTGATATACAGGCAACACACACACAGACAGACAGGTGTGCACACAACACACACAAGAACAAATCCTGACTGCCTGATACATACTGGACACGGCACTATGTTACTAGCCAGCTGCTACATTTTTATTGCCTCATGCTCTTCTTTCCAATGTTGAGGTGAAAGTTACACAGTTCAACTAACAACTGATCTTTGAAGGCTGATTATTGGGAACACAGCTAGTGTACTGGATGGAGGATTACCCATACTGGCTATCTGAGGCCATTATATTACATTTACTCATTTGGCAGGCGCTTTTATCCAAAGCAACTTACATTTTACGAACAACATACAAGCATCAACAAACTGACAATACATTCTAGTAAGAGCAGCAACAAATACTAGTCAGGGCTAACAGCGCATGTCGCATCAATGGGGTAAATACCTAGGGAAAGAAGAAAGAGTTAACAAAAAAAGTGCAATCAATAGAAGATAACTGTAAGGGGATAGAAGAAGAAGAGCACAGAAAGCGCATACCAATACCAGGAAATCATAATAACTGGACCAGTTCTTGAGTTAGGGCCAAAAAAAAAAACGTGCTTGTCAAGGTCATTTTGAGGCCACAGTGACCTTGAACTTTGTCCACAAAATTCTAAATCAGTTCATCCTTAAGTCCAAGTGGACCGTTGTGCCAAATTTGAAGAAATTCCTTAGTAGCCCTGTATCTGACAACGCTGATATTTGTGATAAGCTGTGTTCGGCAGTAACTTGTTAATGTAATATTATTACTTTTCCCAGTAACTAGTAGTGTAGGGGTTGCTACTTCCAAAACAGCAATATAACAGTTGCTAATCCAAGTGACACCACTTTACTGTGTTACCAGAACGTGATTTGTTTTGTTGTCCTTGAGGGGCGGCTGTGGCTGAGGAGTTAGAGCGGGTTGCCTGGAAGGTCGGTGGTTCAATCCCCGCCTCCTCCAGGCCGCATGTCGAAGTGTCCTTGGGCAAGATACTGAACCCCGAATTGCCCCTGGTGGCTGTTCCGCCAGTGAATGAAATTGTGTGAATGGTGAATGCAGATGTAGTGTAAAAGCGCTTTGAGTGGTCGAAAAGACTAGAAAGGAGCATTTAGATTTACATGTATGCACAATTGATTACATGGCAGGTCAGCGGCAGTTCAAGTCGAGGAGTCAGACCTTATGTTTTTCACGTCGGCTGCAAGCCAAAAAGCTAAAAGAAAGAATGGACGTCTGAAAGTACTGCCATTATTGTGTCACAGTCAAAAATGCTAAAAGCCTTTTAGTCCGTTGTAAACTTTGTATGACCAGCAGAAAGCTTTCAACCGCAAACAATTCTACATCTAATTTATTAAAGCACAGCCTCCTCTGTATAGCATCACCTGGTTTGAGAGGCTGCAGTGTTTTCTGTTTGGCTGGTTGTTGACTTGGGCTAATTATTGTTTTGTAGTTCTCTTTATAAGGAGTAATAAGTAAAAAGTAATTTATTACTATTCCTGAGTAACTTGCCCAACACTTGTGATAAGTGAAGATTTCATCTTTACCAGCTGATATGTTGAGGGGCTCTAACAGTTTCCCACACCATCAGCAAATGACTGAATGAAACCAAATCATCAGCACCATCCGTTTCAGTTTCTTTAAACACAGAGACAGACTTGTACTTTTAGGTGGATTCCACATCCTTCAAGTAAAATTCCAGTGACACATCCTTATTTTTAAACCCCGGTTCTGAACAACTCTGTGATCCGTTCTGCCACAAAATCCACTTTCAGACAGACGGAAGCCAGATTCCAACGACAGGCAGTTTCCTCAAAGCTTTAATATAATTCCACATCTGAACAGGAAAAGAGGGCCTGGAGCACGATGACACATCTGTCCCTTTTCCAGCTCTGTCCGCCTACCACTGAACTTAGGGACAATTTCAGAATAACAACAGTAAACCTCTCATTCTTCCAGGGAGCTACTCGGTGCATGAATCACTGGAAGTGCTCAGATTTTCCATTTGACCTAAAACTTGTTTGTCAGATGCGGGTTCATTTCTAACCTGCTAATCCTCTACAACAAGTATTGCTAATCACTGTGCTGGAAACTGTGATCACACATTTACAATCTGAATTATTTTTGCATTGGAAAAACAATGGGACCAAGATTTGCATTTGTCTTTACCTTAAACCTGATCTCATCTGCAGCTACCACTGGGTGTGTCCTGCTGGAGAAGCTCATGAGTCTTTCCAGACCTACATCAGAGTTTTGCCTGACCCAAATCTGTTCTTCCATGCTGGTTTATTAATGCAGTTTAGTGCTCCAGTTGGGCTGAGGTCAGTTTAACACAACACACTGGAAAATATATTCTGCTTCATTCCTGTAAAGTGACCTGTCTGAAGAAATGTCCTCATACCTAAACAACAAAATAGGTCGATTGTCAAGTGTCCCAAAACAACATAGAACACCTTTTTCCAAAACGTCATGAGCGTTTCCTGCTTCCCTGACCTTCAGTATGTTACATAAGTCATTTGATGTGACGTTTAACATGTGGAAAACGTAAAAAAAGGTTCGTAGTGGGGTTAGGTTTACGCAACAAAAACTATTTGGTAAGTTTTAGGAAAAAGATTGTGGTTTGGGTTAAAGTAGTAACTCAACATTTACTTTGTTTTACAAGGGACTGCCCTGGGGTTTTACCCATCCATTAATCCATTAGTTGTTCGGTCTATAAAATGGTGAAAAAAGGCGACCAGTGTTTCCCAAAGCCCAAGATGATTGGCCTGTACTACGGGGTAACTGGCATATCCAGGTAATTTCAGGAGTAACTTTGTGACATTGGGTGTAACTTCCCGGTTAACCCGTACTACGAAAGGTGGATAGGTGTTAACCGAGGTCTGTTGCCATGGCAATCTCTAAACTGCTCTGAGCAGGTTTTGTTCGTGGTTAACTCGAGGTTACCCTGCATGTGGACTACACACCACATCTGTACTCAGCGTTAATGGTGAGAAGTTGGATATTAATACACACCACTAGATAAAATATGTTTAGATTTCATCCCGATTTGTTCCACTGCGGCTGCAATGAAGTTCTGAACACAACAGCATCACGTTCAGACAGCGAGCCCTGCAGCCTCTGTGATGAATCTTAATTAATTAACGGGATAGTTAGTTTCTTAGATGGAGCCCATCTGTAGGCTATAATTGAATTCTCCTGTGTTTTCACATATTTAGATTGACTATTTTACATGTCTAAAAAATAGGGAGCCAGGGTTAGGGGTAATAACCGTGAAAAAAATCTCCTACCTTACCTCCTGTACCTTTACATCTTAATCATATTACACATAAAAGAAGAGCCCATAAAATACATAATAGAGATTTGATCTACAATCAGAACACTGAGCAGATAAGTAGGCTACAAATTTACTCCATGCGATGCCAACAAGCCTCCCTGGCTTTGTCGTTTGCTACGATATCAGATTTAGCCGTTAACTTGTCTTTACATTCATAATTTTCTGACACTACCAGCGTGCATTCTTCTGGAGAAATACGGAGCATGCGCCTTTGCGAAAAAACTCAGCCGAACACGCCCCTTTATGCGAACGTTTATTATGACCCATGTATATATGGGTCGTAATAAACTGTAATTATCAACCTATACGGCTGTGTTTTTCTGGTGAAGACGGGCTGCTTTACCGGTTATATGCTATAAAATGCCATTTTTTTGCCTAAAGTCAAGGTGACAACTTCAAATGTCACAATCAGTTCAGAGAGATATAAAACACAGATACGTAGAAAAGCTTCACAGTTGAGAAGCTGTATAGATCGTTCAGCTTTTATTTTGTAGGAAAACGATTCAATTATCAGAAGAGTTAATGATTTAATTCTCTGTGAATCGACTACTAGATTAATCAACTCAGCTCTAAAACACATAAAAATGTTTATGATGACCTACATGATCATTTCTGCACTGACATTTCTTGTTGCTTCTCAGCTTTTCGACGCGCTGATACAAATAAATCTGCAATAATGTCAGGCCACTGATGATCTGGCTGATTTACCTGCCAGATGATAAACTGGCCTCTCTGGCCACCAACACTACCCGATCAACAATTAAAACCCTTCTGAATTCAATGTGTTTCCCAGTCAACTTTAAAACAGCCGAGCTGCTTTTGTTTCTGCTGGTTTTCATTGCGTTTTATGTAAATGCTTTTGAATTACAAACCGGCATTAAGTGCTCACTGTTCAGTGTTTGTTAGGTCTTATACAGTAGTCTAGTATATCAGGAAAGCTTTAAGAGCATTGGGATAATAGCACTTACAGTAATATTTTGTTCATCATAATGGTAGAATGAAAATGTGATACCAGCACAGCCCTTAATACAGATTACTAAATGCATGAATAAACCTATCCTATAGGTCCTGATGAAACAATGAGCCTCTTACTGTATTTTCTGGGGCAGACACTGTGTGTAAATGATACCCTCGGTTTTACATTACAGAAGCTCTGTCCACTGAAGTACCCTCAGTTCTTAACAAAATAAAGCAAAGCAACCGAGTCTTCTGAGAATTTATCAAACATTCACACACCCTCAGTGGAATTTTCTGCCAGACGAGATATCAGCTGACCATGAAATCCTTGCAGATGCCCGGTGGAAAAGCAGCAGGATCACGGAAGAAAGGGAAGGAGGGAAAAAACAACACCACAAGTCATTTTTTCATGCCCTTCTGTTGCTTTTCCTTTTCCATCAACGTCAGCAGAGCCCTATAGCACGGCACCAAACGCTAGCTCATGTCACAGTCCTGTGTGTAAATTACCCTTGTGTACAGAGCGCTTACCATTTTCCCCAAGGTGTACAGTGAAAAATATAAAAATGGTAACAGAGTTTATTTAAAGGGAGTGCTCCCTCTCCTGTGCAATTAATAGATGAAAACCAGTAACGGACTACGAAAGTGATGACCCTGGTATCTGGACACTTGGCACGTGCCTTAAAATAATGACAAAGCTTTTCAAAACATTAAAACATATTTTTAAAACATTGATCTGTTGGGAGCAGCTGTTTTTAAAGACGGAGAACTATGCTGTGATTGTTGCACAGCATGTAGAATGTCGCCACACGCCAGCAGCACCCACACAACCCACGCCACACTTTATGTAAACAACAAACAATATTTAGAACAACAACTTCAGGAAAACAGAACAAGGGGAGCGTGTTGCTCTCAGGAGGAGGAGGCGGCGGCTAAAAGCAGCACATACTGGACTCCATTCACAACCTGGGGGAGGAACTAGTACAAATGAGTGTATTAGTACAATATTATAACATTAAATAAAAAGTTTAATGTGAATTTAAGAGTATACTGTTAGTATAGTATTAATATATTAATTATAATATTACTAAATTCACAACAATTTAATATATTAGTTGTTTTCATTCATTAAACCGTTGTTCTTTATGGAGAACAATAAGTTCAACATTTCCATATTTCGCTAGCACATTTTTTTAATGTCTCGCACCATCCAGGCTGTGATTGGTTGGTTCCCGGAAAGTGACACTGGCGAGCGCGTCAGCTTTATGAAATGTTGATCATGTTTCAACAAAAGGCTCCTGATATAACTAAATTGCCAGCTAGACAAACCCAAACAAACGCTGCTCATCTTCTCCCCGTTTTCTTCTGTCTTACGGCTTCAGCTGCTGACAAAATATTAATAAACACATCTCTGTTTACAACTACATGACAGTTTGTTCTGAACCATCTTGGCTGATATGGGGGACTTTAAAGTAAAGTGTTACCAGTTTTCCATTATATTTTAAACATACAGACACACATAGACCAACTTAACACCCAAGTAGTATATTTTCCTCCACCCATTTTGCCGATGAGAGGATTCAAACCCAGGATTTAAAACCCTCCTCGCTACTCTTCCATTTTTTCCATTAACGAAGTTATTGAGGCTTAAAACTTAATGAAATAAGAAGCAGTTCCCACAAGAGAGTGCAATTAGTGCTGAACAAGACTAATGTTGGGGACACACAGGAGGCGAAGAGCCAATTCTGGCCTGAGCAGAAGCCTGGCAGTTCAGTCTATGTCTACTTCTCTGCACCGGTCAACAAGCAAATGTGCTCCCCTGCTCTGGTCTAATCACATGTTGAGCTTTTTTTCCCCCTATACAACAACTTATTTGTGTAGGCCCGCCACTTAACCATTTTTTACGTTTTAAAATGGGTAAAATCTTATTTCAGTGATTCGCTCAGCCCCTCCTTGTTCCGCTTCACACAAACAATCCGACAACAGACCTGTCTGCGAAAAGCACTCACTGTGATTCAAGTCATTCATTCGCAGGAGGAACGGTGTGTTTTCAAGACAGCAAATATGCAGGCGATTTGGGTTACTGACATTTAGCTGCAATGGTCTCAGGCTGTAATATGCAGATATGTAACTATATTTTTTGAGCACCTTTAAAAACACTTTGACAGAAAGCGAAGCAAAAGCACGACAACACAACAACAGAAAGCAAAACAGCAAGGCATGGTAACAATTAACAATTGTAGAGATAAAAACAACAATTAAAAAAACAAAACATGTCAATAAAGTAAAAACTAATTTTATAAATGAAAGTTTATAAGTCATATATTTATGAAAGTCTATAGAAAGGGCTTTTAAGAAGTCATTTAAAACAAGTCAGTAAACTTGCAAGCCTTAACTTTTCAGGCAGGTTTATCCAAAGCCACGGGGCCCTGATGGCAGAACAACAGCCAGGAGGGCCCCCACCTGAGGATCTGATACTTTAAGGTGCAAACTGGCTCATATGGGAGTCAACATTTCCGCCACATAGCTTGGGGCCAGACCACAGAGAAGATAAATGTGTCAATTTACAGCGTTTATAAAAGATAATCACTGTGTTTTCTTGCCAGATTACGATCGCGGCACACAGGGAAAAAGAACAGACGCCGACTCCATCGCCACGGATCGCCAGCCGTGCCTCCTGTCTGAACAGCCCAACTGGTCAACAGTGTCCCCGGCAAAATCACAACTAATGAGGAGACGTCTGCTGCTGTGGCTTCTGCTGTGAACCGGCAAAGAGGAGATTGCAATCCTCCTGCTGACACGTTTTTAGAATTTTACCAAGTCTGTAAAACACAGTAACAAAGTGGTGGTACATTTAAAATGTCTAGTGATTACTGTAAACACCGGCGCAGTCATGGGATAACTATATCTGCATCTATAAAGGCTTGCTATAGCTGTGTTGTATAGCTCTATTGTCCCATTCCAGTGAGTCATATCTTGCACTTAAATTGCAATCAGGGACTGAATTGCAGTGTTGACACTAATGTGCCCTTTGTATGCTTTGTTTTGAATGAAAGCGGGAAGGATCTAATCAATATATAAACAACCAGGAGCAGGAATCTGAATAAGTAAGAAAATTAGAAAGTATGTGTTCCTTATTGTCAACATCATCCTGGCTACAGTAGTGAAATTCATGCCTAAAAGATGCTGAAATAAATTTAACAAAGGCTTCAAATACCCATTGTTTTTTATAACAAAATCTACAGCATGACTCCCTGGTCATCAAGACTAAGAAATATTTCTTCATCCTGCTTCTGCTAACATTAATCACCCCCCCCCCCCCCCCCACAGGAATAAAAGTAAAACCCTGAAAGAGATCCATACATGTACCTTACACCTAGTACATGAATATTTCTGGAAACTTACCCATGATGCATCTCTGTGGCTGATGTCATTCTTGTGCCTTATCCACTAGGATAAAATTAAACTGATGAGAGTTTAGCTATTAAGTAACTCAGAATGACTGAGGAACCGGGGTATGAGTGTGTTTGTCGTCAACTTAGTCACAACAGATTTAGTGCGGTCTTGGTGGTGTGATGTGCGGATTTGGCTGCAATCCAAGGAGATGGTGTCGTCATCCATGACAGTGAAGACAGTCATGGACAGTATCACAAATGTTTGTAGTTAATTCATTTGAATCGTGAAAGAATTAGCACTTAATTTTTCTATTAAGATATTTATTTTGTTGACTGAAAACAGATTTTGTGTAATGTAATCATGTAAAAAGATTTTATCAATTGTTTTGAATCTCAGATTTGTGAAGTGATCCACTGTTTGGCATCAAGTGTTTGTTCTGACCTTGAAGAAAAGTTTAAAACCACCGTTAACCAGCTGGTTTCTTCAACTTTCACTGAGGAGCAAAAATCTGCCTTTAATTTGAAAGAAATAATTTGACATTCATCGTATTAACTATCAATATCAAATGATGTGGAATGTTTTATAACAACATTTTTGGCCATTTCGCCCAGCCCTTGTAAATACTTTAAGACTAGACCTAAACTCTTGAATAAGTCACTGAAACTTGTTAAAGATAAAACTTCTAAGTTGGTTTCGTTATTAGACAAATTTAAGTTAATTTGACATGATCTATTGACCCTGCTTATTTACTTATTTGCCTACTTATTTATTTTTATATTTGTAATACTTGTTGTCATTTGGATTTGTGTTATTTTTGCTAAACCTGAGGCAGAGGATGTTGTTATGTATAAGACTTGTAAAGGCGTCTCTTTTTTCCAACAAAGGTTAGAATTAACTGGACTTGGTTGAAAATACTCAAAGAGATTTCGTCCCTCATCCCAGAGACTTCTTCCGTTTGACTGACCGATTCGTTAACGCTCCTGGATGTTTTTGGCGTACTCATCTGAGGTCAAAAGTAAACTTTCAATTTTGGCCTGCTTTTTCCCCTACCAGTCAGTCAGAACTGAAGTAGACTGTATCTAAGAGTATCTTCAACCAAGTCCAGTTGAACTTGATTTTAATTTCCTATGGATAACTCTGACCTGGATGACTGAGAACCATCACAGATATCTTGCCTTCTTTTGTTTAGATGTCATGTTTTCAATTTAAAAAAAAACAAACAAAACAAACAGTCACAACCATCTTAGTATCTTTAACAAGTAACTCCATCTAGTGGTGAAATGTGTGACTTGTTTCTACTTGTTTAGAACCAAACTCCATTCAAAAATCAAGTGATTCAGCGTTTCTTGCTCATTTTCTTTTCCAGCCACATTACAGGACATTATTTTTTATATTTGACACATTTACAATGTCAGCATACATCCAACAGACCAAAAGGTAGGCCCCTGACTAAAATGCCAACGTGTGTAAAGGGCCCACCTCGCAGACATGAGCACTGCTGCACAGCTTGTTGTCCTTACCTTCACACTGCCGTCATTAAACAAATCCTCCGGTACTTTGCAGGCGATCAGGGCGTTCGGTAAATCGGTAAACTGGACATCAACCGTAGCCTCCTCTTCACTGCCATTTTCTGCCTGTTGCATCTCGACGTTTTCTAGTCTGTCTTCTGGGAACACAGGAAGAAACCCATTTCAGCAAAGCAGACATCCATACACATGAATCATAGACTTGATAAAATACTTTCTAACGCCTGAGTTAACGTTACCAACCGTTTCTAACGTTAGCTGTTACAGGTTTAATTAACGTAACATTAGAGGGTTCACAAGGATTTATTCACTCCCATACGTACCGATAAAGCCGAGGACGTTATTTCATGACAATGTGTTGTTGAACAGCGAGGTTTTCCTCCAAACAGCCGACAGAAGTTAAAGATACTAAGCTGATCGAGTGTATTAGCTTAACGTTACAAGCTGCACTAAGCTGGCTAGCAAGTACTGCTAACCGGGGCTCTGAAATTATGCTGCCAAACAGGCAAAACACACGATATTCCGTTATTATCTCCTCTCGGTTAATTGTGAGTGAAGGTGGGCATTTGGCTGTCGGTACTGTCTTAAACCAAAACAGCACGATATTCCCAAATATTAGCCATACATCAACCTCTCGGCTACATTTGTTTGCATGGCGCAGAGGATAAAGGAGATGACGTAAACTGGAGAGCAGCAGATATGCGCTTCCGGTTTTCTGGACCACCATGTACAGATTAAAAACGGTATAATGTTATGTGCGGGGTTCATAGATGGTGATAAATTATACCACGTTTATATTTTATGAACGTTTAAAGTCATTGACATTTTATTACACTTAGTAGAAGTAGCATTCTTTGAGATTGAGCAAAAATATTTGGTGGTAGTTCCGCATTAGATCAATGTGCACAGTAAAGTATGGAAGCCCATTTCTGCCACTGTGATTCAAAAAAATCCTGTAAGTCATTACAATAAGAAACTTTCTCAAAATAATAACTTATCTATAAACAATGGCTTGGTATCTCAATATAATGAGAAACGTTCTCAAAATAACGCCTTAGTGTCTTAAAATAATGAGAGACTATATCAAAACAATGACTTAGTGTCTTAAAATAATGAGAAACTATATTAAAATAATGACTTAGTATCTCAAAGCAATGACTTAGTATCTAATGTGAAACTGTATTACAAAAAATGACTTAACATATCAAAACAATGACTTAATTTCTCTAAATCATTAGAAACTTTATGAAAATATTTACATAGTATCTCAAAATATTTATTTAGTAGTAGTGTTGTAGTACTCAAGACCAGTCTTGGTCTCGCAACCGGTCTTAAGACCACTTTTTGACGGTCTCAGTCTCAGCATTTGTACTTGGTCTCGAACATAGAGGACTCGGGACTTTATTTCAAGACCAGTCAAGACCATAACTTATAATATCTATCTATCTATAAATTGCTTTTGCATTGTCTTATTTATTTTTTAACATCCTTACTTTGATTGGGAACTGTTGGGTTTCTGTAAATATCATCACAGAGTACGGTCTATACCTGCTCTTTTATTAAAAGCGCTCAGAGATAACCGTTGTTGTGATTTGGCGCTATATAAATAAAATTGAATTGAATTCAAAATTGGATGTAAAACTTATTGCTTCAAATGCAACCAATAACACTATTTAAAAATGTGTTGTCACGCCTGCCTGACCCCCTTCACACGCACTCCAACTGTTTAACAAATGTTTGATTTGAATCACAAATGAAGAGCACTTAATTTTTCTATTAAGATATCTATTTTGTTGAGGAAAATGGACAGAAAAAGATTTTACTTAATTTAATTCTTGCATTTTTGTTGAAAAGACATTTTACCACCTCATATTTGTGAAGTGATCCACTGTTTGGTATCAAGTGTTTGTTCTGACCATAAAGAATAGTCTAAAACCACCATTAAATTTGAAAGAAATAATGATCTGACATTTATCATGTTAATTATCGATATCGAATGATATGACATTTTTTATTGTGAAAACATTTTTGGCCATATTGCCTAGTGTTAAGTGGATGGTAAACATAGAAAGAGAGTGTTAAATAAAAATGCTTACGTTGATTTCAGCTCTTAGCGTTTGGGTGTTTTAATGGGAATGGGGATCTTTCAGATCAGTTTGAGAAGTACCTATCTCGTTCCACATTTTATTGTGTGTCATGTAATGTGGGGAACTGGTCTTGGTCTTGACTCGGTCTCGCCCTCCCTCGGTCTTGTTCTTGACATGGCCTCGCCCTCCCTTGGTCTTGTTCTTGACTTGGTCTCCGCCCCTAAAGGTCTAGGTCTTGTCTCAGTCTCAATAAACTCTGGTATTGGTCTTGACTTGGTCTCGGTTTGGGTGGTCTTGACTACAACACTACTCAGTAGTCTTAGTATCTTAAGTCAACAAACTTGAACTTAAAATGACTTATAGAATTTCTTTTTCATCACAGTGGCAGAAATGGGCTTCCATACAGAACAGATGTCGTAAGCTACCTGCCAGGATTTGCATCCACCCCTTTTCTCAGCATATATGAGCGTTACCTCCCACGAGGTGCATGCAATTTTCAGCAAGCATGTAGTACTTTGTTTTTGGTGGTGTTTCCAGTCTTTTGGAAAATATTAACAATATTTACCATTTTTAATATTTAAATTATTATTACAAATAGTTAACTTGAAACATGCAATATGGACATTATTCCAGTTGCAGCTCTCATATTAGAAGAAAAGCCAATTAAAGGAATATAAATCTGATTTTCATCCACCTTATTCAAAATTTTCTGTGATCCTCATGCACTTCCTGTGCTGTTCTTCTATCCTCTTACACTTCTCTTGTATTGATTGCACTTTTTTGTTAACTCTTACTTCTTTCCCTAGGTATTTACCCCATTGATGCCTTAACTAGTATGTATTATCAGTCTTGTAGTCAGTGCTATATTGATGCTTTGTTGATGCTTGAATGTTGTTCCTCAAATGTTAGTCGCTTATATATATTAGATAAAAGTGTCTGCCAAATAAGTAAATGTGAATGATCCAATAAATGTAATATGTGCATATAGATAGAGAAATATTTTACTTAATTAAATCATAACTATTACAGTATAAATGTAAATTACTCTCATTTACATCTCCTATTAAACATATAAAAATAAGCAAATATAATATATAAATATAAGCAAAAATAAATGATAGTATGTGTTACTGATCATGATACATTGGTCAGATTTAACTTAGGAGCTTGCAGCATGTTTATGTTTAGGTATCTATTATCTGTCATGTTCTGTTATGGCTAGTGCTAGTTAGTGAGCAATAGCACAGTGCCATATTGTGTCACCCAATGTGGCCTTCTTATTATACAAGCTTCCACAATTACTTTCAAGTGTGGAAATAGAAGAGAAAACGTCAGTGCTGTATGCAAAACTTTGAAGGGTATGTGAGGCTGAACTGCAACTTCTGTGTCTGTCTAGTGTAACTAAGTGTTCTGTATGTAATGATAATGCATGTGTGTGTATGTGTGTGTGTGTATAGGTATTTCTGTGTGAACTTCAACTCAAGTGGTGCTGGTCCCTGCGTGGCAATGGGGTTTAAGTTCCTGGTCATGTGGGGATCAGCCTCCATTTAATCCTCTGGAGAGAGAGAGAGAGAGAGAGATTGTATTTATTGATGTCTAACTCTGCTTAAGGTGCAGTACTGATCCGAGAGCTCCATAGCCACAAGCAAAGAGTAAAAAGAGTGTGGACTTATAGACCCTAAGCCCTTACACCTGGATAATTTATATTGTCTTGTGATCTTTGGAGGTGAACTATCAGAATCTGGATTTACTTTCATGTGCCTGGAAATTCTGAACTTTCCAGCTGTCCTACAGGCCTTTTATAACCTTCGTAGCTTTGCTTTCAAGAGCTTTGTAAACATTCTTAGATCCATCTCGGAACCATTCTGGAAACCTGGACTCATCCAAAAATCAGCCTTCACATGGCAACTAAGAGCTATTTCCGGATTTGAGTTGTTTGATCTTTGAAACACTTCGTTCCTAACTCCTAGTTGCTTTCAAACGTTAGAAATACTGTGAGATCCTTTTTGGATATTTTCTGGAATACTAGATTTATTTTACAATCTTTGGAATCTCTGCGTCCTCAGAAGCACACTTTTTGGAACTAATCCAGAAACTGGAACCAACTGGAGTCTTACCTCCATAAATCTGTCTTTGATCATTTTTGGAATACTGTTCCCAAACCACAAACTTGGCATCTTGCAGAACTACGTACAGATCTTGGAAAATTCTTCCTAAGTAAGTGTCCCATCATTTGCTAAAACAATGGCTCAGTCAGGTTCCTGCCCAAATCAAGACCTGTTAAATGGCACCAATGCCCACAGTCCACAACGAGATGAGGATGTAGAACTAGCTGAGGAAGTAGGGGAGGATGTTTTGATGATGGCTGAAGCAGGAGAGGGACAAACCAAAGGAAAAAGCAGAGAGCAGAGTGAAAGGGTGAGGATTACCCAAGTGGCCCTGTCACCAAATGGAGTAATAAAAGACGGGGAGGGAAGAGGTGAAAGACTGGGGGGAGACGAGGAGGGAGTAGAAGTGGGGGATGAAGAGCACGAAATGATAGATGAACAGACAAGACAGAAAAAGAGTGAAGGCAAGGAAGAGGACGCGTCAAAAGACACAAAGACAGTGATTAAAAATCTGTGTCAGTTTTCAGCATTGATAGAGGTTGAGAAAGGTCAAGAGCAGATGTTAGACAGCAATGAAGAAACAGAAGAAGACAGAAGTAAACAAGAGGCAGTAACAGCAAGGGCAGAAACAAGGATAAGGCAGGACAAGACCAATGATGGAGACAACGTGTTAGAAGAACACCAGGTAGTGTCCACTACTGATGGTGCAGAGCATTTTCAGGACTCAGGTACTTTTGTAGAAGAGTCAGGAGAGGCTATAGAGTTGCCTGCTGATGACACAAACGAAACAGAAGCTGTTACTCTACCCACTAATGGCGAAGTAACAGAAAGCATTGGGGATCCAACAACAGATATGGCCTCTGTTACCACAGGGATAAATTATCAAGTCAACAATCAAAAAGATGTGTGCCAAACCTTAAAGGTTAGCAACAATGGCATACCTTTTGAAACAATTTGCACAATTGAAGTGGTAGCTTATGAGACCAATCACTTAACCAGTGAGAATAAAGATCATATGAAAAAGAGTGGCGGGAAGGCCATTAACAATAACATCACATGGCAACAGAAGGATTGCATAGAGGCAAAGGTTGAAGATGAGGGAACTAAAGAGTTTGTACAAGATGCAATGTTTGCTTCTGATGATGTTCTAGACATAGGGGGTGAAGCAAACCAGAAGGCAGAGCAACCAGACTTGGCCGTTGTACCCTCAGAACTGACAGAAGGAGGGATTGAGAATGCAAGAAAAGTAGGGATCAACCAGCAGGAGCAAGAGGAAGAGCATATCCGACAGGCTGGGGATAATACTCTAACAGTGATGGATGGGGTAGGACAGGGTACAAAAGAGGAGGGGACGGCAGGTGATACTGTTTTTAGAGCATTAATGGATAAGGAGCAAGAAGAGACGATTGTTCAAGTTGAAAATCTGTCTAAGATAGATCTTTCAGAACCAGTACTGCACCGTGTGGAGGAGGTACCTTTAGATACACAGCAAGATGTGGATTTAGACCAGGTGGAGGAAGCCTTTGAACTGGAAGAGGGAGGTAAAGTTGAACCTGATAAGCCAAAAGGTGAGGTCACATTAGAAGAGAATGAGTTGACAACAGAGATGAGAAGTAATTTGCAAGAACATCCTTCGCAGCACCTCAAAGAAGCAGGAGCAGCTTGGGTAGAAAACTTAAGAGAACAGTTAAGACAGCAGGCCCTTGTACAAGACGAGAAGGGAGGAGGAGCACAAGAAGAAGCAATGGAGGGAGATTTAGAGATGGCGGAAGAGCCCGTGACTGTTTTAGATGATGAGTTTGAAGACATAGAGGAGAACATGACTAGCGAATTTGAAGAACAAAAGTCTGCCACCATTACAGCCCCTTCTAAAGATACCATAGCCAAGACAAAAGATGAAGAGGATCTGCAAGGAGAGATGGTTCAAACTGGTAAAAAGAATGACGCGAAACAGAATGATGAAATAGCAGAGCGTGAGTTGGATAAAAACGGAAGAGTTAAAGGACTGAAGGAAGCAATGGAGAATGGGATCTTGTCTCCTGATCCGCAGCCGCTAAGGAAAGAAGAATGGGGGACAACAAAAGTGCTGTCACCCAGGAGAAAAGATAGTGACTGGATTAAACAAAATCAAAGTGAGGAAGAGAGAGCATCAGACATGAAAGACTGGAGGAGAGAACTGAGGCCTGTGAAAAAAGACATCTGGGAATCTGAGAGGTTAAGAAAAGTTGAACAGTCGAAACAGGAAAAGAAGGAATCCCCAGCAGAAGAGAAAAGTCCACCAAGGAAGGAGGACTGGATAAAGGAGCTGAAGTCAGTGATCAAAGACGAATCCCGACCTAAAAAAAAGGATGAGCAGCTGAAGAAAAAGCGAGTGGTGCTGTTGGAGGACGGCCATTCGTACATTCCCCAGCGAGAGGAGATGACCGAGGAAAAAAAGGAGGAGGTGAAACTGATCTACCATAAGAGGGCCGGGAGCCCTTTGCCTTCTGTGTGCGGGAACAGCAGAACACCCCAAGACCAGGACTATAAGATTGCGCTCTATGTCAAGGTAATAAACCATATAAACCAACACATACTGTACTCATACTGTATGTCCACCCTTATTAGTTAATTACTGAGAAAAATTCCTCCATTGTTATTAGGTCAAGGTAACAGACCATAATGGTCTAAATGGTTGTAGCACTGTCAAATGACCTTATGGAGCTGTATCGACATTAACTGAAAACATAGATCATTTATCAACATAAACATAAATGAAAACTGTGTTCCAGCAAACAATTTTACTGCATCAAGAAAACACGACTTCCTCATTCAAAGAAGGAGTCCAGATGCAGGGGTATCTGGCAAGAAATGTTGAACCTCAACCTCAACCTCACTCTGCAGCACCATTTCACATAATACGGCAATTCATTGTGTTGGCCAATCAAATACCCACATTTCTTGTAGTTAACTTCATAATATGAAGGCTTTAATTCTACTGCTTACCATGCATAATGGAGGACAAAATGCATGTCACTTTGATAACATTTCAGAGTAGTAAATTCCTGTTTAATGAGATTATAGATAGAAGTCCAGTGTTTCTAGTCATTTAAACCCGATCTATTGACATCCATAGCACACATGTAAGGCGTCATACAAACAGAAGAAGCAGTCAAGATAGCAGTAGTAGGAATGTGCTGATCCAGGGGGCAAATGTGATAGAATTGCACCAGAATCCACCTGCATGTTTTGGCACCAGAGGCTCAAATGTGAGCCGGCTTCATACAGCGTATGGCTGCCTCAAGACTAAAGACTTGGGCCAATTTGGGCTGAGAAACAAAATGTTCCATTAGCAACACAACAGCTCTGGACCTGTAGTTTTGAAGCATCATTCATAAAGTGCCTTGTATGACTCTGGCAAACACGGATGCCAGATTTATGCTGCTGCTGAGCCAAGCTATTTGTGCAGCAGAGGTATGGACACAAGCCCAGACTGGCAGTCCAATGGCATGCCTGTTTGTAAAAACAGACCAACCCCACACCGCAAAGTCACTATAACCTCCAATGTTATGTTTTTGTTAGACATTTGCTGCTTTTTATTTCTTCTGACAAGCATAAATCCACACAAAACTCTGATCAAATTGTGTTGTTTAGTATGTTTTGACTGCATATGTTTTGTCTATGTGCCACTGATACTGTGTACATGTACTACTGTACATCATGTGTATGTACATATGACGCTGTCTACTAACACTAACAAAGGCAGCTGTTTGCTGACAGTTAATACTAATAAAATTATTGGTATGGGCAGGAGTATAAATTTACTGTATCCAGAACTTGACAACATCAACTTGCCAGGGACTGCACATATTTACTGTTCAGAACTGCTGTTGAGCAGTGGTCAGGTTGCCCAACATTTCTAGAGGTGCCATTATGTAAACATACGAACACCAGGTAGACTAGTGTCAGTGAAGTCAAGAGACTTTAAAAAAACACTACAATGGTTGCGTGAATTAGGCTACAGTTACATTTTGTGTGTGTGAGAGAGAACAAGTGAGAGAGAAATCCTATCTTGATCTGCTTACCTTATCCCATTAAGACAGTCATATCCTAATCCATCTGGCATGGTAACCTACATGACTCCATGCATGCTTGGCAGGTTGTGGACACACTACACTCTGCTTCAATCATGTCATTTAATTCAATACAATATCCATGTCAGCTCTTGTTGGTGTTTTTTCCACCCTCTACATGCGTGTGTATAAACTTTAATAATAATGTCTTAACCTGCACAGACGTACACAAACACACACACAGAGATCAGTTTTGCTCTGTGTTTCAGCAGCACATTCCTAACTGAGGCAAGAGAAAAGCAGGGCAGCCTTTCGACGGCCAGCAGGGAGGTTTATCACCAAGGAAAAATGTACTAATATCTGAGAGCTGCTTCACACACACAAAACACAACAAGCTTGTTCTCTGTGGGAGCTCACATTCAAACAATGGCTTCCTTTGTGAGGGGCTCAGTTGGCAGCACAAAGTGAGGTAGATGGAAATGTTATGGAAAGGTTCAAGCGTCCTTCTGTGTCACCGGACTCTATGGCAATGGGCCAACCAGTCAAAAAATGTTTGGAGATTATTCAGTAATTACATGACTGCAATACATCAAACTAAGTATTTTGATTTTGACTTAAAATACAGTAAGTGTCTTTGGTGTTATTGTCTTGTATGCCACTCAGGAGCTAGTTTTAGGGCACCAATGTCTGAATAACACTGCTATGCTGCTGCCTGCAGAGTTAATCTCAACATTCTCACTCTGTAAGCTGATTAGCCTGCTGTTTGGTGCTGAGAGCTCTGGGTACAGGGTTGCTGGAAACACCACATAGCCTACTCCCCTTAAACTAAATACTGCATATACATTATCGTTTATAACTGGAAAACAATCTCAACATGAACCAGTTTGACTTATAAAAGTTTACTGGGTTTTTGATATATAAGGCTGATATATGGCGTCCATTAAAATCAGATCTGTTCCACTCATTGTGGCCCGCTGCTGATCTGTTGACCTGAGATGTCCTGTCTACTTATACTTCTACCCAGCCTCACTCCCTACCTGGTGCCCCTTCATGTGGACTTGAGTGATGTAAACTTTATTGACTTTTTTATTAATCTCTTTGTCACATTTTATTACATTTAGTAATCTGATCTTGTTATTTCTAAAATGGAGACACTCTCTTTGAATTTGCATTTTTCTTCCTGTTTTAGTCATTTCCACTTTACCACCTATTGCTTCTAAAGCAACTTCAGCTGTCCAAAGAGACCGGTGGTTTCAATTTTCTTTCTTTCCTCCACTTTTTTCACATATTTTTTGTAAATCTTTTCCTTGTCTTGGGAAACCACAAACTAGACGTGGTGGGTTTCTGATTCTTCTCAGTATATTCCAGATTTCCCTTATTTCAGTCAGGAAAGACAACACAATAATGCAGAACCATTTGATATAGACTATAAAGACTAAGCAAAATGAAAATTAATTTTATAACAACCAAAATAATTCACAGGCTAGTCAAAAATTTGTTTGGCATATAGGATTAAACTGGATACTTTGTGTGCAAAATGTTATTGGAAGGCAGTTATTTCAATAACCTGAACATATATTAGTTCAGTATTGATTTAAACTAACAACCTACTTTAAACTTAATTGTATTGCACATCTCACTGATTCACACTCTGGGGCTTATCTGTCCTCCATTTTATTGCAGCTCTGTTTCCTCTTTCACCTGATGAAGATTTTAGACACGGATTGCAATTGTGTTTATCAAACTTTTCAGAGGAGATTTTTAGTGGTACAGCACATCCACGCCATTTTCAATGAGGATTTTGACTTCTGACAAGTTCCTCTGGGTTGGTGGCAGCTTCATGTGTAATGTGCCGCGTAAAAAGGTTCAGATACAATGTGCTCGGCATAGAAATAAAAGACAGAAAACAAAAGAGCTATCTCAGCTGTTGTGGGTGTGAAGAAGATTTCCATCCCTGCTGCAACACACACTCACACTGGACGCATTGTGTGTATGTGTGTGTTTGTGACGGAGCAGAGATTCCACCTCCTCCCACTCCTCTGAAAAAGAAGGAACACTTACACTGTGTTCTGTGCCTCCTGACCTCACACAAACACTGAACACTGTCAGATTATAATGTTTTTTTACAGTAGGATTTTCCGAAAAAACAATGTATTGACTCACACAAAAATAACCCCTTTCAATCATCAATTATGTACAACGGTGTATTAGAACCAATGTAGATTGTTTTAAAATTTTAATTACTGAGTTGGGGGAGGTGGGTAATATTCTGAGAAAAGGTAGTACATTTATTATTAAAAGCTCTGTACACAATCAAAAGTAGGGTGTGCAGATGTTAAAAACAGCTGTCGCATATGAGCTATTTTCATCCAGCACTACTATGAGATGCAAAGAGAATGTACGTATTATGGTCATGGGTCATTTCTACACTTTCTGTACTAAAACACCTACAAGCAAAACTCCTGAAAAGTCTTTTCAAATCGGAGTCCGTGGTCTAATTTGTGTCAGTTTAGTGGTCCTTCATGTGAAATCGTTTGAGAACCTTAAGGCTCAGTCACTGCAGGAAGTGGCACAGCAAAAGTGATGTGTAGTTGGTGGCACTAGAGGCTTGGTGACATAGGGACTTGCAGGGCTAGCTGTCAGTTAACTGTCAGTTTACTAGTATTAATGGTCAGTTAGCAAGCTTGTTAGCGACTAAGTAAAAAAGCTTGCTAACTGACCATTTATTGTATGCTTGTAAGCATGCCTTAGTCGCTAACATCTAAATAATATCACACACAGTTTATTATTTTCTTTGCCATTGTGGCCAAGTGCTTGCTCATAGTGGGAATTAAATAATATTACAAACAGTCTAGACCTGCTCTATATGAAAATTGCATTGCGATAACTTCTGTTATGAATTGGCGTTATCTAAATAAAACTGAATCGAATTCAAAAGACTAATTTTGTCAGTCAACTCCTGTCTCATAACTTTTTGTAAAAACTATGCTTCTCAAATAGTATGGATGCTGCAACACAGCTAATAGCTTTCTCCATTTTGAAGTGCCGGGCCCCACAAAACGTCATAGGTCCGCTCTGTCAAGACACTTTGCTATTGGTCAAAGAAGTGAAATCTGCCCGTCAAAGCAAAATGTGAAACACTGGCATGGATTTACTTCCACCTGATCGCAGTGATTCCATTGAAATGAACTAAATTAGTCCTGAAATGTTGCTGTCTTAAATGGTGGTCTTTGTCACAAAGGTAGTGCTACAATCAAGAAATAGATCTTGTGTGCCGTCATGTATATGTTCAGGACATGTTGAATGTTGCTACATGATATTAGCTCCTGGCAACTTCTAACAATGACTGGATCTATATTGGTCTTAACCAGAACTGTTACCACCACAGGACCAACCACAACCCTTACCATAATCAACCGAAAATGTTTTACCCGGAAATGTATTGCTTAGCTTCTTGTCCCTATGTGGCTTCTTAATCCCATGCTGTGACTGTGTGAACGGATTATGTCCCCCCACAATGTAATTCAAACACACAAACATGCACACATTTTCGTTTGAAACTGTGTTTAGTATTTGTTCTAACAAAGAGGCATTGTGTGTGGAGGAGACACTGACATACCAGAGAAAGCAGAAAAAAAACACACAAGCAGTCCGAGGAGCAGGCAGACTGACTCACAGACAGACATGATGGTGGTTGGTGGTTATCATGGCTTTATTGGAAAGGAAACAGGACTGCTATTATGGATTAACTAAACATGGATTGTATTATATTTATCCTGAGCTGAAACATCTCTTTTGGGTTTGTTTTTAATTATGGTAAGAATTTGTCGTTTGGGTTTCACGCAACATTTCAATACATTGAAAAGCTTTTCAAGATTGTTCACCATGTCCTGGTATCACACTGCAGTTAAAAAATTGGGCTTCCCTACCATTGAGCTGTTTGTAAAGGTAAGCAACATTATGATCCTCTGCAAATCCTCCCCTAATTCATTTCAGGGAACAGTGTCGCTGTGAATGCAATTGTTCGTACAGTCTACATGCATGGCACCTATAGGATGGTTGGTATGGTTAAGGGAAGGCAATTAATTTCAAAAGGTCATACTAAAGCTGCATGAATCGTTTTTATTTATTCTACTTGCCTACCTATCTGTTCACCTGATAAACGTAACATTCCCTCTCCTTTTAGCTCTGGTTTGGTCTCCACCAACTCCTGAGGAAAATATCTGGCTCTTTAGTTCCTAAATGTTGCACTTTTTCACCTCTCTGCTGTTCGGTGCTTGGCAGCTATTGTACAGAACTAAAAACAGCAGCTAAAAAGCTCTTTGGAAACAGTAGTTTCAAAATGACTTCATCAGACTTCATCAGATGGAGCTTGTGACTCAAGTCTGGAACAATGAGAACGCCGTATGTGTGAGCAGATGGCAACCCTTGTCTTTGTTCAAAGACGGTCTTTGCTGTCGGATGTGAATGTTCTCCTTTCTCCAGATCTTCATTGACTCCTGGTCTGTGACCTTTGACCTCTTTTAAGTGGATGCTGAGGTTGCGACCATGTTATTTTTTGTCCAAGCAGATTTTTGACAACTCGTTGGTTAGGTTGGTTAAGGTTAGGGTGGGGTTGGGTTAAGTGATAGTCTGGTGGGGGAAAAAATATGCTAGAACTATTTCATTGTTATAAAGTTCATGGAAACATACAAACATATTAGACCAGGCATTTACAGGAGGCAGAAGGATCTACTTTTATTTAATATTTGTATATTATTTAAACATTCTTTTGTAAAGGATGTAAGTTTATTCATACTGTTGCTTCTACAGAAGAAGGATTGTTGCTTTGAGCATCACAGTGGCGTGTTATTAGTCTGTGTGTGGCTGTGGCGCAGTTATCGATGTGAGTGTGTGTTGTGCTAAATCAGTGGTTCTCAATCTTTTATGGGCCAGCGCCCCCCTATCCATTATCCAGGTCCCTTACTGCCCCCCATCAAAAAGGTGTTGGCTATTTGCCCTAAAAATTGTTGATAACTATTTTTCGTATTGTTTGTTGTTGTTACTATTGTTATTAAAAACATTTAAAAAGCACATCATTGCATGACAGACATATTTATTACTGATTATATACTACACTGATATAATGATTTAGTCTTCCCTCCTCTTTTGTGTCTTTTGTTTGGGGATTCAACATCTATAAATTAGTTTGAGGCACATTTTCACCTCAGTGATAAATTAATTCATTTTAATTCAGTTTCTTTCAGGAGAAGGCCGACAGCAGTATATCTAACACATTCTCATCTCAATGCGTCATAACTGATGCTTT
Organism: Micropterus salmoides; assembly: GCF_014851395.1. NCBI lineage: Eukaryota > Metazoa > Chordata > Actinopteri > Centrarchiformes > Centrarchidae > Micropterus > Micropterus salmoides. The sequence continues at coordinate 6,883,568 of NW_024040040.1, forward strand.
CAGAAAGCTTGAAGGTACCCTTCAGCGCCTGTATGAAACGCCCCCGTTTCCTACGGTGCAGCAACACAAGGGAGGCTAGCCGGTTGACATGCATACATTCAGTGACTTAGGTTTAGGTACTAACATTTCTGATGGTTGTGGTAAGGTTATGGGCTTCGGGGGGCTGTCAACACCTTTATCGCGAACGTTGCTAGCTAGTGTCTGTACGGGACGCCCCAGAGCGTCTCATAGAGACGCTTCCGGAAGCGTCCCGTGGAGACGGTAAGAAAGAGAAAGAAAGAGAGCGTCCATTTTCCAAAGTTTGCGCAATAAACGCCATGTGGGTGAAATTTTACAGATGATGTTCTAACTTCCCAGTCCCGTGAAGGCAGCACAGAGCTGTGGCACAAGTAGCTGACAGAGAAGAAAAACACCGTCTTGCCCAGTCGCAGTGGGGTAAATTGGCTTTAATGTTGCAGACCACAGTTTTTTTTTTTGTGGTTGAAAGTTAAACTCCCATTTTTGTGAATCTTTGAGGTAAACACCCCCCCCCCCCCACCGTCGTACTCTGAACGTCCCCTGGGGAGCAGTACCGCCCCTGTTGAGAAACACTGCGCTAAACGAAACAACAAGCACACACAAAATTATACAGCACAGAGGAGATTAAAGGTGCAGACAGAAGAGAGCAACATGACCTTGGTGTTTCTTGGAATTTATTTTTCCTGCCTGCGTTAGCCACCGTGGCCGCTCTTACCGTCAGTACTGGAGCTAAATGATGTCTGTGCACATGTCTGACCATGTGTGAGACTGACAGACACATACTGTACCTCATAAATTGAGAAGGTGTTTTCTGCAGTAAGCCTACTTAGATGGTGAAGACGTGACTTATTTACATATAAATGAACGTTTGTTACATTCAAGCCCTTGCCAGACCAGTTCACACAATGCTGATTAAGCCTATATGGGGCAGGTAAATCTCTCATTAATTCTGTTTAGCAACTTCCCATTTCATGCACCTCAGTTTACCATGTACAATGACAACAATTCATTAACGTATGTCAAAAAGACAGCAAATCTGAATGCCACTGGACAATGCTGGGTGACAGAATTAGTGGAATATAGATTTGATCTCATGCAGAAACATGGAGGGAGAGACCAATGAGAGAGCCAGACAGCCAAAGCCTATCTACACATATTACCATCTGGGTCAGCTGACCTTTCGGCTGCTGAAAGCCTTCACTATCATTGCGGGAAGGTCTCCTCTTCCTCTCGATCATCATCATCATCATGTAAATGTAACGGAAGAGGTCAGGTTTAAAGAGAGTGAACATTTATTAGAATACACACTGAAATATATGACATTAACTGAGTGGTAATGGTGGAGTGCACATGGCAACAAGTAAAACTGAGAGTTTGCATCTATCTAGATAAAGCTTTCAGCATGGCATGGAAAAATGTAGCAAAATAATATGGCCCCGCACAGAAGATTGTGGGGGGCCACCCCTTGAATACTAACGCACTGTAGGCACTAAGCCTTATATTACTGCCAGGGAACTTAATGAGTGTGAATAACAAAGAGGCTTAAGAGAAATTGTGCAATGCTGGCCCAACACTAGAGGATAATTGGGCAGATTTCGGGTCCGATTCTCCTCAGCCTCGAGTTCATCCACAGGTTGCAGATCATAGCGCACAAGTGGAACTAGCTGACGACGCACTGCCACTCTGAAATGGTTTAGATGAAACGCCAAGTGTTTGTGACCGAGTGTGCGTGCTTATGATTAAAAGATAAAAAAATGGTCCAATCTGTCGTTATGTCTGTGGTATCCAACAGTTAAAATTTGTAAATCCTCTAGTGTGCACCAGGCACAACCTGCATGCAAGAAAAGTCAATGACCTTTCAGTTCTTCTGTTAGAAATATAATTTCAAAGAGAGACGTTGTTGTCTGATGAGACAACCCTAATGACTCACAGGACTTTGCGTTTATATTTAATAATTGGGGATCGTCTGTTTTGGAAGTAGAGATAAAATCTCATGAATTTGTATTTTGTACATTTGTACATTTGTATTTGCCCTGTTTTTGTAAATGTTTTTGAGTAATTGTTCTTGTTCTGCAGCTTTTTAAAGCACTGACCCTCACTTAGGAGTTATATTTGATCTAATGCACTCTCTCATTTCTGCACTGTGTACGTTTCTTTATGTGAATGTGTGTGTGTGTGTGTGTGTGTCTAGGCGGGAAGTGATGGGGAGAGCATTGGCAACTGTCCATTCTCTCAGAGACTCTTTATGATCCTCTGGCTTAAAGGGGTCATCTTCAACGTCACCACTGTCGACCTCAAACGGTAATGTACTACACGCACATATTACACATTTCTATATTGGGATTGCCTGGCCTTAATGCTCGTTGTTCCTTTTGTGTAGATTTTGTCCTCAGGGCCGGGCCATGCAGAACATTCAGTGAAAAGCTTTTATTCACTATGAAGGACAGTTAGTTAAAATAACAGTTCCATGAAACAGGAACGATGCCAAATGCGCGCATCAAGTCCACAGTGCTGCTTCAGTGTTTGTAGCATGAGGAGAAAAGTATATCTGAATTTAGGGGCGTCATGATGTTGATTGTAAATCGAAATGAGCAAAAGCAGGATCTGCGATCATTCCAGTATTATATTTTCTTTTCTTTACGCTTCATAGACGACACAGACGCCGGAGTCTGAGATGAAAATCGCGTTATGAATAGGTTGTTGACAGAAAGTAGGTTATGCAACACGGGGTAATCTTACGCCACCTCGCTAATCCTGGTGGCTTTTTGCAGACGGGGAAAGTCAAGATGTCGTTGTAAAGTATCATGACACCCCTATTTGAAATGACAAGTGATAGCTTGGTAAACACTATCCGGGATGACACCTACATCCTTCATACCGTCTTCTGCTTTGTTTTGTGGTGTCAGGAAGCCGGCTGACCTGCAGGACCTCGCTCCAGGAACCAACCCGCCTTTTGTGACCTTTAACGGCGAGGTCAAGGTCGATGTCAACAAGATAGAGGAGTTCCTGGAGGAGAAACTCACCCCACCACGGTCCAGAAACACACATTCTCACATCCAAGTCCAGTTGCCCTTCATTTTAACCTTCGTTGGATAACTATGACCTGGATGACTGAGAATCTTCATAGACATTCTCACATGCGCACACAAACTCACATGAACATACAGTTGTTGGCCACAAGAGGCTTAAACTGGAATTATGCTTCTACGGGCTTCACATGATCACGTACAGACTGCGGGTGGTACATATACGTCCACTACAGACGCACTGTATATATGTTCAAGCAAAAGTAGAACAAATCCAGAAAAGGAAACCAACGCCTTAACAAGGAATTGTTTTCCTCTGCTTTGCTAGAAGATTTCTTGTAATGTAACCACGACCAAACTCTGAAACACAGATAACTTCCTGACAGGATGTTGGATCAAACAATGGGCTTGCTTTATTGCATTGCACATACATTTTATACTTATGGGGGAATTAGTATTGTGCTGTATTAGAAAATACATGAGAAAAAGTCAGTACAGTACAAAAGCATTAATAAAAAAACATGGGGGTAGTCAGTTGACTTCTCATGTGTGTCTTAAACAGCTACCCCAGGCTGGCTGCCAGACATCCTGAAGCCAACACAGCTGGCATCGATGTGTTCGCCAAGTTCTCAGCTTACATCAAAAACCCGAGGAAAGACACCAACGACGGTAAATGAGAGAGAGAGAGAGAGAGAGAGAGCATCTATGTGTGAGGGCTGGCTTCAAATCATGTCATTCAGGAGAAGTATTTTCTTTAAAGCTTCACTAATCAATATTTTATATTAACAATAGAGAAAATTAAATGACTGTGTCTAATGTGAAAGACCAACCTGGAGATTTATTACCGCATCTGTAGCCTCAGCCTCTTTCAGGTTATTGTTCTGCTTTCTCAAATCTCATCAACCTTATTTCCAGCAGCAGGCAACTGTTTTCAGTGTACAACTAAGAGCTGTACAGCCATGCCGGAGACTCTGTGAGGCTTCACTTTCAGCGGTAGCACTTCAAAGTGTCCAACTGTGTCAAGCAAGTGCGACAACACAAGACATAGCAATATTACTTACTAGTCCAACAGAAAGAAGGCTGACTTGGCGTCTGTCTTGAAACCTTGCAGACACATGGAGGGAGAGACAATCCGGCACGTCTTTTTCCCGGTAAACTGCAAATGTTTCATAGTGACCATAAACCAAACTAGTGGACAAATCAAAATGTTGAGCTGCTGATGGCGCTAGATGAAAAGTTTAAGGATCATCACTTTCCTACAATTTATCCTGAAAGGAACATGGATTTATATTTGATAATAATCCATCCAATAGGCTTAGTTGTTGAGTTATTTCCGTTGCAACCAAAGTGAGACCCACGCTGCTAGCTGGGATAAAAAGCTCTGATAAACCCACTGCAGCAAACAGCAGACCAACACAGTTAGCGACTAGCTGGTGAACACAGTGGCACATTTGGCCGCTATTGGGGATTTCTAACCTTCAAGTTCATGTGTGTTCATATTTGTCTCATTAGTCTTGCTCAAGGAGACTCCATTTGTCTATGACTCTTTCTCTGTATCTGCAGCCTTAGAGAAAGCCTTGCTGAAGTCTCTCCGGCGTCTTGATGACTTCTTGAGGACTCTCCTGCCTGAGGAGATCGATGCTGATGCCGAAGGAGACCTGCCCGAGTCCACCAGGAGCTTCCTAGATGGGTCTGAGCTCACCCTGGCCGACTGCAATCTGCTGCCTAAACTACACATTCTTAAGGTTCATTCAGCCGGTTTTTATATACTCCTAATTCAAGAGATAAAAGATACTTGGCCTGCTGCAACCCTTAGATGACCACATCGAATGCTCTTAAATCCTGTCATCTCACACCTGTTCACATTGTTCTGTTCGCAGGTCGTAGCCAAGAAATACCGGGGCTTTGAGATTCCAGGGGACATGATAGGGGTGTGGAGGTATTTAAACAACGCCTATCAGAGGGAGGAGTTCACCAGCACCTGCCCAGCTGAGAGGGAGATCGAATTTGCCTATCTGGATGTTGCAAAACGCATCAAATAAGAGGAAGAGTGGGAAATGACGTAAAGAATTGGGATAAAATGAGTCATGCATACCTGCAGATGGTACAACAAGTAGACAGTAAAAAAAGAAACATGACAAGAGAGATGAGAGTCAAGAAGAAGTAAGAAATGGGTGAAACTGATGATGTGGAAATAAATCGAACTGTTAAATCCTGATGAATTTACAGAAATATATAGGGGAGGAGGCTAAGAATAAGAATATACTGGCTAATTCTAACACATCTATTAACTCCTTTCCAAGTTTAAGATCTCTGCATCATCTTGGAAGTGGAACCCTGATTATCTGTATGTGTGCAAATGTATGTGTCTACAGTATGTGTGTGTGTGTGTGTGTGTGTGTGTGTGCTCTCACAGGTTGGGTTGCACAGTCATCTATTATATCTTTATGCTAATCATTTATAATTATGACAACCAGTTATTGGATCGTTGCAGAATTAATTCCAGAATTTATATTGTTGTTTTTTTTCACTTTTCAGACAATGGCAGGGCCAAGTTCAGTGCAAAGACTAAGCATTACTATTCTCTGTATTAGAAACCATTTATTCCATTTTTAGCTTAGTTAACACTTAAATTTTAAGCTAGAATTTCAAGTGCGCTCAATTTCAGTTTGACAAACAAAAGGGGTTTAGATAATGTGGATAAACTGTTTCTGGGACCTTCAAAATAAATATGACTGCATTGATAATTTAAGATTTGCTATTAAAAATATATATATGTTTGCATATTTTGCATTGGCCTGTGTCTGCTGGCAGTGCATGACAAATTCAGTCTCTGCAGAAACTACAAAAATAATACTCAAGGTTTAACAAAACAGAATTTCATCAAGTAAGGCTTAAAGGATTAAATCCATTCGTAAATTTTATTGGAACTGACATGCGTTCAACTCTTCCTCGTTATATTTTGCTCCTTCTGCTCCCAAAGTTCAGTTATCTGTCCGCAGAGGCACACTGTGTATACAATACATCTGACTGATTCCATTTTCTTCATTGAACATCTCTGTCTTAATGTTATTGATGAATCAGTAGTCAAATTTAAATGAAACGTGTTTAATGTCAAGGCTATTTGTATGTTTTATAAGCAGTTTATTTTCTGAATGTGTACTCTCTGTACTGATGCAATGACACTATTTACTCATATTGTGATTTTCTGTGACATATCTATTTTGTATCTAATGCTACTGACTGGCTGAGTGGTGACAGGCCTTGGTGTGGGTTGGTTTGGTGATGATGACTTTTTGATTGAGACATTGTTTAGTTCAAAAGACTTACTGACCTCCAGTGTAATCCTGGGTCACTTCCCAAAGTCCTTTCTCGTCTCTCTAGCTGCAGTGTTAGTGCTATCCCTTTCAACCTTTATCAGTCAAAAACAACGCCTCCTGCTGTGGTAATTTACTATTTTGAATAATTTAATAACAAAATAACTTGACTGATTTTGTTTGGCAATGTCAGAATTCAAAAACAAAAGTTTTTTTATTAAAATTTTTATGTCTTAAAAAGGTAACTTTGCAATTTTTTTTACCTGGATGAACAGAGTCTGGCTTTGATGAGAGTGATATGAAGGTCTACCTCTGTAGGAATCCCTTCCATAATGTTGTTGGACACTTATAACAAGAAAAAAAACAAGCACTTTAGTGGATACACTTTGACGGGGTGCTATTTTCCACAAGGTCCCAGGTCCAGGTTAAAGAAGTTACCCTTTAGGACATATATGTTCTGTTTTATCCTTGAATGCAGCTTTAGTTCATTAAAATCACTTGTTTCATCGGTGGACAGAAGTGGTTTTAGTATGTGTTTTCACCAAACCACCGCTTTATATAGACATTTCCAGTCATTCATTGTTTGGCAGATATGTGTGAGTGTTTGGCACCAAACCAACCCTGACACCAGCCTGCTGTGTTCTGGCCTTATATCCTCTCTGGGGAGAATCTTTATTAAACTGATTTTATCACTATGTGGATTGTTTTTAATGTTTTTGTTGTCTCTGTTTGTCACTTCATCAGAATTCTGGTGTCGGCGTGTAAATGCATCTATGAAAAAGTGGTGTACAATGTATATTACATTTAAAAGTCATTTAATAATCAGCATGTGGAGTTAATCTATTTCTGAACCAGAGGTGTTCTCGACATTTCCAAACAACAACACAGAACCCTTAAGCTGAACTGACAGCACCGAATTGGCAGCTCTTTACGTAGGAGCGCCTCTCAGTGGTGACTGAAAGCACTGTTGCAGCTTGGCTGAGATGTGCAGCATGCTCGTTCCTGGTTAAAAGTGTTGTGGTTCTGGATTTGGATCAACAAAACAATCTAATGCGGAGTGACAAGAAGTTCAAATCTCAAAGTTTTGACTCAAAGTCTCTCTCTAGATCTGACAGCACCATCAGTTGTTTTAGATCATGCATCAAAGAGCTCAAGGAAAAAAATATAATTGGAAAAACAATATTTATTGTTCACCATATGTCTTTAAACACTGAATCACTAATTAAAAAAAGATTCAATTAAGTAATAATACATTGTAAAAGTCAATCATTCTATCTGTGGCACACTACAGACTCCATATTTTTAAAGCTTTTAGTGGAAAATAAAATGTACTTATTTAGCTATGTTTTACCTATAAAATCTGTTATTTCGCTGCTTTTTTATTATGAACACTTGTACTTTAAATTCAGATTGCTAAAGCCATGTGTGACGACTCTTTGTTTTAAAAGTCCAAAAAGATTCTTCACGCAAAACCGGGTATATTTAACACAATGCACACACAATACACACTCAAACGTGTGCAGACACCCACACTCATCACTGGGGCGACAGTGATAGCGACTTCTGCAGAAACCCTCTGAATGTAATGACCCAGAGTTTACACTCCCGGACAGCAAACACACACAGCTCAACCACCATAGAAACATCCTGAGGAGGAATGTCCTGTTCGTATTGTGATGCTGTGAACTAATAACGCAGAGTAAAGTCACACTTCAAATAGTGTAATTGTAGAGCTCTAGAACAAAACACAAGGTAATGACAGCTTGGGAGATAAATTAATTACTTGAAGTTCATCAGTAGAGGTCTGATCTTTAAGTTATAGTCCTGGATCAGTGCTTTCTACATTTCAATATTCAAATAGAGCAACTGATTTAAGTTTTGCAACCGATGCTAAGTGAACTCACATGTTTTGTTAAATCTATGTGCGTTAAATTATGTGAAAATACAACAAATTAGACACAATTGTAATGGTTAAAGAGGTTAGGTCACTCATGGTATAAAACTAAAGACATATTGATATGTTGATAAATTATCTATCTCTACACATCTGCATCTATGGTAGCCTGGATGTGCAAAACACAACATTTCACAAAACCATTGAACAAAACCTAAAACCCCAAATTTCAGTAAAACACATTTTACAAATCAAAAAAAGAATTGATAAAATACAATGAAATTTTTAAAATTAAGAAAACTGAAAACAAATTATTTTGTGAAAAATAATACAATTAAAAATAACTTATATATACATATGTATTTAGATTAAAATATAAATTAAATTAAATTCAGAGACTGCCCTCACAAGAAAAACGACAGTATAGATTGTTTGTGCAGCGCATTATTACAACCTCTGTTTATGTTAATTGTGGCATCGACCTCTAGTGGCTGAACAATGGCTGCAAAACAGGAATATATATACATACTCACACTCACACACACACACATGCATATATGTGTTATATATGTGACAACCTATGTTGTTTTTTAGGTTGGAGGACTTGCTGTAAATTCCACACACCTGTATACTGACAGGTGCGTTGGAGAAAACAAATTGCGTGAGCGAGTTAAACCTTGTTGAGTCAGAAACAACAAACCACAACCGACATTTCACAAAGCCAATTAACAAAACGCAAAATCTTGTTGTATCTTGCACTTCGGAGCCCCCTCATCACTGAGCATATACTTTAAATTTGAATACATAATGCATACATTTCATGAACCTTTATGAAACCAGTCTTAACAGTGTGTGATTTATTAAATGTATAAACTAACTGGAGCTACTGCACTTTTCCAATGTGGAATTGAAGTTGTATCATTCTCACTGGACATGATTCAGCAGGTAACCTCAGTGTGTGAGTCTGTCTACGATCAACTAAAGAGAGTGTAACTGTATAAAAATAAAATATCAATCTTTATTGTCACATTGTTTTTTTCCATGCTAGAAATCAACTTTATTTTAAAGTTGGCACACACATACAAAAACGACGTGCGTCTGTCTTCTAAGGAAGATAAATGGTTAACAGGGCTGCTTGTTCATGCGCCTGGCCAGGGGCACACATCGTCTTCTTTGATTGGTCAGTCTTGTTAATTAATGAGTGAATGAAAAGGTCCGAGTCGAGGCTGGCGCCCGTGTAGGGAGGGGAGGTGTGGGGCTTCCTGATGTCCCGGCAACGGTCTACTTGTGCTCAGATGTCTGAGAAGCGCCAGAGGCGAGGAAGAGAGACTCGATGAAGGGATGGATAAATAGATGGGTGGATGAAACCAAGGTTCAAGCAATATGAGCTTCTGATGACCTTAAACATCTTTAAATTCAACATTCTAAAATTTTATTCCTTATTAATTGCATAAAAGTGGAAACAAGAGGAAACTAGCCTGGCTCTGGTCAACGGTAAGAAAATCTGCGCATTTAAAGCTCACTAAGTAACAAGTTATATCTTGGTACAGGAGGCATGTAAATTCCTAACTTTCGGTTAAAAAGAAGGAAGACTGTGGATTTTGTGCCCCGTCACGTACAGTGCCGTCACATTGAAAAGGGATCTCTTGTCATCCAGTACAGAAAAAAAAATCCAGAGCTGCAGTAAAACGTGTGGTTTAAGAAAGTATCACTTATAATATCATGTGAACCAGCACCATGCAATTGTAGTAATGGCAAAACCCTTCTTGGCTTGTTCAGTGTTACATAACTAAAAATATGTCCTGTAAAAGACATTTAATTGTCACATGGATGGATGGATGGATGGATGGATGGATGGATGGGCAGGTGAGGAGGAAAAAGTTGGAGAGTATAGAGGGGGACCAATGGTCGAAAGGCCAACACTGGCTGAGAGACGATCAGTTCTGGGAGCAGTACTTCCAGAAACACACTGTTGGAGACAGAAACAAAGAACGTTCGGTTAAAAACAGCTTCAGTACTTGCGTGACAGTGGAAGAGGCACAGTCAACCATGAGTATGCATAATAAACACGACAATAATTCACATCATCTGACTGCTGCTTGTTAAGAGTTGGAGGATTACTCTGTTTCTTTCGCTATTGCATTGTTGAGTCACCTACTTACTTATTAGACGTCTAATCTTCGTCTTCCCTCTCCAACTACCATGTAAATTGTAACGTAATATTTCCCAGTAGGTAGGTAGCTGTGTGGACAGTCTTTCTAAGGAGAACTGATCAAAGTGAAAGGGACACCACAACTGTGCACTGTGCCAACCAGACGGGCACAAGGACTCACTTGGGATGAGCTCTTTTAAAAGCACAGACAAATCTTTTTGATTAACACTTTTTAAAAAATTCACTTATGTGTCTATTTTGAAAAAGGAAATTTGTTACTAGGAGGAAATAGCGCTGGGGTAGTTGTCCTGTTGGTGCTCTACTGTCGGTAGCTAACAATACCAACCCATGCCACGCTCTTGCAGCCCTGGAAACAAATTCTGCTGTAATTCCTCGTAAAGTTTAGACTTTCACCTCTTTTGTTGGTCTTCTTGGTCTGAGGTGGGAGGGACTTCTTGAAGTTTCGACCAGTCAGACTGGGGACGATGACATCTGCACTGGGTCTGGATGCAGTGCTGTCGTCTGCTGCTGGGGCTACAGTGGTGGGCTTCACGCCTCCCACAGCAGCAGGAAGCTTCAGACACAGAAGAAGAAAGAATGGAGAGGAGGGCGATTACTGAAACCAAGTATTCTCAACTACCTGTATCCTTTTCAAGAGTGCGACACACACAAAACATCCTAAGCTGGTGGTAGTATACTGTATATTCAAATACAACTTGTGTTATACAGTGATTAGTCATCAAAAAGAGAAAAAGAAATAATCCAAGTATTCCTTTTGAAATTTATGAGTGCAAATATTTTACAGGAACTTACCACTTTATTTTTTTTCCCTGAATTTCGTCCATTTGCTGAAATGAAAAACAAAAACAGGCTTTTGTGAAAATGCCCCTGATGGAGAGCAGCACATTGTCTCAGTCCTGGGTTTATGTGGAGTTGAAGAGACGGGAGCTAGTCCAAAAATCCATGTGATCATTTCTTGACAAACCTGTCACAGGGTCTAATGCATGCTGGGAAAAGTTTTAAGCCCCCTCTGACCGTGATCAGGAATAAGTGGGAAATTTTGTCTGCATCTCGTCTGTTAGCTAAGACGCACGGAGCAACACCTATCCATTTTATAGCCTACAAACTTCTTGTTCAGTTACAGAAGATATAACAGAGACAACCAGTGTTTGAAACTGGCTGAGGACGTTTGCCATCCCCTGATAAATAGCTGTGAGCCAGTGGAGCAGCAATGTTGAGCAAAATAATTTTTTTTCAACACACAGCATGGTTTAAAATGTGATTATGTGTAATAGCAATGTTGAATTAATAATGCAGTGTATGAATCAATAGAGCATGTTGCTAATTTTTACCAATTCTGCATCATTCAATTTACTTTATCTGAACTCGTCTTTCATGGAGTGTCAAAATGCTTTCCGTTAGTAGTTAGTGTGTCATCACCTCGTGGCATGATGGTGATCCGTGAACTCAGTGTGCTGTTGAATGTCCTGTGCAGCCCCTCTAGGGCCGAGATCGTCTTCAGCAAATGGGCTCGTTTACCTGGACCAGCCGTGTCAGGGTGGACCCCTGCCCTGAGGCCTGTCGTGAGAGTCCTTGTATTGGCTGTGTCGCTGATTCTTGTTGTCCCCGCCACTCCAGCTGCTTTTGTACTCAGAAGCCAGTGTTTCAGGTACTGGCTTGGAGTTAGTGCTGAAGACTTCTCTGGTGCAGCTGATGCATGAGTGCGACTGGGAAGAGGATGTGGGGGTTTGACAAAGCCTGGTAGGAAAAAAAACAATTATGTTAACACAAAACACTTTCTCCAACTTTTATAAATGGTAAGTCATCAAAATCACCCTGTAAAAGGCCTGTGGTTCTGGAAAAGCTACTGTAAGCGATAGTGGATGTGCCTTGCGTCCTGCCAGAAGACATAATAATACGCTTACACAGACCCTTACAGTTTTATCTATAACTGTTGCCTTATTTTAAAGACTGCCGGCTATACATAGTAGACATACTGCCATTACAAATTTAGTTTCCCATGACCCTCAAATAGTCCTAAATACACACAAAGACACAAACACACATGCTATTTTGGTGGGATTCCACCGCTTTGCTGGTTGCTGGAAGAGTTGCTATAGGACCTTCAGCTGTGTGTTTCTAAACTTGTTGCTTTCAGATTGTCATCTCGTGATATTTTGAGCACCAACAGGTCAGTACAAGGCAAATCTGTTCAACCTCTATTACATAATTTTTCTATAGCAGCAGGAACACAGCCTTCCAACGTGTCTTTATCTGTTTAGGCCTACATTATTAATATCTGGTGATAACATCTTGTGAAATAAATGGCACAGTTGTGTATAACTATTTTAAATCAGTTAACAAAAGAGACTTATTCTAACCAGGCCTTGAGTTTGGAATAAGGTACGGACCTCATTTTCTCTTGTTCCATAGTTTAATAGATAATTTACCAGCCTATTAGCAACATTTACTGCATGTTAGGCTATATGTTGCTGATTACATAATATTGCATACAATTACATAGAGTAATACATATAGGACCAAAGTCTATGATCATATTATATTTACGTTGTGTTTATTAGCCTACAGTAACATAATTGTACATAATCCTTTGTTACATTCATGATGGAAATGGAGTTCAAAATTACATTTTATAATTTGCCATTATTGTATATTACAACCTACAGCACGTCTGTTTTAAAGTCAAGTAATTTTTACTTTAAGACACTAACTGACTCCTGCTGCAATCTACTTAATATATGTGCCGGGCTTTTATGGTTATATATATACATACATACATACATACATATATACACACACACACACACACACACACACACACACAGGTATGGTCAAGATGATAAAGCCAACCCAATCAGACAGAAATTTGATATTAGATAATTATGCAAAATCCCAGATTGCTTTCAATGCGTTGTAACGTTCAATACCAATGTGAGTATGAGTATTGTTTTCCCACAATATCTACACATGGTAACTGAAGTATGTTTAAGGTAAGGCAAATATCGTGCTATATTATAGTTAATATAAAGGTGAACATGATCTACAGGTCTGTGATGGGACACAAACCCTCCTGCATGAACTTCAGATGTGCTGTAGGTCGGTCCAGTTTCCACCTCTCTACATAAAGAGTATGCTTCTTCCTGCATTGGCACTGAACGCTGTGTGCATGTTGGAACTGATAGGCGACTTGGCTGAATAAGTTAGTTTGGAGAATCAACAGCGAGGAGGTAGTGTGTCCTTTATGTGGCGAGATGGAAATGAAGGTGATGGCTGTGTAGCATCCATTTTTATATGGGAGACTGCAGTTTGTGTCCCACCGAAGACCAACGATGAATGGTTACTTTTTAAAACTGCAACCCTGATCTTTCTCTGTGTTTTAGTTACCAAACCTTTCCCAAGGCATATCCTTTGTTTATTTGCCCTAACCAGGATCGTCCCCTAACCTTAACCATAACAAAGTTCCCCAGTTGTGTTGGATGAAATGATTTCTAAAAGTGTTGGCAATGATCTGCCAGCAGTACTGATCTGATTTAGCACCTTAAAAAGCTTCAGACAGCTGTTTCTGTCCATCAGAGTAAGCGGCTCTTGCCTGTTATCTGAACACCTTGCTTACCTCTCTCAGAGGGTGCTGCCTCCACTCCTGTCCCAAGAATCATCAGCATCATCGTCACTACCTTGATCGCAGACTTTGCGCTGTTTAGCATGGCGACGGAGCACTTAGGTGTTTACGTGGTGCACTAAGAGATTTTCTTTCTGAAGTTTTGAACTCTGAGTCACAATTTTGTTCCAAGAAGACTTCTGCTACGGGTTCTCAGACTGTGTTGTTTCTTCTTATGCTCAACTCATCCTTCCGATTCTTCTGATTTTCTGTTGATGTTGGGGACGTTGCTGATGGTGGTGACATTAGCTGAGATGATTTTAAAGTCAATGTAGGTCTTTTGATCTCAAATCAAACAGCCTGCACCTCCTACTAGGATGTTTTGACTTCTTTTAGTTACTTGAAGTTCTGTTGATTCCAAAAAACCTCTTCATGTAAAATAGGTCAAGAAGTTTCTACGCTTTTCTTCTTTCTTTCAACCAGACGTTGGTATTCGTCTACTTTAGCTCTGCATCTTCTCAACTTTACAGTAACAAATCTTTCTTTTTATCTGTATAATGAAGTTAGTTGCTCTGTTCATTTTCCATGGATGCGCCTCTTGAAGAAGGCTTGTCAATGCGTTCCTTTTCCTAATGCGCCCGACCAAACCTGCCTTTATAAACCTGAGTTGGCTGATGGCACAGCATCAACCAATGACTGGCGCTCTAGCCCCACCTCTTCCTCCTCGATGGATCGGTGACATTTCGGGAGTTTGGCGGCAAGCTTTGTGTGTATGGAGTCAAAGCTATCTTTTTGTGAATGCGGTGTGTGTTTAGGATTGTATTTAACGTGTGTGTGCTGTGTGTCCCCCGGCTGTATAAGCAGTGATAAGGTAGTTCTTAATATGTTTGCTCAGGGGCCACAGAAAGAGAAAGGCCCTCTGACGCATGAGGGCCCTGGAGCCACACTGACTGCACACATAACACGCACACACACAAAGCTCGCAAAATACAACATTCAAACACAGAAAACGACATGGCAAACTCATGTACACACACACACACAAACACAATCCTGGGGTCAGTTTGAACTTCGAAGAAAGGGTGGAAGACACACACACACACACACACACACACACACACAGATTGTAAAAGGAAGTGTGGGATGCACATCAAAGGGCACAGAAAGACTGAGAGGTCATGCCCAAATGACAAAAGAGAGGTTTTTCTAAAGAAGGTTTTTGCCTTTTCCTTTGCTCAGCATTGTGACGACTAATCCCTCAGACAGGAAGTTGACAGAGTGACGGTGGGACGCCACCTCCACAAATACCTAAACCCAACAACACTTGTGCAGGAGGGATGAACGAAAGATGAATTAATTTGGGAGTCGTGGTGAAGGAGAGGTACAGAGGACAAAATACTGAACACCGCAAAGAGTAAGAATAATATGAGGTGTGTGTGTGTGTGTGTGTCAGTTGCCGGGCGAAGAGAATTCAGCTTTAGAACATCCACTCATTCATTACTGCTCTGTGTCTGTCTGCAGTGTGTCTGTGTGTGTGTGTGTCTCAGAGATGGGAGAGCGACAGGAAGTGAAGGAGTTTCAGTAAAATAAAGAAGCATTTTCTTCTTTCTTCCAGCTCATCCATCTTGTCTGTTCTACAAACCTCCAGTCTGTCTGTCTCGGTCTGTCTTTGCACATCCAACTTATGCTTTTTAATTATCTCTTTCTATTTGTCATCCTTTGCTTCTTCGCGCATGGCAGCAGCGACTTTTCCTTGAGACGAAACAAGCGATACCTTCAGAATCTTTTTGTCAGCAGTCTCTGGTTAAAACAAGATCTTTGCCGTGTAAAGTCCTTATAATGAAAAAACAAATTATGTTCAGTTCATCCAAGTTACAGAAAAAACAATCAATTTCACCAGTGATTTCTAATTATGCAGATAATTTAGGTTTTATTTTGAAATATCCTTCTTTCATAATTCATCTAAATACATTTAAAGAATTTAACAGAAACAGCTCTTTCCATGCAGAAACATGGTCTACTCGCATCCCCTTTGTGTGCTTTGTGTACTACTTCTATTGGTCACTGCCCAAGTTACATTCTTATTTGTTGCAGGAAATAAATATGCAAGATTCTTCATCTGTAATGCATTAAAACATTCTCTCATGATCATATCACATGATGCATGTGATAGGTTACTTTAAATTCATCAAGTAGTGTGCTGTGTGTTAGATGCTGACATGTACCTTTGTGTAATTTGTAGGTAAGTTGCTGTTGAGTGTTACAGAGAAATTGTTCTTGACGCTGTTACGTTCTGTTAATGAGCTGAACAAAGTTAACAGGAGGTTTTAGGCCTAAACGCAGACACGGAGAAGGAACAGGTACAGTAAGTGGGGTTTATTTACCAACTGGTGAAACAAAGTAAATCCACATTCCTTAAGTGGGTGGAAAGCAAGTCCAAAAACACAGAGGAGATTCATGGGAAATTGTCCTGATAAAACATGAAACAGAGGCAATCCAAAAGCACAAAGCACGATGAATGAAACAAACAATCAACCAGCACTGAGTGAAGGGAGCACACCACTTAAATAAAACAGGAGGGGAGAACTTACTGACACACAGGTGAAACCACTAGACAATCAGTGAGGACACATTCATTCTGAGGTCTGAAGTTTATCCAGAGTTACTGACAAATTGATGAATGTTAAATTCCATTCACCTCAAGTGTGTTGAGGTGGAAGCAGAAATTTCAGAAACACAGATATGTGATGACCTACATTAAGCTTGCAAACGGGAACATTACATAACATGTAGGATGTGGTTGAGGTCAGGGATCTGAGCAGGCCAAGTTCTTCCACACCAAACTGGGGAAACCATTTACATCACAGTATCAACAGGGTCTTAAAGCAGTCCACTTTTGCGTCACATTGTGCAACTTATCCACAATGTGCTTCATGTATTTTTGTTAAAGACTTTCCAGGAGTCCTCAAAAACAAGAGCAAAAGTTTCATCTCACTCCCATCAGCAGGGAGAGCAGCCTCCTCCAGAGTATTTTTAATCAGTCACCTTAAGAGGGCAGTCTTCCTCTATAGATGGCCTCGGTTCAGCCGCCGTAGCAGAGATCAGCATTCGTCCGAGTCCTTGAAGCAGCTTGATGCACATCACCACCTCAAGTTTCTTTGTAATTTTAGTCTCATTAATGAATGCATTCTTCAAGTCTTGCGTTTCTTTTTACTTCAAGAATATGGTCAACAATAAAGTCATTTCATTGATGTCTGAAAAACAGATTGCTCCATCCTTTATTAAGCATTTACATGCAAATAAATTAAAAGTAAGGTATGTGCTCCCACTGGATTTTATTCTCTTCAGGCAAGGAACAGTTTTGCCTTTCAAGACTTTGGAAAATACACCAGAGTTTAAGTTTTTAGTTGTAGTGAAATACATTAACCAAAACTACACATTTCTTACAGAGGTGGCACAGTCAGGATATTGTTAGGAGTGTGGTTTTGTGTTCTTGTCCTTCCTGTTTACATACGCTTTTGGTTCTGTGTGTCTCTGTGTAACCTGTTATTTTATTCTCATGTTCTAGTTTATTTAGTACCTGTTTTGTCTCTTATCTTAGTTCCCTGTTCTGTAGTTAATGTCTTTATGTTTAATACTAGCTTCAGTCTGTTTACCCTGTTTGTAGTTTATTTGTGATCTGTCTGATTGTGTCTGAATTAGGTTGTTATTCTGATCTGTTATATCTTATTTTGATATGGCCTGTGTTTAGTATTCAGTAACCTCTGCATGCCCCCCCCCGCTGTCTCTCTGGCTACCTGTCTCGTTAATCCTGATCCCCCCCACCTGTGTTTCTCCCGCCCGCTCGTTAGTCCCTGGTGTTAAATGCTTGCTGTTTCCCTTCATTATCTGTCTGAACATTGTCACGTGTAGTGTGATCCTGTTCTTGGAACTACCTGTTCAATTGTTTTTGGTTTGGATTAAACTCCTGAATTTGATGTCGCCTCTCTAGTGTGCTGCGTTTGGGCTCTCTCCTGTTTGCACTCATCTGAATCCCTGATAGATATCGAAGGTTTATAGGGACAGGGTTGGACTGGAAAGCTGAAAACCTTTTTGGACAAATGGGAAACACCTTGAAACAATAATTCACCATGGGAACAAAATAATAATAATACTGCTAATACAGCCTTTGAATGTAAAAAAAATAAAAATAAAAAAATCTCATACACACAGCTTGTGTTTAATCAAACTGCCCTCGTGGATCAAACCTGTTCTTAACAATAATAGTAAATCTTTCAATCATGTTTTTCTCCTGTCGTTTTATTCTGATAGTCTACTTTAACGAAGGATGGAAATGCACAATGTGGGGTGATGTCAGAAAACTCCTAACTAAATAAATTGCAGCCCTGATAGTTTTTCTTGGCTTTTTTGAGCACTTTGTCTAGAAAGTGTTGCTTATTGTAATCAATATTCAAGTACAGTGTATCCCCAGGTAATGTCTGACACACATAAACTGCACGTAAAAATATAATTTCCATGAAGAAAATGTGTAATTTCCACCTGGGATCGGGAACCTCCACCTCACTTCCCAAAAAGTTAGATATTATATATTTGATAAGAACATGAAGGACAGTGCTGCTTTTAGTGAAGATGCACATACAATACAAGTTTGAGTATCAGCCCCTAGTAGGCTACATGTAATAAAGTCAGTGTATGACAATACTACAGCAATGTACACAGCATTTCCATGTTCTTATTTTTAATCAAAAATTTTAAAATCATATATTTTATATATAATAATTGACTGATTAATTTACAAAGGTCTAGCTAGAGAACAAGCTGACATTCATTGTTGGGTGTTGTGATAATTTGGCGTGCGTGTGTGTGTGTGCGTGTGCACATGGTGTCCCACACTGTCAGAACAGGAAGGAACCTATAAAGTGGGTGGGAGGTGGAGAGCTAAGGGAGAGCACGGTGGAACAAAAAGAAAAAACTCACAAACAAAAAACGGTATGCTAATACTAATACTAATTGTACCTTTGCCATTTCCAATACTACTACTGCAATTATTACTACCGGAGCTAGCAGCACTTATTAGAATGATTATCATCAGGCAACAAGGTTTAATACAGACATGTTAATAAATTTAAGGCAGAGCAGATGGAGTGGAAGTTATGGATGTATGTGATTACAAGTTTTAAATGTGTTTATCAATTTTACAATATTATCAATGATAATAATCGAAACATTTTGTGGGATATTTTGTTCCTGTTAGAATTGTCTAACAACATAAAAGGTAAAATACATAAAATGATGCACAACTTTATAACATGGAGCACTGGCTTTGAATATTTCACTGAATGATGAGCAGGAATAATAATTCTTTCAGAAGATCAGTTTAACAACATGAAATTACCTAAAAGGACAGAAAAGGGGAAAACAATGGTGACGATAATGATCATTCATGCAACAACCTGAAGACAACAACTCTGTTACTGATGATCATAAGCACAAAGAAAAAAGGAATAATAATTAATTGCAATAAACACAGTTTGAACTAAAACCTATTTGTGCTAAAGTGACGGCTGTAACATAATAAACAAAGAACAATTGCAATTTGCAAACATTGCAAATAAAGCAAGAAAATAACTATTAAGCCACACGAAGATAAAAATAAATGATGAATGAGAAAGTGATTGTTCCTCAAAAGAAAGCAAATATTTTAAAACATAAATTACAAATTAAATTAAAATAGATAATAACAAGATCATAATAACCTTTACATAAAATATTATTAAATTTATTACGTATACAGAACATAAAAACTGTCAGACAAACAGATGTACACAATGAGAACATAAAAACACACTATTGTTTTTGTGTGTTTTGAACACATACATAGTTCTATAACTCCTACTAAATATACCATATACCAACAAAATAACAACAACAACAATAATAATGATGATAATGATAATAATGATAAAAGTTTCCAATACAGTGATAACAATTAAGACTGTAGATGTGTATTTTTAATAGAAAAACAATAATATATTTATTTTAGTAATAGACAAAAATTCCAAATCACTCATTTACTCAAAACTTACAATCTGAAATGTGTCAGAGGGACCAGGTTAAAAAGAAACAGAGAGAAAGAGGTGATAGAAAAGGAGAGATAGGACGAAAATAAAAGGATGATGGGCTGAGTGACGGGGAGGAAGAGGAGAGCACCCATGGGAGAGAGATGAGAGAGAGAGAGAGGAGGAGGAAGGTCAGAGATGAGGATGATGAGGAGAGAGAGGGTGAAAGAGAAAATGGAAAGAGATGAAGTGTGGGGGAGTGTGGAAAGAGAGAGCTGGAGGTGGAAAAGTGTGTGAGTGTGTGTGTGTGTTTGTGTGTGTGTTTGTGAGCGAGCAGGAGAGAAAGAGAGTGATTTGTTTTCAGTGAAAGGTGAGGCCACTTAGCCGAGGCGTAGAGCTACAGCGGAATCTATTACCATGTGTCAAAGGAAACATGAGAAGGGCACGACCTGACTGTGTGCGTGTGCGTGAGTGTGTGAGTGACAGCGAGAGAGAATAAGATCAAGTGTGGGTTGCTTTGTGTGTTTGATGTGACACTGTGTGTGTGTGTGTGTGTGTGTGTGTGTGAGGGCGAGAGACTGTGGATGCCCATGCCCACTATGATGAAAACGCTGGACACAATGTGTGTGTTTGTGCGTGTGCAGCTTATGTGAGTCTGATGTTATGGCTGTGCTGCATTTTGTTAGATAAAAGCATTTGGATTGATGGAAGGTGAAGAGTAGTCTTTAGAGAACATAAGTGTGTGTGTGTGTGAAAAACATTTAAAAATGTTCATGATCTCATTCTTTACAAAGAGACATGTCATGCATTGTCAGCGGCAGTCACAGGCTAATGCTGTCTAGCAGAGTATGTAGACGTTTGGTCTGAACCAGAATTACAGGTGTGAACACTGAATGAGTTTGGGTTGATATGTGTATGTGAGAGGTAAAAAAAAAAAAAAATAGTACATGTATATGCGTGGTATTTCTGGTATTTCATAGAAAACCTTCAGCCGGGCCACACGTCTTCAGGTCCTCTCACACACTGCACAACTGATCAGGCTCTTTTGGACATTCACTTATATACACCTTCTGCTCCTCCTTTTGTGGGCCTTGTCACAAGGCCCACGTCTTCTTTTGACACCATTGTTTTCCTATCCTGCTCCAACGATGATACACCCAACAAAAACTCTTGTTTATATTATGTCTACAAAGGATTTGCCACATAAGAGAGGGCGCTATCTCCAGGTATAACGGAGAAGGACCTGTTGGACAGATGAACCGATCCAGAGCCACATCACTGATGCGCACAAAGGTCTTCAGGTTGATTAAGACATCATGAGCCACTGTGTCAGGAGGCTGAGCTGAGGTCAAAAGGAATAAAAATGGATTGTAGGCTGCAAGCAGTAGGCCATTGGTGACCCTGACCTGAGCAGTCTCAGCGCTGCGGAGGGAGCAAAACCAGATTGAAATGATGTTGTTGATAGTTATTAAGAAAACGAAAGGGCAGGTGGATTTGTTTTCACTGAAGTGACTTTTATGACGAAGGTGGGCAGGAGTCATCAGGATCTCTGAGGTCAGAGTGCTGACTAATCTCCAGTATTTCATTATAAATATAACTAAGACATTTTTCACATCTCACTGGGGAGGATTCCTTTAAGAAGGCGGTCGGTGAAGACTATTTATACAATTTGCACTTTGACACATTGCACCCTCTCCCCACAGAACTCCAAATGCTTAGAGCAAAATATGGCAGTGGTTCCACAATAATAAGGGTGTTAGCAGGGTAATAATCTGATAACCGACCTGCTGCTACGTGCAGACTCAGAAAACAGAACAGCTACTGAGAAAGATGTCAGACTAAATAATTGAGAGACGAGAGGTCACTGAATGACCTGATAAATGTCGCGCATATGTGTGAGAGAGAGGAAACACACTTGCAGGTCTGCAGGTCTGTGAGGGGAAAAGAATGAGGCTCTATGGGTATGTGCAGCGAGAGCCTGTCACTCTATACCTCGTGGATTCTGTGGCTCACCAGAGGCCAGTGTGGTTCACTGAGGGCTGGAACACTCTAACCACACTGTGTGTGTTTGTGTGTGTGTGTGTGTGTGTGTGTGTGTGTGTGTGTAGGCCAAAGCCGCTGGCCGCTAGCCATCCTCTCTGTGTATAACAATATTTCTTTGGGCCTGCACGCAAGTCGAGGCAAACCAAGTGCTTTTTGTCTCTTCCCTGAATTTGAACCGGTCGACATATACAGTACACACAAACACATTCTGTCTTCATCTAAGGCAACATTCATAATTTGAAGCATTGGAAATACATTTCCCCACTAAGAAACGAGTGTCTGCAAATAGGAAGAAGCCACGGGCCTGTTGTCAGTTTTCAACCTTTCATTTATTCCCTGGATCAAACAGACAGGATGAGAGAAGTTAGCAGACAGAGAGCGATGGACTTCACATGACAGGATTCACAACTTGGATAAATTTTTCTGAAAAGCTGTTTTGATTCTTTTGATCGGTGGACCCTTACAGACTAAAGGAATATAGATAATCAAGGAACAGACACATTCAGACTTATGAAGCGGACTTAACTAGATAACGTGAGTCAGCACTTTTTTCCCCTTTTCCTCTCTTATAGCCATGCGGGTTACACTGGTGAATCTAGAAGAATTAGACTTTGGGTTTTGTTCTTTCCATTAAATGAACTTAACCGATCTAACGATGTTCAGCATGTCCATACCGACACATTGATCAAACATTTAAACATTAATATTTGTATAATCGATCTAAGCAGCTTAGAAGCAGCTAAAGTGGGCGATCCCGCGGCGTTTAAGAGGTTTTAAACATCCAAAGAACTTCTACTGTATAAAAACCAGACCAGGCATTTATTTGTTTAAATGTATTCCCACTCCAGGCCAGTAAAGGAGGTAGGGGACTCGGCTATTAATTGAAGTTTTACGATATGTTTTTATGTTTTGTTAGATACAAGTATTGATGGAAGGTCAAGGGCAGCTTTTAAATTGAAAAACATTGCCTGTGTGTGCGTGTGTATTTGCATGTTTAGAGAGAAGCAAACTGTAAAAACAATAAAGATAAAAATTTCAACTTAACATGATTGTGATTGCATCCTTTCCAGAGCGACACTGTTAAAGTTTCCAAGTGTAACTGTTAAACAAACACCACAAACAAATCCTTTAACATCCATTGCAGTCGGATGACAGCGAAAGTCTCATAGAGGACCTAAAAACCACTAACCCTAACCCTAAAGGAAAAATAGAACTGTGTATAATGTCAGCAATATTAATGATAATAATAATTGTAGCAATGGGTGTCAAGCAGGAACATGGGGGCAGCAGGCGAAATGGTGACAATGAAAAGGTGAAATTTGAACTGTGTGCAGCTGCTCTATTGACGTTTTTATGGAATTTTATGTCCGCGGTGTATATAATTACAAAGGTATTTCTTTGTGATACGTTTCTTTTAACAGAATAATCTTGTGGCCAAATAAGTGTTTGCATTTTATAGCGTCACCAGGCATGACATTTAGTCTACGTGATCATAGGCAATAATAGAGAGCCCGTTGGTGCCGGTGGGTTATGTGTTTGGTAGGCCTATGTCTAATATCCTTGTTTATATTTGGAAAACAAAATGAAGCCTATAATTAACATGACTTACTGCTTAGTTACATATAAAATAAAGACAAGATCTCTTTCGCAATTTTATGACTTATGACCAACCGTGTACCAACCAATCCACTCCTTTTTACAACCAATACAACCCTCTTGGTGATGGCGTTTCATCATCAAGTTATTACAGTTCATCCGGATTGGGGCATGAATGCCTGAACCAAATCATGGCAATCCATCCAATGCACACACAAATGTGAACCTCATGGTGGTGCTGGAGGAAAACCAAGACCCAACTCGGTATGATTCATCCTCTTGATACCATGAACGTCTGTGCAATCCATCTAAATTCATAATTTAAAAGAACATGAGTTACAGTACTATAATGAGTCCTTCTGAAATCATATTTTGTAATTTTCCTGTTATTATTAGTGATTTTGTCCAGGAGCGCCTGCGCCATGCTGACAGTATTTGTGAGTGTGGAGAAGCTGTGTCAGCGTTTAGTCCCCTGGTGAACACTCCACTGGGTTTGGAACAAAACAAGAAAAAGAGAGAGGAAGGGGAGAAGAGGAGGTGGAGGAGGCGATGGGTAGATGGATGTGAAAACGAGTGAGCAGACTGACAGTCAGGGGAGCCATTGATTCTCCTCTCTGCTCCCTCCATCCCATCCTGCTCTCCATCGGCAGAAGACAGATAGTGTTGAGGTGGCCTGTATTGGATTTATGAGTTAATGGCCTTGCCAGGATGAGACAGATGGAGAAATAAGGAAGAGGAGGAAGACAGAGGGAGGGGAGAGCGGGGAGAAGAAGAGCAAGAGATTATCTGTGGGGAGGGAGAGGAAGAGTACAGGGGAGTGGACAACGAGGTAAGGATGGTGTGAAAAGAAAAGTGAGTGAGAGCAAGGAAGAAAAACTGAATGGAGGGTTGTTGTTTTTTATGCTAATCTTTATTTAGTTGATGCTTTTATGCATTTATGCATGTCTTCGGTTACGCTTCCAATGGCAGCTACGTCAGTATTCCTTGAAGTGTCAATAAAGTAAAGTGAATTGATATTAAATTAAAGTAAATAAAGTGGAGTGAAGTACACTTGGTCAGTATGATACAACTAAATACAACATGTCTAAAATAAGCAGACTAGGAGAAGAAAGTAAGAAGGGCTGGATCCATATTTCTAGCCATACATTAACAGTACTGTGTAGGATATTGTGGAAACATGTGACCTAAAACATTTTAGATAAATTCTAATCTGGTTTCTGAAGCTTTCCACTCAAATAGCCTTTTTCCAGGTCTCCGAGAAGATACTGATGTCCTCTGATGCAGGTGCCCTGCATGCTCAGTCACCTGGGTAATCTCACCTGCTCGATGCTTAAACCAGTAGGTCACTTAGGTCTTTTGACTTAACTGGACGTTCTTCACATGTGTCTGAAAACAAAAGGTGGCCTTGCCTACTCTGTGCAACACTTCCTTTAGACATACGTTCTGCGGTCTCAGTTGACGCCTTTTAAAAAGCAGCTGAAGACTTTTTTATTCAAACTGGCCTTTGTCTCGCCTCACATTGCCTAGTGTTTGTAATCTTGCTGATGTTTTATTCTTGATTCTTTTTTACTGTTTTATGGTCTTATCTCTGATATTTTACTCTTACAGCCCTTTGTGACCTTGCTCTGTGAAACCTAAATAAACTTACTTTACGTACTTTACTTTAATAAAAGTGAAAAACCTAATCAGAGCAACCTTTGGTTCATTGATAATACAAGTGATGACTGCTATTTGTGTGTGTGTGTGTGTGTGTGTGTGAGTGTGTGTGCGTGGGGGGGACAACACTACAAGCTCTTAGATTGTTGTTTTGCTTTCATTAATTTCTCAGTATTTTGGTGTTTACTTTCCCTTTCTTGTACTTGTACAATGTTTTAATAACATTATATCCATTATTATTGAGTACAGTTACAGTCAAGGCATAAATAATAAATCATTAATAAACACAGGATTTAAACACCTAAAGAAGTACACAAAAGTACAAAGTGCAGAAAAGGAGCAAAGAAGAAGAAATTAAAAAGATGCACGTTGAAAAATGGAGAGACGCTCAGCTTCTTAATGGCATTTCGTTCCAAGGTCATGACTCTTACTCTGCAGGGAGCGACGAGTGTTGTAATCTATTTCACTTACCGTGGCTGCTGCCTCTACTTGTATGTGCTTGTGTGCATTCATGCAGCATATGTGTGTATGTTAGGGTTGGGGGGTTGGAGTGGCCACAGACTGTAATGATAATAAATATGATTATTAATAACATTAACGTGAGGTATGTTTACCCCGGAGAGATGATGTACTGAAGATGTGTCCTCCACAGGTCAGCCCGCAGCCATCTGTCTGACTGAGTTGTGCTATTAAACCCAACGCAGGCTTCCCTCAGTCTGTTGGCCCAATGCAAAACTGCCCTGTAGGCTTGTTTCTACACAAAGATAATGAAAGACAAGTATCATAAATATGCACCGAATATGCAGGTTAGTTTGCAGTATTTTGTAAAGTTGCCATAGGGTTATTTCTTATTCATAATTATTTTTATGGATGTGATTTTGTGATCATCTTGATTAGACAGCTTACAAGATTTCTGTTTAGGGTAACATAGCAAACTGGAATGAAAAAAGATGATGAGAGCGTTGCAAATAATACATTAATTAATAATACATTTGTTTTGTTTTGCTCTTGAAGCCTGGAAACCCTTTCTGAAATGGAGAACATATGGAATGACTGTCAGGTTTCACTCTGACCTTCGGGCAGAAAACAATTTCTCATCTGCTCCTACGTTATCTGCTTACTGTCATAGGTGTCAAAAGTAAACATGCAGACGCATCGTTCATTCTCTGTACACCCCATATTTAAAAGAAAGTCTCAGTAAACTTGATCTGTTTCAACTCTCTCTTCTTTAAGAGGCTTAAAACCTCTGTTTGCTACTGCCTTTTAATAAATTAGATTTGCAGCTTTTCATTCTCTCACACTACGGTATCAATTATTTTGTTTATTCTTATTATATTTTACTTACTACAAATCTTTTAAAATGATGTGTCTTCTTTTATATCATGTCCTAATGCCTCTTATGTCTCATATTAAGCACCTTGAATTGCCTTGTTGTTGAAAGGTCCTGTTTAAATAAACCCCTGTCCTTACTTGTAGACAGATGTTTGAACAAAGTTCTCTGTGGTCAACACATTACTGTTTGTGTCCTCCATCAAATGCAGCTGTAATTACTGATGCGCTGACAGCATGGTACTAGGATAGTTTTTACATTTTCACCTGCCAAGTTGGGTAAAAATTCTAAGATCTCAGTGGGCTCCCATTTACTTTTTATTTTTGAAAATTGAAAGTGTCTGACAAAGGGATGTTTGGTTCGTTTCAAGACGTTAATGTTGGAGATCAATGTTCACATCTCATCTCCGCCCAGTAGTCAGTGGTGGTGTCTTTTAACTTTAACCACCATCTTTCCCCAATGTTAACCCTTTAAGTTTGGCATCCACGGTAGGACCAACCCGGTCTCACTCCCAAGTCGTCACATATGGACGCTTGGTCAAGAGCCATAATCGTCAGTTTGTGACGCACTAGGGATCCCTTTGACGTCATAGTTCGACGTATTGAGGGAAGCCCTGTTGTTTCAGTTTTTGATGGTAAAGGCAAGTATGATATTTAAGAGAAAAGACGAAGGAAGGAGGTGATTGGGGTGGATAGAGGGCCAGAACCCGGACCTTGAAGCAGGAGAACAGGGTTTGAGTCCCGTGCGAAACAACGTGTTTTTATTTAGGCGAGTGAGGTAAATTGACATTAAGTCTTAACATACATAGCTATTTTAACCCAAACTATGATCTTTTCCTAACCTTAACCAAGTACTTTTGTTGCCTAAACCCAACCAAGTACTTTCTGTGCCTAAACCTACGAAACGAAACTGCAACGTTTCACGACTTTAATTATGCGCTTTTCAACATGGCAATGTATCGAAACGTTACGTTTTATCTTGAAAGTGTAACCGGATATTGCATATTTATTGTTGCTAAGCGTTGCTAACTTGACTGTGGATCCCTAAACGTCAATAATTGATGCAAAAGGGCTACCCAAGTCTTTAAAAAGCGACGACAAAGGGCCTTGACCACGCGTCAGACATTTGACGAGTAGGGAGTGAGACCGTGTTGTTAGGACTGCACGATACGGTTATTAGGATCTGCGATATCACTCACGATCAGTGGGAGTGATCATTTTTGCATCACAATTTTCATTTTCGCAAAAAGAAAACCCCGAAACGATTCAATCCTGATGATGTCTGCACCAAACAAACTGACTTCTTGCATGTGGAGAACAGGATGTGCACTTACAGAGGCTGAAGCATCCTACAAAATTGTTTTTCAGACAATGATGACAGAACTTCATGATTAAATGTTCACCGTAATGAATCACCCACAAGCAAGCTTCAAAATAGCTGTAAGTTGGTTTTCATAACAAACTAAAATGAACTGAAAGTCTGAAGACGCATGGTTTGCTTTAAAACAAAGTTGACGAACATGAACATAAGTATACACGAAATGTGAAACAGTTGAAACACATAGGTAAAGCATCTGT
Source organism: Micropterus salmoides (assembly GCF_014851395.1). Taxonomy (NCBI): domain Eukaryota; kingdom Metazoa; phylum Chordata; class Actinopteri; order Centrarchiformes; family Centrarchidae; genus Micropterus; species Micropterus salmoides. Next base: position 6,911,855 of record NW_024040040.1, read on the forward strand.
GTGGGGTTTTAACGTCAGCCAATGTTAAGACATGCTGTTTACCGCCATCCCTCTGTTCGTCTGCCTCTCCCCTCCCTCCCAGCTGACCCTGCTGACCCCTCCCGGCCTCTATATTCATCCACATCTAGAATTCTCCTCTCATTCCTCCATCGCTCCATCCTGCCCTCATGTCTTTTTTTTTGTCATCCATGAAGCAAAATTAAAAATGTAGATCTAATCGGAGGGGGGTTGTAATGTGATCAGGATGACAGGGGATCAATGGAGACTGTCACACACACATACATGCACATTACAACCACTGATGCATGTCGTGTAAGGGATGTATGGATAGATGGAAGGAAGAAGAGAAGGGGAGGACATTGACCACTCTCACTTTATCAGTGCTTTTTCCTTATTTCTTTTATTTTTTGGCTGCATTTTCCACAATTTGCAGGCAATCTTCATCTTTGCATGACACCAGACAAATGTGCAAATGTTTAAATTCTTTCAATTCAATTTGGGTTGGGTTTTATTCACGGCCATAAATTACTGGGTGCTGCTTTGGCTTTAAAATCGTGGCCATTGGTGTTTCTAGTGGTTTCCTGGAGGTTGATAAGATAAGAGTCAGTGTAGCAAACTTAGATTTTTTATAGATGCATGACTCAGGACTCTTTTGTGTATGTTTTATCTAAAGAGGAGTTGTGGCTGTTACATTGCCAATTAGAATATGGATATTTGAATATGTTTTATGTTTGCTCTGTTTGCATCTTGATCAATGTCTTTCTGTCCCACTGTAACTGCAAACTGTGGGCGTCTCTGCCTTTCAGCGTTGAATAACCGGGGTATGAATACTTTGCAGACTGTTACTATATTCAAGATTTATGGCGTAGATCATTCAGTGCTGCTGAAACCACGTGAGACGCTGGCCTTTACACTTTGAACTCCAACCTACTACAAGTAACACATCCATAGTGTTCCTGATCCAAATCTAATCACACTTCAATCATTAACGGTCCTCTTATCACACCCACACACCTACCCAGTACACACACACACACACACACACACACACACACACACACACACACGTTACACCTGTTCTCACACACAAATACACTGGTTGTGCAAATGGAGGATAAATGAAATATTGACCTTCTAGTTTTATGCATACTCAACACTTCATGTGAGCGATGTATGAATTAGATATTCTAATGAGGCTGCACAGACTGCCAATAAGACATACGATGTTTGATGGGGTTTGGAAGTCACATACCGTTATTTTAATCTCACGTGTGAGCAGCCTGATATACAAAAATTAAATTAAACATTTTACCTCACCCTTTCACTTTCCTAATTTTTGACGCAAAATATCAAAAAAGACCAAATCTGGTGACTGAAATACCGCTTGCATTCTGATTTTGTACTTTATATTGTGTAGGATTATTACTCCACAGGGAGAATATTAATAGATTAATGAGTGGTAGATGCCTTTGACCTGAAATGACAACACAGGCATGTGTGTGTATCTGTGTGTGTGTGTGCGTGTGCGTGTGTGTGTGAAGGTGGATGATTTTTGTGGGTTGTATAAATTGTCCAATGACTGACCACTGTGGTCAGACGCAGTGGTCAGTTTAAGCATCCCCCCCCCACCACACACACACACACACACACACACACACAGAGATACACACACATCTTCATTAACAAAGAAACATTTCTATTGATCTGGTCTACAGCTCATGTTACAGCAAAGAAATATGTATGGGGAACACTAAATGGGTTACACACACAATGGACACAGACAGGTTGTTCAACTCTCACACACAAACACACACGCTTTGTCACATACACACTCAGTTACACTAAAAAGGAAAACATACAAGCACACTTCTTCCTCTCTCTCACACACACACACACATAAATAACACACACATGCAGAGTGACTGGTCAGTGCTAAGCAGGTTAGGGTTAGTGAATTAGTATTGACCAGCTCCTTACAGCATTATCTGTGGCTACAGCTTGCCACTGGTGTCAGAACTGCTAAAATGTGTGTGTGTGTGTGTGTGTGAGTGTGAGAGAGAGTAAAATAACATCAGTTTCACGAAAATAAATAATGAGCTCATTATTCATAGTTTTAATTTTCCCGAACTTAAATTCAACCTTCTTTGGAGTCTCGCGTGTACGGAGATCCTTTAGCATCATAACTGTCATAGAGGTCCAGTTCTCTACAGTCCTAATGCAGCCATCACTCATATACACTGGCAAGGAGGCTCATTTGTGTGTGTGTATTTGTGTGTGTGTGTAGGTTGTCATTTCTCAAAGAGTTTTCATAAGGAGGATTAATCTCAGTTTGCCTGAAATACAGACATCCACACAGTGACAGAGAGCGAGAGGGAAAGAATGCAGAGATGTAGAGCCAGACTCAGTGGTGCTCCTGATATATTTAGGGACCTGGGCAAGAACATGAAATAAAGGGTCCCAATGTGTAACCTAGTGTTGTGGAACAATGTCTCCACATGATTATACCAGGGTGTAAGTACTCTTAGCAGCTAAAAGAGCAAACACAAATAATGAGACACGGCAAGAACCTCATTTTCCTCTTTCCTTGGCCTCGTCCTTGTGTCTTTAAGGCAAATGTGGTTGTACCCAGGCCGTTCCTGCATGGTCAAGACTTCTTGGCGTCAGTTTATAATGCACTGGGGATGCCCGTAGCGCCATAGTTCAATGTATTTTTTAACGCTACGGTAGGTGTAGAATATTTCACAGTATCATCCGAGTAAGGATGTGGTTGAGGTGGATGGTAGGCCAGAAACCGGACTTTGATCCTGGAGAGCGTTGTTTGTGTCCCTTGTGAAACTTGTGAAGTCCACACTGAATGTTTTAATTTAAGTCACACAAATTACTTAAGTCGCGTAACATTACTTTACTTGCCTTGATGTAACGTTGTTATTTTAACCCAAACGGTGATGTTTTCCTAAACGTAAACAAATGGTTTTAGTGCCGAAACCAAACCAAATTGTGAAATTTCACACTATTAACCACTAGCTTTATATTGAAAGTGTCCCTGGACGTTTCATATTTATTTTTGCTAACTTGACCACATCCAAAAACAATAGTAATGGGGTACCCAGGGCGTCAAAAAGAGGTCTTGACCAAGCTTCTAAATCTGACAAATTGGGAGTATGTGTTGTTGTATTTCCTTGAAGCGCACCTGATTGGTTTACTCTCCTTAATTCAAGGTTAGGTGGATTTACTTACCTTTTTTTCAACACAGGGGCGGATAACAACTTGAAGATGTAGTTCCCTTTATGCAACTCACAAATACAGATGTTATATTACAAAAAGTGATGTACTACACTAGTAGATGAATAACAAGTCACAGAAATAAATGCATTTTGCTTGGTGCCGTGGTGCTCAGTCTGCGTTGGAGTATCACAGCCTTGGGGGAAAAAGCTGCTCTGTAGTCTGGTGGTGCGACAGCAGATATTTCTGTATCTCTGTTCAGACAGCAGCAGGTGAACAGGCTGTGGCTGCGACTGGGGTTTCAATGAGTTTCACGAAGGAGAACAGCATTCCGATGAAGGATGTTGAAACTTGTTTTGGTGATCTTAATGTGAATACTGTAATTTTGGAAGTACAGTTTGTAGAAAATAAAAACCGACTCCTTTGTAGGGTTTTCATTTATATTCAAGCTACTTAGATTTTTTAACTATTGCTCACTATCAGTTTTCTTGAAATGTCTGTAATACAGAAAATCCGGCTAATTCTGCTGTCACGTTGCTTCTTGATCACATTAGGGGAAAATGAAATGTAACATGAGACTCAGAGTACAGTACATCTCTTTGTGACAGATAGCCAGCGCTGGACTTCTGCAGACATCAGTCAGAGCTGGCACTGCTTCAAAACCTCAAACCGTGACACATGTCAACCGCAATCACACACACCATCCACCCTGCCACCTACACACACACACAGTCCGTCCTGTCTGTACGTCCATAGCAATAATACATCAGATCTACCTTCATTGGAGCGGAGCTAAAATCAAACCAGCCGTCCCCCTCCGCCCACCCACCTTACCCCGTCAACCCCAGCCAAATCCAATCACAGCTCGATACTCGCCGTGATTGATTGGCTTCCAATCCAATTGAATCTATCTCAGATGGAGGTGGGTGTCGGGGGGGGCTGCCTTGCTCAAAGCCATTAGGCATTGGCTTTGGCAAGAGGGTAAGGTAAGGGAGTGGGGGGGGGGGGGGATGAAAACTGGAAGACAGAAGAGAGAAAATAGAGATGGCAGGAGGAGAGAAGTAATTGAGAGAGATCGAGGGTGTGCAAGATAGAAGAAGGCTGAGAAATAAAGGGAGAGAGAGAGGGATGTCCATATGTTTGCCAGATCCCATTTAAACAAGAGAAAGTGTGTGTGTGTGTGTGATTGGCAGGTTTCTGTGTGTCTGCCAGCTCTTGTTTTAATTGCCTTGTTAGGGGATGACTCTAACTGTAAACTGCAAATGTGCTTAGAGACACCAGGGAGGGTGTCTGCCTGTTGTTTCTGAAATAGCAGACTGGCAGAGTTAGATTGTTTGTTATTCTAAACAGCATCTGATTACATATTTGTTGTAGAAATGATCCCTACACTGGGTGGCTTTGGGAACCCACTTAACCTGAACATATTCTGATTAAATGTTTTGATCAGTATCTGCATAGCTGTATAACCATAATAGCTCTGTCTACTATCTAAGTATTGTTGCTGTTGTCCTGGAGTTTAAAGGGCAAGGCACATGCTAGCGCCAGTCATTCAGCGGCTCTGGGAAACTTTTACTACCTTGATGAGATTTATGTTCAGAGGGAAAGACAAAGTTTTTTGCAGTGTCTGGAGAGGTGTATGTCACAAAAATGGTTGCATTTAAGGACAATTAAACACTGTAAAAAGTAATTTGTAAGCTGTTTTAAATCTAAGGGCTCAGTCATACCAACATTTAAAGTGATGAAATTTTACAGAAAAATCTATATAATTCAATGAAGGGATTGAAGTAGATCTTCCCAAGTTCAACTGGGGTGAGCTTTGACATACACATTTTCAAAACCAGTGCTGACCCGTGAGGGAACAGAGAGCTGGAGAATTTAAAATGAAGGAATCTGGAAGCTGTTTCAACATTACGCTGCTCTTCCATCCAGGAAAGATGTCACCCCCAAGTACCTCTCCATTAACAGTGACAAGTGGAACTGGGGTGTGGCACTGGATGGCCAGCTGTCCTTCACTGCCACCCACGCTGGAGATTCTTCCTCCACAGCATGAGTCCCACGGGAGGCGGTGAAGGTTCTGATGCAGGCTCTTGTCGTCTCACGCCTGGCCTACTCACGCCTGGCCTACTGCAGCTCGCTCCTAGCTGGTCTGCCTGCATGTGCCATCCGACCTCTGCAGCTCATGCAGCAGCACTTTTTCCGACACCGTACCGCAACCTGCATGTGCTACTGGCATACAATATTTTGTTGTTGAGTCTGGCACAATAGGAGAGCTACTGCGGGGTCCAGAGTTTAAGTTAATTCTTTGGCGAGCATAAATGTGCCCCCAAATGGATGTGGTGCCAGAAAAAAGGTGAGGTCAGCACCGAAAGGGGTGGCATTAGCTCAGTCTGTTCGGACTTAGCTTGGAAACCGAAAGGTCGCCGGTTCAAGTCCAGTGGGAACCAATGCCGAAGGTGTCCCCTGCACAAGGCCCTGAACCCTGAATAGCTCCCTGGGCACCATACGATTGCCAATGTTCCTAAATAGGATGGGTTAAATGCAGAGAACTATTTGTCCCCTTCCTCTTTGAATGACTGAATAAAGACTTTCAAAGAAGTACACCAAGTAAGAGTAGACATACAAATTCACACACAGATGAAAAGAGGTTTTATGTTGATAATGAGGCAGATTTGACATTACCCGCTCAGGGATGTGGTGTTTATTTCTCTGCCTCTTCCTCCTTCAATTCCCTCTGACCACAACTCCCTGTGTCCTGACAAACCAAGAGAGAGAGACAGAGACAGAGAGGAGCAGGAAAAAATGGAGAGGTGAAGAAAGAGAGAGCAACCCACAGACCACAGGATGGTTGTGGCATCAGTTATTTGGCTAATGCAGAGAGAGAGAGGGAGAGAGACCTCAGATTGCTTGTCCACAGCCAACTTTTCACCTGTAACGTTTTTCAGGACCTTACAGAAATATTTGTTATATTTCAATATATTTTATAATCAGTATTAAAATATAATAAAATATAAATAAATATTGTTAAACGTTTTGTAAATATATATGTATAACTTCGTATCCACAGAGGTCAGGGAGACGGGTCTGTAGTCGTTAAGTCCTGTGGTCCTTGGATTGTTGGGGACCAGGTCGATGGTGGATGTCTTGAAACAGACTGTCACGTGCTGTGTCTCCAGTGAGGTGTTGAGGATGTCTGTGAACACCAGAGACAGCTGATCGGCACAGTGCTTCAGGGTGGATGGGGAGACAGAGTCTGGCCAAGCTGCTTTGCAGGAGTTTTGCCTCCTGAACAGTCTGTTAATGTCCCTCTCCACAATGGGGAGATACGTCACTGTGGGAGGGGAGGAGGGGGCCTCTGAGGTAGGCAGTTGCGGGGGGGCGCAACTCCTGTTGGATGGAGTCTGCAGCCTGTGTGAACATTGGCCTGTAGGGGAATGTAAACACCGTACAAATGCAGCGTTATGGTGGTGAGATGTTGGGTGGCACCAGGGAATTCAGGGTTCTGGCAGCTTGGGGGAAGAAGCTATTGCAGAGCCTTGCAGTGCGGCTCCTGACTGCAGAACCTCCTGCCTGATGGTAGGGGAACAAACACACTGTGTGGGGGGGGTCCTTTAAAATATCAGATGCTCTGTGTACACAGTGTCTCTGGAAGGTGTCTTAGGCCCCGTCCACACTACTGCGTTTTCGAATTGAAACGGAGACCTTTTGCCACGTTTGCACCTTCAGACCAGACCAACGGTGAGAATGAAGACCTAAAACGGAGAACTTTAGAACTGACTGTTTTTATCAATATTTCAATGTTTTGGAAGCTTTATGTTATTTGGAACGTGGTTGTATGGAGAGAAATAATGTTTTGAAGATAACTCCCAATAAAAGTGAACATATAAACAGTAAATATGGCCAAAACATGGACATTCACCTGGTATATTTTTGAAAGATTGTGTAATAACTGTTATGTATCAGTTTCTTTTCATCAAATTTACAGTTACAGTTGTATTCCAGGTGTATTAGAAGATATTCAGGTGCATTATAATCTACCATATGATGGTTTTGATGGTTTATTGCATTAAAATATAGCTTTTTTTACCAGGCGAGGATGAATGAATGGAAATATTTTTTCCGTATTGCATCTCCTAGTAGTCTGTAATGGTAAAATAAATTACTACTAGCCGTGCATAACGATATTACTAAGGCATTTACACACCAGTGGTTTTTTGAGATAAACACAGCCTGCCACTGTGGTTCTTTCTTGAGGTCTCAATGTTCTTATCCGCATGGAACAACATGAGCCCCTAAATCTGGATAATTTCCACATAATAGATCAATGTTTGGAATCGGTTTGTTAAAGCCTTAAAGACAAATCTCATTCACAAGAGAACAGTTTACTATCAGTTTTAATGACTGATGTTTACAACCCTTCAACAGCAAGAAAACTGTTACATATGTTTGTTGTGCAATGGGTTTTACTTCTTATATTCCTATCTTGTCTTTACAACTGAATTGTTTTTTAGATTTTATATATATATATATATCCTTAAACAGAATTTCACATCAGCTACACCACTTCTTACCTTCTTCATGTTTCCTTTTACCACATTTGCCTCTTGTATTTGTCCTCGATGCTCATTTTTTCCCCAACCCTGGACATATAAAAAGCCTCAGTAAAGGCTGCTTAAATCTGAAATCTACGTGTGTTGATCTTCCTCTTGTCCTGTTTACAGGCCATGCAGATTCAATCCAAATATACAGCACGACTCTAGATCTTTGAGCCCCGTTGATTTGATTGTTCATTGTGTTAAAAAGACACAACCTCCTCATTCAATCACTGTTTGCCGGAGCCGACTCAAGTCTTAACTTCTGTTAAAATATCTTTGTGTTAACAGCCATGATGTGGATTCTGCAGTCTGCTATCTTTTCCCCATGGCCTTTCTTTCCTTTTAGTTTCAAAACAATCAGAAACTATCTTGAGGAAACCGTGTCCATGCACAGTGTGTAAAATATGTGTTACTGTATGTTCACAGCAGGTGTGTTGACGGCCACTCATTCGGTTTGTGCAGAGGTTGTTGAAATGTGTTGGTACAGTGAGCAGGACAGTGATGATAAAGCTGTTACCACACCTCGCCATATCTCTGTCTATCTCTGTCCTTGTCTTCGCTCGGTCCTCGGCCATAAAGATTAGACGCTTCTCTTCAAAGTCTGCAGGTTTGACTAAGGTCCAGAGGTTAGCTCTAGCTGGTTAACAAGACCCAGCGGAGACACCAACACTCATTCTTCTCTGACGCCTACCACATTCAAACACTTCAGCAGACCAACACATGGAGGTGAGTGATAACATAGCAACAAGTAGTTCTACTAGCTCTGTTTATATTATGTTAATTTGATTCATAAGAGATACAAAAACTGCACAATAAACGTACATTTTAGTGCATGTTTGGAACCAAGATATGTAAGTAAGCATGAAAAAAGCTTATCACAATAAAGCTTTTTGGTTTTATTTGTGATTCATCAACCTTTGAAAAGATAATGCATCTTTAAATATGTAGTTTGCGAATTGATTTTTGCATTGAAGAAAATCATGGCAGGTGTGGAATCCGACTCCTACGACCGAGTATTAGGGACACATTAAGGACAAAAACATTGAGGATGAAGATTTTTTATTTATTTTGCATTTTGAGAATTAAGTCAAAATGACAAGAATAAAGTTATTCTCATCATGTTGACTTAATTCTGAAAATTCATCCTTCATAGTCTTGTTACAAATTCAATTTATTTTTAATTACACATTAAGTTGGCTTATTAAACTTAAAGTAATGTGACTGTAAGTTCGGTAACGTACAATAATACATATATAATACTAACTTTTACTCAACTTTTATTTGTAATGCATGAGTATTTTCAGTGTGGTACTGCTACTTTCAAGTAAAAATGATTTGACTACTTCCTCCATAGCTGCTGAAAGGTAGCAATACTTTGGATTTTAAATCAAAACATCTACTTGTTTATCATTGAAAGTTTCACTTTTCATTTAAGGCCAATAGCCTCTGTGTCCACTAGTCCATTTCTTCAAATCAACTGTTTCATCAACAGTCTGCTTTTTCACGGTGGCCCAAAACATTTATTTTCCCAACTCCCAGATACAACCGCTTGCCAACAGAAGAGTTATTGATTTCACCTGTGACTGTGCAGCTGGGAGAAACATAGTGATGTGTTTGACTGTAATCAGAACAGCCTTCCAGTCAGTCAGCCAGTGAGCAGCTCTCTGCTCACACTGTTACAGTCGTGTGTTTTGCTGCGTAGAGATGTTACTAGGTGTTAATGCAGTCAACTTGATCTCAATCCAATAGTGTCTAGATACTGCTAAAAGGCCTGATGCTAGCTCGTACACACACACACACTCACGCTGGAATCTCCATGCAATTAGCAGGTCTCTGTCTGGGCAACTCGATACACACTAAGTGAAGAAGAAGAAGAAGAAGAAGAAGAAGAGAGTAGTGAGAGCCACTATCTGCCATTATTTTTCATTGATTCTTCTGATTGAAACGTTTCTTATTTTGCAAAGAATTCTGAGGAATTAGTTTGGTGCATTTTAATTTTAAATGAAGAATACGAGTCTAAAACCAAATGTTCATCACATCCCACAATACTAAAAAACAGAACAGCTGAAATTTCATTCAAGTTACTTTTACTCTAGACTACGGTCCACAGCAAGCATTTAAAGATATCAAAGAAATAGTTCAACGTAATGGCAAAGGCTAGAGGAAAGGCCGTGGAGTATCTAAAGTTAAAGACAATCCATCCTCTTGTGAACATGAATATCCGTGCCTCATTTCTTGCTTTGGCCTGTCGTTTGCGGGATACTTTCAAACAAGTCAAGTGTTACTAAAGGGAAATGTTAGCCTGATGGTGTCGCTGAAGGAAAGGTCAGGGGGTCATTCAACAGATAAGGACTCATGACAAAATCTCCAGGCGTAGCTTAACTAAAGAGCACAAATTTCCTTTAGAAGTTTCCTTTCACACTCCTCTTCTGTTCCCTTTTCCTTTCTTTCCTACCTTTTTATTTGTGTTCATTCCCTCTATCGTTTCATCTGCTTCTCCCCTGTCTAATTTCTACTACCTCCTTCTTTCTTCATCTTGCTCTTTCTTTCTGTCTACCCCTCCGTTTCTACTTTTAGTAACTTGTCTCTTCATCCCTGTACACACTACAACCTATTCTCAACCTCTGCTGCTCCCTTTGTCCCTTTCCTTCCAATCTATTTACATCTTCTTATTCTTCTTGCACTTATCCATCCTTTCAGCTCTGCTCATCTTTTTTCAGGCTTTTCTGTATTGGCACCAATTTTTGCCTTTCCCTGATTTAAAAAGTCTTCCTCTCCTTTCTCTCTCACTTCTATTTCTCATCTCTTTATATATTTATCTTTCTTTAGGTCCAGCGGCCTTTCCTTCCATGTTCTACCATCCCGGTTTCTTTTTTTTCCCTCTCTCATTATCTCTATTCTCCTCCTCTCCCCCTCTATCTGTCTTTACCTCTGTCTCTGCTTTCTCTATCTATCTTCAGGTGTTATCTGTCTGCTTTAAGCGGAGGGCAATTAGGCCGTCAGTCTCATTAATAATACATTGTTAAGCTCGTTAATTATTTACCTTAATTGCTGATTTAAGTTTCCCTTCCCTTGACACAAACAGCCACCAGGGGAGACTCACACACACACACACAAAGAGGTCACTCGCTCTCAAAGGTGACAGATGGATTGAGTTTCTCCTCCTCTCTTTCTGCTCTTTTCCTCTCTTTTTTATTCCTTTGTTTTCTAGTGCATGTGTGTGTGTGTGTGTGTGTGTGTGTGAATATGTACAGGATGCGATTCTGTACTCGTAGATGGTGAGTCATGGCTCTCAGATCAATACATTTGATTGAGTGTAAATGAAAAGAGTGCAGCAGCTACTCAAACTAGGTGTCGCCGTGTTTCTGTGCTTTGTTAATGAGGCTGCAGGCAACAGGGAATACTACTGTTTTTATTAGAGGAAGTCTCGGGTTTACATATTAAATAGGAGCTGATTGATCAATCAGTCAAATTGACAGGAAATTGATCAATTAAACTGTGATGTTTCTGCTCAAGTGGTGCAAAGATAAAAGCTGCGTGAGTATATGGTTATTATTGCTGCTGGGCAGGTAGTGTACAGCGGCCTTAGTACAGCTGGGCTGGAAAACAAACCAATGCTAAGCTAAAACAGGCTAAACACTTTCAAAACCTTCCACATAGTCATTTTATCCATTGTTAATGTGAACACGATCAATCAGTGCAGCTTTAACGTCTTCATTCCATTATAAAATTATCACATGGGTTTGTAAATATGCTAAGAGATGAGGTTTGGGTTCTGTGAACTAAAGATGGGCATTTGTCATTATCTGAAAGCATTTTCAGGGAAATATGCATATTACCTCATTCAAAAGGAAAAACATGAGGTTTGGAAGTATAAAGAGTAATCCAACAATTTGATTCAATTCTGTGTACAGTATTAAGCCCCAATACATAACAGACGTTTTTTCTCATTGCACTTTTTATATAGAGACAGTCTATACTGTGCTTTTAGTAATGTCATTATCAGAGACCCAACAATTCCCACTGTTACGTCCTCAAGGTGGCTCAAGCCTGGACGTGAGAAGAGTAACAAATATAAATGAAAACCAGGCCAAAAGAAACAGGAAACAGATTATGTGCAAACAAATGAACATATTTATTTACAGTTAAATAATACTCATGCAGAAACCCATGTACTCTTATCCTCCAGGTACTGATTGGGGAATTAGGGCAGCTGCTGCCAATCACTCGCTGCAGCTGTGACGCAGGAGGGGGAAGGGCAGTACCTGGAGAAGTACAGGAGAGAGAGAGGCACCCAAGACAAAACAGGCCGTAACGCCCATCATAAGAAAGCACTCGGCCACAGTTGCAAGGAAAACTCCCTTTTAGCAGGTGGAAACCTCGAGCAGAACCTAGACTCAGGTTGGGCAGCCGTCTGCCTCGCCCGGCATCCAGAACAGTCAGGAAGTTTTTTTCCCCACATCTCTTAAGTCTTTGTTCTCCTCTCTTGCATGCTTATCTCGAGAAACCTTTGGACTTAACACTGACTTTCAGACCAGGAGATCAAGGAGATATATATCCCCCATTCTGTTCTCTTACCTTGGGTAACTTTCTCTTCCTATGTGTCTACATTTTTCTATCTGCATCTTTTCCCCCCTGTTTTTCATTTTTCCCCATCTCTTCCTTTTTACCCCCCCGCCTTCTTTCTCTGATGTGCTGCTGTGGTAATATTGACCGAAAACAAAGCATTCATTCATTTCTCTCTCTCTCTCTCTCTCTCTCTCTCTCTCTCTCTCTCTCTCTCTGTGTTTCAGTGCAGGTCAGTGTTGTCTCGCAGCGCTGAGAAGCTGATTGGAGTTGCTGTCAGTCAGTCAGGCGGCAGACAGACAGACTGTTATAGTAAATGGTAGTGACGTGTCGCTGTCAGTAACAAGGATTCATCCTGTTGTGATGCTGCAGGCTGACAGGAAATCAGTGTTACTGTGTGCGAGTGTCACACAACACACACACACGTCGCTGCTCGAGCCGCATTGTTTCAAGCTCCCAGATGTTTTGTGTTGTTTGACTAAGTGTGAGCATCATTTTTTATTTTTTGTTTTTTGCAGATAAAGGCCTGTGCATGAATTTTGTTTTTGCAATTCAGCACCAAGTATTAGGTTCCCTTATATGTGCATGTAAAATCTCATCCTACAAAGTAACTATAACTACACCAGGCATGTGTGTGGAGGAAAAAGCTCAATAATGTCTTATGGGATCTTGTTAACACTGGTTAAATTGGCAATAAAAATCAAATAAGCGTAAGCTATGTTATATATTAAAAATACAGACCACAAGTGATTCAAAATAAAAACATTTGACATGAATCACCACACAGAGTTTGACAAAAGTAAAACATTTCTCAACACAAAGTCCAACTTCTTCCATCTCCTTCAAGTTCAAAACCAACAATGAATGTATGTGTGTATCACAGCCTGATGTCTCCCCTTCCTCTGAGCCATAGAGCTCCATTGTTTCTCCAAAAACTATTAAAACTCATCAGTGAGCCTCACTGGGTGACATGTTCCTTCATCACCTTCCTGCTGCCCCCAATACTCCACATGTGGATTCATCCGCTGCTGAAAATAGTCCCCTGTTTTAGGTTTCGTTTTTTAAACATGAAACTAAATATTTGTGATTTGTTTTTTAACATTTAAGTCTTCAGTAGAAAGCACAGGGCGTGGAGCTGAAAGCCGAACACAGGAAGTCTAACAGACATGTGGAAACGTTTGTTTTTTGGAGTGGCAGGATGTGATTTGTGCACTTGTCTTATTGAATCACTAAATGAAAGACTGGACTCTAATTACCTTCAGTTATACTGTCTCCTATCAGAGTAGGAGTGTATGTTCTGTTGGTGTGAGCTCAAATCACAACTGGCCGTCTGGTTAAAACAAAATCTACCAACACACACACACACACACACACACACACACACACACACACACACACACACACACCATCCCCCTCCCTCCACTTAGCCCTCACTGGTTTGGTTTCACCCGGCTAGTTCGTAGACAGGTCTTGGTGTGTGTGTGTGTGTGTATGTATTTATTTACCTGCCACACAGTACTTTTATTGCACTAAGCCCTTTATTGTGACTCTGGGGAACTTGTGCTCCAACACACACACACACACACAGACTCATTCGCATGCAGGCGTACATTTGTGTGCACAAAATGAAATACTGACAAAACTTGCCTACACACACACAGATAGGCAAACATACACACACATTGTTAAAATACACAATAAACCCTCTCTCTCTCAAACACACGTGAACTCACAGACCCCACGAGGCCTCCCGTTAGCTCTTGGTTAGACATTTGGTCGTGACACGCTGGAGGAAAGGCGGCCCAGCGGAACCGACTACGAGCAAACACAAACAAATAACAGCAGCCAGATGCCAAAACAGCAACGGCAGAGCTGAGCGGCAGCAAGAGGAGGAGAAACTCACACTCACCGAACTGCTAGTTTGTCGGGGCAACAAAAGGACGTGATCGTGAAGAGGCATACCTGCACAATCCTCTGCCACACAGAAGTGACACATTTTGCATTTTTAGTTTGTTCAGAATAAACAGACAAAGAGCTGAGTTAAGCAGTGATAGCTAAACCTTGATTTTGCAACACGTTCTCACTTCCAAACTGGTCAAATATGGCCACTTGGTCAGTGGCTTAAAAATATGACACAGTAGGTACCCCTCTAGAATGTAGATTACAATACACAACATTACATTGTACACAAATTTACTTTTACACAGGACTTGAACCGAGGCCTCCTGGATTAAAGTCCTGTGTTTGTTTGTCCCACCCATCAACCTTCAGATATATTCCCTCTTTGCACTATGTGACCTGACTTTGCATGAACAGAACAGCCAAGTGGATGTCATACAGCTGGACTAACATACAGGCAGTGTGTAAGACGCAGCATGTACAATGTACATAAAAATTAAAGATGGGTGTTGTCAACCAAAGATGGAGATTAGATTTAGAACTTAGAGAACTTAAAGTCTTCTCCTTGGTAATTTACTGTGTTGTTTTTCTGGTCTTGACTTTTAGATTCTCCCCTCTTTGTATTCCCTAAGGAGACCGTCATGTTCACGGCCATCACTATGATGATCCTTCAATTAATGGGTTCTCAGCTGGATAGCATGAACCCTAATCCCTTTGTATGTGGTGCACAGTCTTCTGGGTGCCCTGAGTACAGTATGGACTAATCACTGGCCAGTTTAACCTGCCTTGACTGGGGTCACGTGTCCAGGGAAATATTTCCTACTTCCTCATCCCCTTAGCCACTACTGCTGTCTTTCCTGTATACTTGTTACTGACGTTCCATTTCCAATGTTGGCAGATTGTCTAGATTTTTTGGTTTTCATCTATGTTTCTGTAGCATGTATGTCTTTTACCTTCCAGCATTTCTTGTCTCTGGTGTGTTTCGGAGTTGATTTGTTAATCCCCTCCCCGAGCCTAATGTCCCCCTGGTAGTGGATTACAATCTTATTCTACATGGAACCAGACAGGTCTATTTCGGCTCAAGCCTAACCAACTCCAGCTACTATGTAGTGAAAGCTGTAATCAGTACAGGACCGTTATCTTACTAATAATATTTAATCAATATTACTGATGCACGTCTCACTGGGCTGTATTTGTCTGCATGTGTCCATGCTGGTGCAAATACCAAGCTGGCATTCTTGGACTCTTGCTCCAGCCAAGCTGGTCGGCAAAATGTATTGTCGGACTAGTAAGTGAATTACACTCTTAAGCAGTAAGGGCGCCAAACAACACCAAATCTCACATAATGTTTCTTTAAATGATGCCTAATTGAGCTGAATGTCATTCCGTCATTCCGCCTTAGTGGCAGACCAAAAAAAAACAAAGTTTTTACTGTAAGTCCTGTCAATACAAGTAACAGATAAAGCGCAGCTGAAAATCCATCCATTGTATTTAACCAGGTTTTGCAATTGAGGATCAAAGCAGTGAAGCAGCAACAGAATGAGCCGGTAAGAACAGGTGTGTATGTGTCAGCTGCACACACACAATTAATTAAAGCCTTTCCTAAATATCACTATCGGCATTCAAGAGTCCAGTTTGCCTTTATTAGTACACACGCTCTCATACATGCACACACACAGACTTTGTAACACACTTAGATTGTAATACTCACCAGGGATTAGCTGAATAAACAAGCTGTGCGGAGCGCTGAGCAGAGCGTTGTGTATCACGGCCGTCCAGAGAAGCGGCCCTGGAGATCTGTGTGGACCCTCTCTGTCTCTTAAAGATTTCTGCTCATATTTCCCTCCAGCAGAAACTGATATTATCATACAGCAGTCAGTTCTCCTGTTCCCCAAGGAGCCCTTTCCCTTAAACAACCCCCAATAACAGTAACGTCACAGGCCAAAAAAGGTGTACCTGCTTCCCAAAAACAGGCACACAAGAATCAATAAATGACAAAAAAAAAAAAGGTGGATCGTAAATAAGTGCTTGTATTTGGTCTGATGTTTTTGTGCCATTAGTGTGAATGAACTGCCAATTGGGGTCACTCACTCACACACAAAAACACACAAACACTGTCAGAGATGCTGAGCTGAAAGACGGTGACCCTTTTCTTCCCCAAAATAAAAGTAGTGTCGTACTAGATTTTTATTCCACCTAGATAATTCCAATGTAGTGCTGCACCTTACAATTATTGTTCCCAATGATTAATCTAAGGACTAATTTATTTATGATTATTCTAAAGATTATTTTTATTAGCTGATTAATACAACAATTAATTTATCCAAATTCTGAAATTCTTCCTTGACACATATTCATTTAAACGTTGGACGTCAAACCTTTCCTGAACCTGAGATTCAGTGAAGTGCTTGACCTAAAACATAAAATGGTTCTGACAGAGCTCAGTTATGTATGTCTACGAGAAAAAGGCTAGACAAAAGAAGTCTTCAACTTCAGTGGTTTCATTCATACTTGCTTGACACATTGTTGTTTACAACAGCTCTTCCTCTGATTGTCATGTTCTTTTATGTGGGACAACCTGAGGCTTTGTTTTTATAATATATGCTCCCATTTTTATTTATGTGCTGCCAGGTTTTGTCAAGTACAATTAACTTTGAACTCAAATTCTCTGACCTCCACGACGCATGTCCAATGGCATTCCAGCTTGCCACGAGGCAACACTATTTTAATTGAAAAGAATTAGATATTTCTCTGCATTCCCAGAGTTATATTATCTCTTTTTTTATCTCTATACAATCTGGACTTCAGAGAGAATCCATCCATTATCTTCTGCTTCTCAGGTCAGGTCGAGGTGGCAGCAGGCTAAGATAGAAAGATAGAAAGATACTTAAACCCCTTCGCTTGGGAAAGCAACTCACTCTCAACCAAGAGAGAGCAATCCAGAGAGAAGGAAACTAACACTGTGGTGGCTGTGGCTCAGGAGGTTCAGCAGGTTGAGTGAGGGCATGTGCATGTATGTGACGAGAAAGGCGCTATATAAGTACAGTCTATGTACTGTTGTTTAGATTCTGATGTGGCAGCGCAGTGGACCAGTGGATACCACTGCAACCTCACAGCAAGAAGGTCCTGGGTTTCGAACTTTGGTCGTCCCGGGCCTTTCTGTGTGGAAACTGCATGTTCTCCCTGCGTCTGCGTGGGTTCTCTTCGGGTGCTCCGGCTTCCTCCCACCATCCATAGACATGCAGGTAGGTTAATTGGTGACTCGAAATTGTCCTTAGATGTGAATGTGAGTGGTTGTGTGTCTCTATGTATCAGCCCTGTGATGAACTGCCAAGGTGTACCCAGATGTCAACTGGCTCCAGCCTCCCAGTGACCCAGCATACATATGATGTTATAGATAATGGATAGATAGATTCTGATGTAGTCTGTAGTATCCCCTTCACTTCATTTTACACCCATCCTCGCTCAAACTATGCGCATGTGGTGTGAAGCCGGGGTTAGCCTGGCTTACAAAAGCTGGTGAAAGCGGAGAGAGAACACCATCTTCTTATTATAGTCGAGTAAAAGCTGCATAGTGCTGCAGAGTGGGCTACAAATATCAACTGAAGTGCAGCTGTAAATGTAGCATTAAGTAAATGGTGACCTCAGCTCAGCCACATGTCTGACCATGTGAGTACGCTGCAGTGAGAAAGGAGTAACAGGTAGAAATCTAAGCTACATGATAGAAGTTTAGATGGAATAATAGACATCCATTAGTAATTGAAAAATGAAAAGTATAGAAATACGATTTCCAGTATGTTTCTTTGATAAAGGTTTACTGTAAGTTCTAATCAGATAAAATATGTTTGGAGACTGGAGGACTCTCTCTCTGTCACTCTTGCCCTCTCTGTCCTTCACTTTCTGTTTCTTCATTCTTCCACACTAACACGCACAGACGTCCCCCGCTGAGTATGTGTGTGTGTGTGTGTGTGTGCACAGTCTTGATCTCTTTACAGTGACATTAAAGCAGAGCAGCGTCTCCTCTCTCTCCTCGGACTGACTTGGACTTTAAGTGTATTGTTGTCTAACAGAAAGACTGAGGGTGGGGTGGGAGAGTGTATTGTTTTCTGGAAATGGACTCGCACACCCCCACACAATCCATCAGTAATCACAGACTGAAGACTGGTAACACTTAAAGTGGCCTTAATGCATCTGCTACAAGCACTTTATGAGTGAATCATAATTATGAACACAGGAGGTTGAATGCATTACATGATGGCTGTGTTGTTTATGATATGATATTAAAATGCATGTAATGTGATGATAACACTGAATTTTACAGTTTAGACATTGTGTCTTAAATGCATGCAAAATGTTCCTCAACCGGTAACACTTTTATTAATGAGATCCTTTCTAGAGACTCTCCAGTTCTCACTCAAGCGGGGAGGGGATTGTTCCATATGAAAATGAGTGTGGAAAATTTAGAGAGCGATGGAAAGCACGGCCCGATCAAACCCCTATGGGGAAAATGTGCAATTGGATCCCTGTTATCAGCTCCATGTTTACAGTTTGTCAATTAGCTTTTAGTAATTTAAAGTTTATTTAAGAATATGCACCATAAAAAAAGTTCCTAATACTAGATTTTGTATCAGGACAAGACAGGGCCCTGGGATGAAATGATGATGCTCAACTTCCCATTTGGCCCTGGTGAAAAGCTGCATATTCTAACAAGACTAAGAGTCTACAGCCATGCTAGCAGCTTTGTGAGGCTGCACCTAGACACAGCTGAGCTTTGAGCAAACATGCTCATGACAATGCAGATGTTCTTAATTTAGCGTGTTAGCATGCTGACATTTGCTAACTAGCAGTAAACACAAAGTACAGAGGAGGCTGATGAAATTGTAATTAGTTCTCAGAAATGTAAAAGTACACATTGAAATTATGACCTAATGATGTTGAAAAGGCACCATCATCCTGAGAGGAACATGAACGTCTGAACCGAATTTCTGAGCCATCTATCTAATGCTTGTTGAGCTATTTCAATAAAAAATGAAAACGTCAACCTCCTGATTGCGCTAGAGGCAAAAATCAGAGAATCACTGAGTCAGTAGGATCCATCGCCGGGGAACACACTCTCTACAAAGTTCATCCATAGTTGTTGAGATATTTCACCTGGTGGTGCGACACACTGACATCGCCATCCCTAAAACTAGCATGGCAAAAAATCGATTCAACTGTGAGATTGGCAGTCGAATCAGGTTCCTCCTATCAAAGCATTGATAGTCATAAACGTGCCATGGCAGGCATAATTATCAAAGTTTCTTTGTGCAAGATACTAAATTGCTCCTGATGGCTGTGCTGTTGGTGCGTGAGTATGTGTGTGTGAATTAATGTGAATACCCTACAGTCCATATTAATGTGAATAGCCTACAGTCCATATTAATGTGAATAGCCTACAGTCCATTTGCCATATGTGGTTGGTCATGAATAATTCCCCTGATGTCAACTAAAGTTGTCACAACAGGTGTAGGGTAGAGCAGGTTGGAGGACCCAAATGCAGAACAAAGAGCGAGATCAGTTCAAAAGGAAGGTGAGCACATTTACAATGAGTGGCTGAGTCCAGGGAATCCAAAAGTCCAAGCAAACAAGGTGATCCAACAGAAAGTCCAGAAACATGAGCAATCCAAAATCCAAGGAACCAACAGGGAACAGTCAGGAAACAGGACGAGACAGAGCAAGCTACAACCACTACAACAAAGAGTGAAGAAACAAGCAAGCATATATATATACACAGGGGCTAACAAGCATGGCGGGAGCAACACAGGTGACATGGGTGAGATTAATGTGACACAAGCAGGCAGAGAGACAGCAGGGGAAAACAAAAACACACTAACAGGTTGCAAAAGACAAGACAGATAGAACAGACTAAGATGGCTGAACAGAACAGGCCCAAATGATCATAACCAAATTAATAAATGAAACTGGCAGGGAACATAAACTGAGATTTAACAGACAGAAACATGACAATAGGGAAACTAAAAACAATAACCAAGTAGAAAAATAATTAAACAAGAAATAAGGCAGGCACTGATAATATCAAAATTAGACAGAACAGATCAGAATATAAATAACACACTAATCCAGAACACAAGCAGACGGATCACAAATTATACAAATAACCTACAACCATCAGGAAAAACAGACTGAACTGGGATCAGGAGTAAACACTAAGACATGAACTAAGGCACAGGACTAGGAACTAAGGCACTGGACTAAGAGCTGAGGCAAAGAACTAAAATGCAGGACTAAGACCTAAGATGAGACAAGACAGATACTAAGTAAACTTAAACATGTAAATGAATAAAATAAGGCTACACAGAGAATCACAGAACCAAAACAGACTTAAACAGGATCAATAGAACACACAAAATGGAGCCAAAACAAGACCAGAATCCTTAACTCATAACATAAAGTGATACATTTTGGACTTTGATCATCAACTAAAATTGATCTAGAACTGACATACAAAACTGCCTAAAAATAAAGAAATACGATTACTCTGCCGGGAGCATACTGAGTAAAGTGAGTACAGTACATGCACAACATTTAAAACGGAATCCTCCACCCTTTATTAGAGCAGTGCTGAGTGTAATGTAATTAGAACCAGTTCATCAATCTGCCTTCCTCAGGTGAAACCAGGTCATGTGATCGTCCTAGTCTAGGGTAAGGGGAGATGATACTTCCTGGCTATCATATTGCCATGTTACCCACTATTATTAGACCTATCAGAGGAAGACTTTGCCAGACCAGATCTATAATCCCAACTCTACAGATTAGTCTTTTTAAAGTCAGTCAGCAACATGGCTCAGTCAGTGGAACCAACTGACTTCTCCCCTCTTAAGGGGATATCACATTGAGTGGTCGGGAAGAGTGACTGAATCTCCCAAGAATACTTCCTTAAGGTCTGGAATGGAAGTTATTTAACAAAACGCATCTTGTCCATTTGAAATAACTTCATCTCACAATTAGATGGTCAGCAATGCCTCTGGCAGGAAGGACTACAAGGAAAAATAATCTCTTTCTCTGACCACAAAGAAAGAATGAGAAGGAACAAGAAGCCAAATTGGAACAAAAACTTAAAGAATTAGAGAGCATTAAATCTACCCATCAGAGGAATTACAAAATGAACTAAGAATATACATATTCCCACAAAATGAAATAAGAAAAGCTAATTCCTGATACACTGTTAACCCAAAAGTTCATTCTATGGAAACAGTTTGATTAAATACCACTTTTAAAGATTAGTTTTATTGCATTTCTTAAACAGTATGAGTATATGAAGAGTGTATGAGACAGTCATTGGGTGTACAAATTTTTTTAAGATTAACAAACTTAAACTATCAAGTTTTACCTCAGGCGACGGTGCTGCCCTGTTGTGATTGGCTCAAAACTCAAGACAAGTCTGTGCTTGTCCGTTGGCGGTTAGAGAAAGTTTTCTAATTTACACAGAGCAATTTAAGATCTTTGCACTTTGCATGCTGGCATTTTTCTGTTTTTAGCAAGTATGAACGCTTTTAAAAGACATTTGCCTGCCGTAAAGAGGACACCATTTCTGTCTGAATGAGGTAAGTTGTTTTCTTTATTCAAGTATTAGAAACTGATGGAACATTTCTAGTTTGAAATGTATACATTTGAATGTGTTCTTTGGTGTTCTTGATTGTTTGTGTCCAAGCTTGATGGAAATCAACGGTGGGCTGATATTTCTGTTTTTTTTGTTATGATATTGATGGTTAGTTCATACATATTACAAAAACTTATTCACCCACCTTCCCTTGTGGTACTTCTCTATAGGAACAAATAAACTGATAAAAATATATTTTTTGTGTTATATCTCTTTGCAGAGCACTGAGCCAACAGCCATTAAATGCCTTGTCCTGAGAGGACTTCCAGTCATTCTTGAGGGTGATGCATCTATATATTTTAAGAGCAGTGAGTAAAGTTTTTTGATTGGTGTTTGACTCAGTTTTTCCATTCTCCTATGTTTTGTTTATTTGGGATGATGAGTTATGATGATTAGCATTTATGAAGATGTTCATTAAACTTAAGTTTATTTTAACTTGATAATGTGCTTTCACTGTAAGCAAGAGGAAATTAATTACTGCATTTAATACTGCAAATTATACAAAAATTCAAAGGGCTTGTATAGTGACTTGATTTCCGCAAAAACAAAAAACCTAAACCACTGAGGGGCTGCTGCTGAAACTTGCAGTCGACGCATAGTTTGTTGCGGCTCCACTGAATAAATCCAAACATCTCCAGTGTATTTCTAATATTGCCTTCACTGATCTACACACAATTATCCCAATAATTCCCTATTTCTCTATCACACATCACATTTGTCCAAAACACTATCTGTCAAAACATGGGATATACACCATGAGAGACACACAAAAAATGCCTATAATAGCTTGTTTACACAACATTATCTAAAATAAAACCACTGTGAATTATGAAAATCATAATGTTTATGAAGACCACACAGCTGTTTGTAGACAAATTGTTGTTAACCTGAATATGCTCCTTTTGTGTTGTTTCTCACATTATAGAATCTTAATGAGGGAGACTATCTGGACATTCCCGTGGGTATCCTCTGCTATGAGGACACCAGCACTGCAAGCCCAGCAAGCCCAGCATCAGCAAACAAAGAGTGGGGATCATCCTAGAGGGCAGCCTTGTAATAGTAATAGTATTGACCTTCTGCATCTTTACCAAGGAATCAATAGAAACATGTGATTCACCATTAACACCAGATAAAAATGAGTTTTACAAACGCGTCTGATAAGATTTTTACACAAGAACACTTTAGATATGATGCTAGTGGATTATTTTTTGAGCCGAGCTCATGTATATTCAACTCCGTCTTGCTACAAAGTCACATGTCACATGTTCTGCTACTCTGGTTGGTTGTAGGTCTGGACCTGGTCTTGGCAGTGCTGATAAAATATGATTCAAGATTATGTTACTGTATTGCCTATTTCCTGGCTCAAATGTTTTCAGAAACACATTTTATTGTAACTGTTATGTGAGAAAGTTTGTGACCCTTGAAGTGGTGTCACCCACTCTGGAATGCTCTTTCTTTATATATACGTTCTGCGGTCTCTGTTGACGCCTTTAAAAAGCAGCTGACTCTTTCATTTAAACTGTCCTATGTCTTGCCTTGTGCTTTCTAATGGCTGCAATCTTGTTTGTTTTTAAAGAGGTGGTATTATGCTCATTTTCAGGTTCAAAATCTTATTTAGGGGTTGTACCAGAACAGGTTTACGTGGTTTAATTTTCAAAAAACACCACATTTTTGTCATACTGCTCATTGCTGTGGTGAAGGCTTTGTTTTAGCTATGGAGTTATTCATCTTGCCTCTAAATGATCTTTGTTGGGAGTTGCACATGCACTGTTCCTAGTTAAGGACTACTAGCCAATCAGAAGCAGAGAAGGGCGGGTCAGTGAGAAGCCGGGAAACAGCTTCAGTTCATGTTGCCGACCAGCTTGGCAACATGAACTGGAGCAAGAGTTACAGAGTGGTGATATATTAATCTGTAACAAATGTATCTTTCATCCAGAAAACTTTAACCGAGCTCTGTCTCTACATCACACTAACAACTTTATGTCCATTGACTGCCCGGACGGTAGATAGTGTTTGGAAGGGAGAGGAGAGGTGTGTGCTGCAGCTCAGTGTTTTTCCACCGGTGTTTTTAAGACTTTGGGCTTTGTCACTTTGTAAACCTATTACATTCACAAAAAATGTATATACCTCAATAAAGGAGAGGGAAAAAGCCAAAAAACATAATACCACTTTTAGGTTTTTTAGACTTTAAGGTCTGTTATTGCTCAAGTTTTATTGTCTGATTATTTTACTGTTGTTTCTAATATTTATTTTCTGATGTTATTGCTGATGTTTTATTGTTTTTTCTTTACTTTTCTGATGGTCTTATTTCTAATATTTTACTCGTGTAAAGCCTTTTGTGACCTTGATCTGTGAAATGTGCTTTATTAAATAAACTTTACTGACTTACCTTCAAACCACCTTGTGACTTTTTTTTCTTAAGAATGTCATACAACTGTAACTGATTGCATGCCTATTTCCTCAGATCTTGGTATGCCAGCATTTGTTGGCCAGTCCACCACTTTGAGCCAGACTGAGATATCTCAACAACTATATGATGGATGTAACAGAGAACTGCTAGCGTTGCTGTGGATGTTTGTGTTACCATTCTTATCATCATCATTTTATTCTGTGGTATTCTCAGCTTCCCACATCATTACATATGACAGAGACAGAGAAATCACTGCAACCCACATAACCACACTGACGGTCACGGTGCGCATAAAGTCCAACCTATCAGGTTGCTAATTTCGGGGGATTTCCACAATATTGTCATAATACAGATATTATCTGAAAGCGGGAGCCATTAAGCTTCAGACTGTCTAGTTTCAATAAACTTACTTGTCATCTTTGGTGGCAAATTAGAGGTGTGAAATGTCTCCCTGTAAATTTTATTAAACCTTTAAATAAATTGAAATGTATTTCTCTACTTAAAATTGAAAAAATATTTAAATTGTGAAAGGGAAATATAGGACAATTAAACCTATTAAAATTATGAAATGTAAGTAAATCTATAAATATTGGAGGGAGTAAGGAAGAAAAGAAAAAAGGCAAAAGAAAGGAGTAATGGATTGGGGAAGGAAGAGAAGACATAAAAGGGAGGGAAAGAAAGTATAAATGAAAACATTTAGAGTGGAAGGGAAGGAGGGGGAAAAGGAGAAGGGAGGAGAGAAGGAGGTAAACTCTCTCTCTCTCTCTTGTCTTGTCACCAGATACCAGAGTAGACTGCAGTAAACTGGACTTTAATTACAGCAGAGAAATGACACTCGATCAGCTGAGATCAGGTCACATCAGAAAAGGGAGTGGAGGATGGGGGGAGAACAACAGCAGGAACTGAGGATGAGAAAATGATGTGAGAGAGGCGACAATACCAGGGAAGAGAAGAGGAGAACAAACAAAATATGACTGAGGTCAGAATTGAGATGACAGAAGGAAAAGGAGGAGGAAATATGAGAGCAAAAGTGAAGATACTGGGCGATAGGAGGAGAGAAAATGAAGCATTACATGAAATAAGAAGCGTGAAACAAAATGAGAAGAGAATATGGGAGGCAAAGAAAGAGGAGATGAGGAGAGAGGAGGTGAGAGAAGAATTAAGAGTGAAGAGGAGGAGGAGCAGAGGGAGGATAGGAAGAGGAAGAAGGTGGTACAAAATAGGGAGGAGAAGATGTAACAACCAGTGAGTGGAAAAAAGAGAGAAGGTTGAGGCATCAGTGGAGGAATGAGTTACTGAGTCAGAAGGAGAAGAGGGGTGAGATGGATGGGGAGGGTAGAGGTAGACGATGGTGGAAGGGAAAGAAGACTCAATGGTACATCTGTTGAATAAGCAAGCACGGTAGGTTGGAAAGGCAATTCTGACCTGTATCTGAAATCACTCCCTCATTAATGGTTTCACTGCTCCCTGTGTAATTGAGTAGTTTACTCCAAAGTGAGCAATAAATTGAAATTGTTGTTCAATAGAGGGAATTTGGGGGGCTCTATATCTATATTATAACTATATTATTATGGTAGAGGGATGAAATGAAAAGGATGGGCAAGGAGAGGAGAGGATTACCCAAAAATAAAAATATAGGGAAGAAAGTAGTGGAAGGAGGGGAGAATGGGAAGAATGAAGTAAGATATCAGTTAAAGCAAAGACTGTATGAGCTTTGTGTGCTTAGCAAATGTTTATTCATTACTGACTTATTTTGTGTGTGCGTATGTGTGTGTGTGATTGATGGCCCAGCAGAGTGCTGTGGTTAGCATTAAAGTGCAGCCTCTCCGTGTCCGTTGGTGTCAATATCAGCTGCATCACAGGCGACGATCACCACGCTGTCCCGCTGCGTCACTCTCACCACACAACAGCCCTGCTCTTCTTATACCCTTAACGCTAACCTGTGCTTGTGATTTCGTTCTGATTTGTTTGTTTTAACACTGAAAACAGGACTGATTGGACACATTTACAAATATTCAAGTTGCCTGTTTTTTTAAGAAATGTTGCGGGAATTGGGCGAAAGTGCAAAATTGTGCAAATACCTGAGCCTAGGCTTGGAGCGTGCAATCCTGTGACAGACAGATTGTGTTACAAAGTGGTCATACTAAATTGCTGTCTGGTATCATGTTGCACTTTGCATTGAAATTATAACAGGAACATATTCTAAATAGCACTTTGTCCACATCACAGGCTTTGCGAATCCATTCCAGCACAGACAATGCATCAGTTTGGACATAGGCCTCCTCCATGGATTGAATGAGGGGTATCATGACACAGGGCTTGAGATCGAAAGCCTTTCACCACCATGAAGGACAACGATCATCAATAGCTTTAAGGAAGGGAGAGTAGCGTGGGAGATATTGGAGTAAAATTGTGCATTCTAATGAAATGTGGTCCAGTGAGGCATCACTCTGTGGGAGTGATACCTCACTGCTGTTAACCCTCTTTGTTGTTCTCTTTTGAGGTGATTGCAGATCCGGTGCACCTGGGTCCTGTGAGTCTGTGGAGATAAAGCTCCACCTCATCAAGCTCCCTTCTCTTCTATGTGATTCAGATGCCGACTATGGCCGGGCCACCCCGTCAGCCACAGCTTCTTTCAGTTAACTTACTTTGCACACGCCTCACATTGAAATGGTTATGTTTGCTTCACTCTTTGGTTAAATAAAGCACTTTTTGATCGTTGCGCTGCATCGTTACGTCTTTTGTCACAGCCCTTGAGCCAGGTTGTGACAAGACCAATCCAAATACATGTTTCAAACATGCAATGCAGTATTTGTATATTATGTAGTAGGCTATTGTGTTGATTTTACGGTAGATTGAAGAGAAAAGTTGTTCTTCACCTGTGCTTTTGTTGAAATGTCCGATTCACTGGTGCAACAGTATATCTGCTGAGGGTGGGCTCAACTCCGTCCAACCTCTCTCAGTGTCCATGCCCGTGGTTTACAACATGGTCAACCAATGTTGCTTGAGTCTTGTTAATTGGGTCCTCGTCGTCTTTGTCCACACTCTCCTCCAGGTCTATGTCCACCTCTTCCCCTTCCTCCTCCCATCCTCGCTCCTTCTCTTCCTCTTCCTGCAACATAGCCTTCCATATTAGCTATTACTGTAGATATATGTTGCCTTGTTGTAGTGCTAATGCCTAAATGGTGAGTTTTGAATTAAATACCTAAGTATCTGTACATCTGACGGCTGTGTTTGATCGGTTAGTTCGTAGATTGTCTTGAACACGAGCTATCAAGCTTTTCTGTGATTTCTGTGTCTAGTGTAGAAAAGAGAGTTTAATATGCAAAAAGAATGAGGCTGAGAATTTGACACTCCTTGAGTGTCATGTTTCACTAACTATGTTTTTATTTTATTTTTATGTTAGTGTGTGAGCAATTGAAAAAAACTGTAAAAGTAAACAAATGTTGTATTTGAGGTGTAATGAATACTGCAGCCTCTAGGAGCTGCTAGCAGACTTTTAGCCTCATTAAAGGCCCTGGCCTCGGTCTAACCCCAAACCATACTATGAAAGTGGTTTTCCACACATTACAATACGTACATCACAATCGTAATGAAGCAATACGGAGAAATTATCAGTCTCCTGAAGTCTGCCTCTTTTTCACCTCATCTCTCTCTCCCTCTTAATCATCCATCTCTATCTCTCTCGTCCTCCTCCTCTCTCCCTCTGTTTGTGTCCTTTGCCCACTGCGGTAGTCTCTGGTTTCCTTAATGGTTCCCAAGATGCATTGTGGCTTTGTGGGAGCGGTAAGGCGCAAGGGAATGTGTGCGTGCGAGTGTGTGCGTGACAAAAAGAGAGTGTGTGTGTGTGTGTGTGTGGGCAGAGAGAGAGATGATGCGGTCATTTAGACACATGAGAGGTTTTCCATCAGCAGCTAGAAGCTGAGCGAGCTGCTTCAAAGGCACTTACACACACACACACACACACACACACACACACACACATTTCTGTCACCCAAGAAAAACACTCAAACTGAGGAAATTCACACATTGCTTACATCAGAGATGGAAAGTGCTCCTTGCTGTTACATTGCATTCAAAATCCATCATACTGGAAGCTTTTTTGTTTTCTCTGCTAATGTGAAAAGATGTGATGTTAGTCAGTTGAAACAACACATTGCTTTAACAATGTTTCCTTCACAAAGGCTTCATGGTTGCAGTTTTACATAAAATTAAGTTTCAATATCACATAAATAACACTTCATTTTCCATTTATGTTTATAGACAGTAAGGTATGTTTTAAACCTGACCAATACCTGCATCAAGTGGGTATCATTGTAAGGTTTCTGTTTTTTAAAATTCAAAACATTGTCAGAATCAGCCTCACTTAACCACCACAGAAGGTACTTTTCTTGAAGCATACCGAGACCTTAAATGTTTGGAGGTCGGGGTAGTGGATGGGCATGCAGCATCTCTGACTTTAATGACACTGGAGTTGTGCCCAGTCACTGACCGTAAAGGATGTTGACATTTTTAAAAGCCACAATCTTATCCTAAGCTTAAAACATATTAGAAGTAACAATTAAAACACAACCGAATAAAAGTGGTTGCAGAATCCTCCAATATCAAAGCGATTGTATGGTTAAATGCTGTTGCATCAGAGCTGTTTTTTGGTGAATCACCCATGGTGTTTTGTCCTAAAAAGTGTCGGGTAGCACTGTATATGTGTACAAATGTGGAAGACATGCATAGAAAGTGGGCCCTATTAAAATGATCTATGGCGCATGGCCTAAAGTGGATGGCACAAGTGCATCAAGGGTGTGTCCTACTCTACTTTTGCTTGTTAAACGCTGCACAAGGGGCACAAAGTAAGGCACAAAAGGAGTTTTATTTAGTCTCCTAATTAATCGTAGGTGTGTTTTGGGCATAACATGAATTAAACCAATCAGAGTGTCATCTCCCATTCCTTTTAAAAGCCTGCACCCAGCGCAGTGCTATTTAAATCAATGGCGGATGAATGGCACATTATAAAAACCGTTTGGACGTGAAATAAACTTTCTCTGATCATGAAGCCTAATGTTACTCTGCAGCTTTGTGGTTTATATTTATTAGTGTCTGAAATCCACTGCAGACAGATATTCATCTCCTCTATGAAATGTATGGATTCTCACTGGGCTGCATAATAAGAAACCATGATGAGCTGGTCATGGGTCACAACTCTTTCTTTATAGTGGGTTTATGTATGGGTGTTTTCTTTGAAGATTGGACTGTGTTTAAAGCAGAGGTAGGGAATTCTTCAAAAAACAACTTTTTGGCATATTTGGCATACACAAAATAATTATGTTCATCTGGCTCCTCCTACTGCTCCTGATGCCATTTGCAAGAATCCACTGCTCGAGCGGCAAAGAGGCATGACGACAAACAGTGGGGAAAAAGTTTTGAGGGGGGATAGTTGTGTACTAGCCTCTCATCCCGCTGATAGACGTTGTCGCAGCTGCCTCTAAAGCCCTGGGCTAACCAAGCATCAGAGGGGCGTCTTTGAGATGAGTCACGGCGAGGTACGGGGTTTCACAGGAAAAACGGCTCCTCCTTGTGGGTTTGTGGAAGGGACTACTGCTTTTATGATTAGAGAGGCCGCTGTCAGTGCATCTTGACCGATCCTGTTGGCGTGTTGGGAGATTTCAGTAGTCAATGAATTATGCTGCTCATGTGTAAATACGCACAGCGTGTCTCTTAATGGGAAGCATCTTACTATCTGAATAATGCACCTTTTAATAGCTCGGAAATACTGCACCACTGACTTTAGACAAGGTTTGTGTTAGTCAATGACACATCTTGCATTCTGCTGCCTCAAGACAGCAATGCGCCAACAATACACCTGACCACTCCTCATTATAAGACTAATTTGCTACTTACACAACGCAGGCACTGGGCATAGGTGACACCCATAGTATGAACGGAACTGGATGTGCATTTCCTGTCCATAGACCAATCTGCAGTCCACGGTAGGAATTTCAGACTTTATGCGATGGCTTAACAATTTCATGCTTTTTCCACCTTTGCTGCTAAGAGGGGTCCTTTTTTTGCATGGCCATAAGCGGTTGCATTTCAATTTCATGCTGTAATTTTTCTGCTGTCAAGTACGCTTGTTTCTTTGCCATTAGAAAGATGTAGTTCTGCAACACAGATTATTTGGGACTACCACTGTAACTGCCCTCACAGCTCCTCATATTGTAAGGAAGTCTGCTGAATTTCCAACTACAACTCGAGTTATCTGTGGAAAAGCAAGCTGCATTTATGCAAACTGCTCGCTTTCCAGAGGAGTTAGAATCACAGATGGCACACATGTGTATCGCATTTCCAAATGACAACGAGGAAGCTTTTGGCAACTGTGAGAGACATGATTCGCTATACAAGTTATGTTACTGTAATGCTTTAGAGATGCCGGTAGATAAACTGTGTTGTTTTTGGACCGAGTAAGACTTGCTGTTCCCCCCTGTTTCAAGTATCTCTTCTAAGCTAAGCTAACAGGCTTCAACCTGCAGCCTTGTAATTGATGGACAGATTGTCAAGAGTATTATTCATGTTGTCATCTAACTTTAAAAGAAAATAAGTGCTTTCCCCAAAAGGCTGAAGTATTCCTTTTAGTGTAGTCATAGAGGTTTGATAAATAAAGGCCCAGGTCTCATTACACTGGGTTATGAAATGAGCTTAAGCACACAACAGTTGATAAGGTCCAGGTAAAAACTTTGGAGTATAACTCAGCAGTGGACAGCAAAAAATCCAAAGCCTGTTACCTAACTTAACCTTATTTATGCTTCAGTTAGTGACTAATGACACAATGTTGAACAAAATGGCATCATGGGAGTTCAGCAGCATTACTTTTAACGGATTTTAATGGATTTACCAACACATCCCAAAAGAATATTTCACACAGCAAAGAGCTTGAATTTTATCCCAGATTAATTGCTGCCTTTGCTGACCCTTGCCATGGACACTTTCCTTCTGCCAGAATGCAACACACATTCACTCACAGCAGTTTTGCACCTCTTATGTTTTATGAAAATTATACCGATTCAGCATTATTGCAATGCAGACATCTTCACAGTTGAAAGTGTTAGTTAGGATGTGTGTGTTTGTGTGTGTGTGTGTGAGACGCAGCTCGATATGTTTGCTCAAACTAATTAAAGGCCAGTCGGCGGCAATGGCGTCGATGGATGTGTTTTTAATGATGTGAGCGAAGGTGAATATGCAAAACGCCACTGGAGCCCCAATTTCATAGCGACAACTTGATTACCTCATTGATTTTTATCTAAAGTGGCATCAAATATGAATAACTATTCACATATTAGTATGTGAGGGAGAAATGTGTGATGTATAGTGGAAGTCAGAGAGATGCAAAGGTGTGTGCAATGATCCATGTGTTTATGGGAAGGTGCCACTTGTGAATTTTCTAGTCTTTCTATCTTTGTGAGAACCAAGAGAAGTTTTAGACTTTCAAGCATTATGCTCAGGACAAGTTTTCTCATGAGTCATTTTAATAACTTTGTTGGGTTATTCATGTTCCATAAAATACCAATTCTGATAAAGCTGATGTAAACATTATATCACAAACTGCATCAAAGAGGCTGGAATCATACATTGAAATTACTAGGGCTGCCCCCTTACAGTTGACCAACTTTTCATTAGTTGGTTAGTCACAAAAAAAATACAAAGTTTGGATTGTTGCAACACAGACCTTTTCTTTTCACTTACCGCGTTGGTGTTGGTTTACACCGTTAGCAGCTTTGGACCACCAGGAGGAGGAGGTTTTCAGGCCCGGGCCAAGAGTGTTGCCGAGAAGCGGAGCCGGAATGAGCACCAGAACCAAGGGAGCAGGCAACATCAGGAGCAACCTGGGGATCAGTCTCAGTGGCTTGGGCCCCTAATAATAGTATAGCAGCGGGTGTTGAGCAGGAACATGCGGGGCAGCAGGAAGCCTGCAACCGCAGATCCAGATTCTACAGCTTCGGAGTCAGAAACATCTGCAGAAAGAGAGAGGATAGGGTTGAGAAAGCACAAAACTACACGAGAGGGAACACATTTAGTTAGTAACATGCATTAATGGGATAAAAATACATTTATTCAACACTTCTATCCAAAGTGACTTACAATTGCCATATATGTCAGAGGTCACACACCTTTGGGGCAACTAGTGGTTAAGTGTCTTGCTCAGGGCCACAATGGTGGATGGTCACAGTGGAGAGTTGAACCCGGGTCTCTCACACCAAAGGCATCTGTCTTATCAACTGTGCCGTCATCACCTCAAAGGGTGTGAACGAGAGTGGAGAGAAAGGTCAATGAATGCATTTTGTGTGACAGCAACAAAAAGTTTATCCACATTTCCTGCTGCTTTGCTGACTGGGTGAAGAGTTTTGAAATAGCGAAATAGTGAAATGTGTTAGCATCTGTAAAAAAAACTTTATATTACACATCAAGATCAGTTTTACTCATAATGATTATCACTGCTTGCCCTGTGAAAACAGTTGTATGACGTCTTCTGTGACTTTGAGGGAGCCTTGTCAAGAACTTGGTCAACCTTGATGATGGCACCAGTTACCTCAGCTTGGGTTTCCAGACTGCTAATTTTGATCCAAGGGTTTGCGTTTCAAACTGGGGATGTGGGGTTTGAAAGAAGAGGATGAAAGTGAAAAGATATTAGCTTGTTGGTTTATGGGAGGTGAGCACTAGGTTTAGTATTTTTATTGTTATTATGACCATGGCCAACTGACCAAGGAACCAGTTAACAATATAAATCTGTCTCATCACCCATCATGTGATCATGTGTTTATGCACTTTGTGAGACTGGGCCTAATGAAAAGATCAGTTTGTGCAAATGAACAAAACAAGCACTGATATTGTTCCTCATTGACGCTCTACTTTTCTCAGGCCTGGGAGGAAGTGTGCATGCGTTTGTGTGTGTGTTATGGTTAGTTTTGTGGTTGTGGTGAGCAGAAGCCGTTCTGTGTGAAACCTTAACTTCTGCAAATTGTGAGATGAAGTGCGTCATACCCGTGATGATGCAAATGTGTGTGTGCGTGTTAAAGCTTGTGGAGGATGTACATTTCAAAAGCCACAAGATTCTGGCTGCAGTGTTAAGTGACGACCATTACATGAAATTGAAACACGTTGGGCATAACATTAGAAAGGCAATTACTCCCAACACAATAGTTTATACAGAAAACACTTTGCACACACTGAAAAGGTGTAGACTGGTGCTACAGTTCACGATGCCTATTCTTTTTACAACACATTTTAAATGTCAACAGCCACAATAAACAGGGTGTTATTTCCAACATGTTTTATTTGTTCATTAAATTCATTCATTTCTAGCTTAAATAAATAGCTAATTCTAAATAGCTTCTCCAAAAACGTTTAAGCCCACTTTCGATCTACCATCTATTTTTGTAAAACTGCTGATATTCGAGCTCTACACAGTTTATTTATCGCCTCAAAACTTCTCAGAAGTTGATGTAGAGATGAAATAGCGTAGGAAAATTGTGAAATATGAAACTTTCTGTCGCTCGCCTTTGTCTGGCGCGTGCAATGACGATGCACTGAATTGTAACGATTCTCTTTGACCAATCAGCTTTATGCAGTTTTTTTCATGTCACCTTTTCGTAGCGCTTCTGGGCGTTTGGAACCTGAAAACCAAAACCAAAAAACCGTGGGTGTGTAGAGTCGAGGCGAGTCGAGCTGGTACCATGCGGTGGAAAAGGGACATAAGTGCTGCCTGTGGCATGATTTGTGCCAAACTTAAATATTTCCATTCTCCCCACTAAACATGGGTTTATTTGTGTAGGATAATAAGCATTAACTTAAAAAATGCCTAATGTTCATCATGTCGCCGATAGTCTACATTAGAGATAATTAAACACATTTTAAATGAATTTGAAGAAATGCATGTTTAATTTATTTTGTTATACAGTGTTTAATTGTATTATCTGTAAGTGTCTATGTATATATTCCTTTGTTATTAATGAAGTTATGTGTATTATATGATATTTGCTCCTTTGTTAAGTGATCAGTGTGTAATAAATGTAAATCTTCAGTTCTTTGTTTAATGTAAGACAGTGTTTTTCATTTAAATCTCTCTCTAAAATAGTTACTGATGCAGCCAAGTGTCAACTAGTTGTTCTGTTCTCCTGTCTGTCCTCACTCTCGCTCCCTCACTCTCCCCTCTCCTCTACCCTGCCTGGTAATTTGATGCTGAAATATGTATCTAAGGATGTTTAATAAATTATGTATCTGTTATTTACTAATGGCCCTATCGACTGCAGAGCCTGTCCTGCCTGATAGGGTGACGGGGGAAGGGGGTTAGCAAACAGGGAAAACTGGAGAAAGGGATGATGGAGGGACAGAGAGAGAGAGAGACAAGCCTTAAAAGGGTTTCAGTCGTCCCTCAGGGAGGACAGAGTGATGCCATCAGTCTCTCCCTCTACTGCCTCCGTCCTCCATGTGGAGACGGCTTTTGGTCACAACTGAAGACGGATGGTGATGCATTCTAAACAGAGCGTTCAGAAAAACTGCTGCCAGCTACTTCAACTTTTTAGGTTGTCATCTCGGGGTGTGGTAAGATAGGGGACATATTCAAAGCAAGTAGGAGAGTGGTGTGGTGGGAATGAGGGTGTTCGAATAAACAGCTCAGGCAAACACTTGTCTTTCCGTGAATTTTATTCAAGTCCTCTGCAGAAGGAACTCCCTGGGACACACACGCATCAGAGTATCATCCCAGTTCCTTCCTTCTCCACATGATAGTGGATAGAAAAGCTTGGCTCTGCGCTGCTGTGTACTGTCCAACCAGTCATGTTTGGTGTCATAGTAACAACATGAATATACCACAGTGACTAATTTAAAATGCAGTTCCTGTGAGCAGAATGAGGTCCAAGATGACTTGCAGGATGTAGGCCTACTTTGAATCGTCATACACCTGACTTGACTGCACCAGGAAGACAGCAGGTCTGACTGATTTGGATTTGCCACTTTTTTGGCATGCCTCTGAAGCAACTGCGCCATCACCACCCCTGTGCATGCTTCTTTGTGCAGTCTACAGTGTGTGCAAGTACTGGCACATGACAAATGGTTTATCCTGTTATGTCAGCACAAAGGATACTTTTTACATAGGCTAGCACCCATGCAGTTGGTTCTCTCTTAAAAACAATCTTAGGGGAGATAAGAAAACCTGGCATGTTAGCAGCTAGACTCTTAAGAATGTATGCTCTTTACAAATATTGCCCTGATCAATTCCTGTCGTGGATCACTGGATTGTAACAATTACAATATAATAATGCCATCAAAGAACCTAATCAACTCCTCAACTCCAACAAACCTGTAGTCACATAATACCAGCAACAAAAAAGGAATTCTAAAGCTGGATCAGTGTTTCTTTATGTTGGAAATGGGACATTTGGGTAATTTTACACCTGTACAAAGATTTATTAGTATAGTTTGCTGATAACAAGACACAGAGATTTAATAGTGAATATCATACTTTCAAGAAAGAACTACATTTCATTTTTGAATGGAGTTGGTATCAGAGCTTGAGGTTATAAACGGCTGAAAAATGCAACTACAGCTGGAGCCTATGTGTCTGTCCTGTGTGTGTGTGTGTGTGTGTGTGTGTGTGTGTGTGTGTGTGTGTGTGCATATTTCTTATCAGGATTGGATTCAAAGCTCCATGGCTCCGCACCTGGGATCAATGGGCCTAGACCAGCAGACGCAGAGTTTGTGTAAGTGTGTACTTTAATGTCAGTGTGTGTGTGTGTGTGTGTGTGTGTGAGTTTGAATCTATATGTGTATATCGAAGTGTGTGTCTGTACATCACAGTTTGTCTTTAAATATGAAAGTGGAGCCAGTATGTGACCAGATAATGTTGCATATAGGACCAGTTGTAGGGAACTCAACCAAGTGCATGACAAGACTTGTGTGTGTGTGTGTGTGTGTGTGTGTGTGTGTGTGTGTGTGTGTGTGTGTGTGTGTGTGTGTGTGTGTGTGTGTGTGTGTGTGTGTGTGTTAGTCAATATATTTGATTGTTCCAGTAGTTGTATTAGTGAAAAAACTGCAGCGGAGAATTTATTTGAGGGGCAGCAGACAAGGAGACGTGCTGTCTGTGACTGCACACACACACAAACTCACACACATTCATGCATTTCTTTCTGTTGCTGTTGTTTCTTTTTGTTTGCCTTTCAGCCTGCATCATATAACTGTCAGTGCTCACAATAGGCACAGAGTCGCACGCCCTCGGTGTTTGTTGCTCTGAGTTATTTTCTTCTTCCTGTGTGAACCGAGAATCTGCGTGCACACAGCACTCTCCATCTGGCTGGTTGACTGCAGAATATGCTGAGTGCAAATATAGATCTGTGACTAATATAAAAAAAGAGACATGTTCTCTGTGCACAGTTTTCAGCAGAAGTTTTTTTTTAAATCCATGCAAGAGTTCAACCGAAGAGTTTCAAGACATAGGCAGGCAGTAAACAGCAATGTGAACACACACAGACTAAATTGCTTGATTTAAAGGCATCAATTCCGGTCACTGAACAGTGTCAACTTACTGTATATGGCCAGAAAACTTGACATACAGATATCGAAAGCTATAATAGTGTCACACTGTGAAAAGTAGCCGATAGATTAATAGAACAAAAACACTTCAAGAAGCCTGTTGCACTAGCTGATTAAAAGTCTGAGGTCATGAGGAGAAGTCAGAGGCTCACCGAAGCCATTAGCATTGCTCCTCTGGTGAACGTGAATGTCGGTAACAAGATGCCATAGCAATCCATCCTCTACAGTAATTATTGCACAAAGTGGTGGACTGACCCATCAACTGTCTGACTGACAGTCTTCTCTAGAGCCATGCACAGCTAAAAAAAAACAACAACAAAGGTTTCCGGAAAAGGTCCATCTTGGTAAAAACATTCTGCCAAAGTAAACAACAAATGTTAAAAGTTTCTGTTATGGTCTATAGGGCCCAACAGCACAACCCAGACAGGAAGCTTTAATAAAAAGTAACAGTCTAGTTTATTTACAATTTCAATGTGCAATTATGAGCAAAGTTCTCCAGGAAACAGGCATGTAAGGGGAGCAGGGCAGGCAGCAGACACATGCAAACGAGGCACCAAGGCAGACCGACAAAAATCCTCCAAGAAGCATGAATCACATGAAAGAACTGATGATCTAGCAAAGACCGGAGTGAAAACATAGGGTTTAAATGCAGAGGAGCTCGATTACTGGGATGTGCCTCAGGTGTGCAGGTAATCACAGATTGCAGAGTAGAGTGGCGAAGTCGGAAAGTCACGCCCAGACACACACAAACGCACTCACCTAAACACAGAGAAGACAGACAGGGGAAACGGATAGAAACACAAGGGAATGGAGCAACGCTGACCATGACAGTTTCCAAAACATGGAACCAAGTGGCGCCAGCAACAATTCCTGTCTCTCGTGAAGAAAGCATAAAACACACTTGTCTTGTATCCTGAATTGTTTCAAGTAACTGTACAGCATAAAACCCTGCGTATGTGTCAGTGACGCCATAATGACAAGGGGCTATAGCCCGTCACAGGAAATGTACCACTAATGTAAATATAATCTCCTCTGACTCTTAATTAGTTCATAAGAAATTGCTTACATCTGCTTTGGGGAGGTTATGTCAAACTGTGCGTAACTTCTATGGTGCAACTTGTTTTTACTAAGTGAACATAACTCCCACCATACATTCAAACTTAGCTTGTTTGAAGTGTAAGTCATTGTTCCTGTAAGGAAGTCATTGCTTCATAGACCAGAGACAGTCCTGAATTCCCCTGCATTGAATGGAGGCACACTCTTGAAAACTACATGGTCAGAATCAATCATTACACTTATAAAAAAAATATTATCTCTTGATATTTTGGGAACACACATATTTTGAGTAGGTCTGCAACTATTATTTATTTTATTTTTTTTTATTGATTAATCTAGAGCTGTTTTAGTGATCTAGTCTATAACTTGTCAGTGACACATGCTTATCATAAGTTCCCAAAGCCCAAGGCGACGACTTCTGATTACTTGCTCTGGCCGACCAACAGACCAAAACCAAAAGTATCCTGTGAAACACACAAAACAAACAGATCTTGACACAACCTAAGTTAGAACCAGACAATATTTTCAAAATTTTGCAATTTTGCTACACTGTAGTCCAAAATAATTAAATCTTCATCATTAGTTTACAAGGTAGAGAACATACTCGTAATATCAACTTTAAATCAGCGTGTATTCCTGGAGATGCTCAGAATCACGGGGGCCTACAGTTTTATGGCTACTGAGCGAACTCTGCTGATGAAGAACAAGCTAGTGAGTGGACCTTGAGCTGAAAATAATAAGAGATGTTTGTTATAAATGCAACAAAAATATCATATGTATCTCTAAGGTAGTATGATATAAGTGAATTGATATTTAATAAGAAATAGGCTCAATGCAATGGAATTCTGTCATATCCTATTCTGCCTATTACTGGGATCATTTTGCTAAAAATACAAAGGAAAAAACAAGTATCCTTGACTCCTGCCAGATGTCTTTGTTTAATGTCTATCTGGTTTTTGGCCCAAACGTCCAGACTGTTTTATAATCAGGCCTTTTTCATGTTTTTCATGTGGGCGCTTTATGTTGCTTTGCCATCTCTGACCTGTTGGGGTCACTGGAAACCCAACCCAAGCTGCAGGGGTAAGTGACACACTGGATGAATAAGATTGTTCCATGGCTGTTAACGTGTTATGCTGCTTTGAGCATGACTCAACATGTTTTCCTTCATCCTAATCAGTGTGTTTAGTGAAGTCACTGATGAGTAAGAATTTACAAGAAGTTGAACATGTAAGGAAACAGAAAAAGGGAGAGAGATTGGAAAAGAAGGTGCATTAAATTATAAGCACTGCTTGTTAAATTAAGTCATGGCGTTTGAATTTCATTATTTTAAAGCAGCACCAGTTGGTAGTTGCTGTTAAAACGTGAGGCTTGTTTGTTGCTCAACAATTAGCTAGTAGCAGCTCACATAATATTGAAAGCAGATGTTTAAATTGCTAACAAGTGGATGTTCCAGTAATACATAAAGTCCCTGCCAGGAC
The DNA here is from genome assembly GCF_014851395.1 of Micropterus salmoides. NCBI lineage: Eukaryota > Metazoa > Chordata > Actinopteri > Centrarchiformes > Centrarchidae > Micropterus > Micropterus salmoides. Next base: position 6,951,314 of record NW_024040040.1, read on the forward strand.
TCTGCAGTCGCTACAAGAAATTCAAAACAGCTTCAAGATCTTACCACCTTCCCAAAATCCTGCTGAAACCTCATCTCAGATCCCTAAAGCCCACGTTAACCCCCACTGATGATACAGCATTATTTATTTTTCTACATCCTGACTTGGGAGACGGGAACTTGCACTGGAATACAGCTTCCAGTACATTATTATTATTATCAGTACCAGCTGAATCAGCTATTGATCAGAGCGGGGATTTCTTTCTGTTTAAAAACCGCCTTGAGCGAGGCATTGTAGAAACACATTCCAGCTGCAAACACTACAACGTGTTCAGTCTGACGGCTTGGTGAAATAACACTAAACGTCAAATCATGCAGTTGAAAGGAATGTGTTGTGAGACTAACTACAAGTAAAGTACAAAAAAGCAGTCAGCTTAAACAAAAGTTTAAACAAAAGTTTAAGCTGATCAAAAACACTACTAGTACTGTGATGGGTTTGCATATTAGAGTTTCTCAAAAAAAACATTGCAGACAAACAGAGCTAAAAAACACTATCCTGTCTTCTAGTCTTCTACCGACCACTTCAGCTGTAAGATCTGTGTTTTCACTGGGCTCACTGGGATCTGTGGTCAACCGTGCTGCTCTGCTCCTCCTTTCGGACTGTTATCTGCAGACCTTCTGCTGCTAAATGGCCAAATAGCTATATTGAACGAAAAAGGGAGAGACAGGATGATAAATGTGAGGCAAAGGCAGTCCCGAAACACACCGGGATAGTCAACACCAAGGTCTTTAAATTGTTAGAGTCAATAATGCTTTGCTCATTGTGTGAGTTTTGTAACTGCTTGCTAATAAAATATTTCTTAATGGTAAATCAGATTAGATTGAAATTTAGCATTCCACATACAGGGATATCTCCAGGAATGACTCCAGAAATGCATTCTGGGAAATGCCATAGGTTTTGCAATAGAAGAGTATAAGGCCGGTGGGGATCATGTTAGGTGAAAAACACAAAAAAGACAAAACACTCCGCTAAAAAGCAAACATGTTGGATGGATGAGACTCAGCTGAGTGATCAGCTGGTGTTAATGTGGAAAGATAAGTCTGGCACAGTGCTGGCTCTGTTGATGATGCCGTCCAGTATGTTGTGCACACGCACCTTTTCATTTGAACTTTTGAATACCACATTGCTTGTGTGTATGTGTTTAGGTTGTTCCAACATTGCGGCAAGCCACTCACCACAGACCTCTTGGCAGTCGCGCTGTGGCCTCAAAACCTCTTTCACCACTGTGGTCTGTGTGTTTATCTTGTAATGGTGGTAATGGTTGTAATGGTAATGCTGTGTGGCAAGTGACATATAAGAGCTCCAACAGGCAGAGTGTAGAAAGAATCTGTCCCTACCTGTTTTATACAGTCTATGGTTCCTACCAAGATACAGTACAGCTAGTACTGCACTTACAGTAGGGCTGAGACGAGAGGCCAAATGAAAGGAAGCTGCGGTGATGAGTGCAGTGATGCAAATCAACAGACAGTAGGATGTTTCAAATTTAAATGAGACTGTTAATAGAAGACAAAGTAGAAAAGAATACAATACAGACAACTCATACTGGACTTTACTGGTTACAAGGCAGATTTATTTCTCATTTTACAACACAGGGTTGGATTATGAGATGAAGTAGTAGGTCACTCTATGCTGCTCACAAAAAGCAATGTTAAATGCAATTATTGTATATATATATATATATATACAGTAGAAGGGTGGATAAATAACAAGTCATAGAAATAAAATAATTTTGCGTGGTGCAGCTCTGAGGATGAATTAAGGAGTCTCACAGGCTGGGGCAAGAGGCTGCTCTGAAGTCTGGTGGTGCGACAGCAGACACTTCTCTCCCGGAAGGCAGCAGGGTGAACAGGATGTGGCTAGGTGGATGCTGTTTTTAAGTATGCTTTGGGCTCTGCCACCTCGCCTCTCCGATACCATTATTCTTGGTAGATGGGTACCAGTGATCTTCTGTGTTGCACCCGCAGAAGAGCTGTGGACCAGTTTTCAGATGTTTTGAGCTCCTTTTTTTGTAGCCTGTGATGTTTTTGACTGCCGCCCACATATATTTGGTGTTGGTGGTGTTGAGTTTTGTCTATCTTATTTCTATTGTGTGGCTTAAAGGTCAAGTGGGTGGTCCACTAATCAGAAGGTCGGTAGGTTCAATCCCCGGCTCTTTCAGTCTGAGTGAAGTACAGTTGGATTTACTGAACCCCACAGTGCTCTATGTGTGTGTATGATCAGTTTCTTTCAACTGTGTGCCGTTGGCACCTTGCATGTCAGACTCTGCCATCAGTGTTTCACTATGGGTGAATGTGACACGGAGTATAAATTGCTTTTAGTGGTCAAATGACTGAAAGCCACGTGTTGGGAATAAGAGTTTACTCTGGCATCAATGATTACTATAAATTATGTGATATTGTTACTATTATATAACTTTAAGGCAACACTCTTAAAGAAGTGAAAATTACCTAATTTAGTCTCATGAAATACACTTAACTATGAATTTGTTATTCTGTTAAATAATTAAATGAACAAAATTACCATTAACATCCTGTAGGTTAAAGGATTTGAAGTTGGTGGTTGTTGATATTCAACCTGATGCAACATTAAGGAATCCAGGGTGCATATACACAAGTATTTATTGGAAGGTTAAATGCAAATCACACCAGATAAAACGGAAATTCACTAAACTAAAAGACGAAGATGTGTGCGATAAGGAGAGCATGTGTGTGTGTGTGTGTGTGTGTGTGTGTGTGTGTGTCTTTGTTCTGCCATCTGTATGTCTCGCATGCATGGACACACGTGGGTAGAACAAAGAGAGCGGAGTTCCTCTCTGCCGTGTGTGGTTGTGTTTTAGGCCAAATCAGAGCTGCGTGTGATCTGTCAAGTCAAAAGGAGTTAGACAGCATACAAAGACGAGATGTGATGATGAGGTGGCCTTGGGGGCCACTATTGGTGCATTTGCAAATTCAATGTGATCATGATGCTCACATGTAAAGAGCAAACTGAAGCGGGAAAAGTTGTTTATGTAACTGACCACAGGCATGTGGATATATATCTTCATGTCTGTTTGACAATTTAAGGCAATGTGCATATTGCAAACTTTTCTTTTTCAGTATTTCATTTGCAGAAAGTATATCCGTACAACTGCATTGCACATGAATTACCTCTGTTTGTGTCCCTTTTTAAATGCCAAGGGGCATCTGACAATATGATATAGCAGCCACCTGCTGCACTCTTTAGCTCCTTTTACCTGTAATTACAGACTGTGTAAGAGTGTGTGTTAATAATTATGGTGTTCAAGGTAGCGTGGCGATCTTCTGTCAGAAAACAGCCTGCAATTAACACGCCAATGATAGTTTGCTGCACGTGTGTGAGTGTGTTATTTGATAATTAGCTGCAGCCTCATGAATAGCTCTAATGTAAAGATACTGAGGGAGAGAGTGGACAGATGCAGGAGGTGTGTCCACGCCAAACATGCAGCAAACCAAAGCGTTATGCACACCGCCAGCGTGTGTCCCATTGTTTGACTCTGGTGTGTGCGTGTGTGTGTGTGTGTGTGTGTGTGTAATGTGGATGCATGTTTGGGGTCAATTTGTTTGCCAGTTCTGCAGCTGGTTGTTGATTCAACACCAAATAGTATCAGTAAAACCATTCTCATTCATATCAGTTTGCACGATCAAAGACCTTTAACTAGAAACTGAGTGATATTTACAGCTGAATATCTGTCAAAAAGTCTTTTAAAAAAAGGTACCAAAAGGCAGCCCACGCTGAGGCCTTTCATACACTGCAACTGTGAACTTAACATGCCTCTGTAACCCGCTCCTCAGCTCTGTTAGAGCTAGAGGCTACATTAGCCACCATTAGCAGCAAGCAGCATCTCCAACCAAACTGTTGGCGGTCGAGTTTCGACAAGGAAGAAGAATGTCGACATCTCTGGTTCTGTTGCATCTAAGGTTCCTCTAAGGTTCTACATGATTTGAGGTGGAATTTTTATACATACATCTTGAAACTGTATGTTTGATCATCTACTGTTTGTGCTGATCTTGGAATAAAAGTTATTGGGATTTTGCAATTGTGTCTCTCCAAATAGGAAAATCTCCACATTTCTTACTATAAAAAAGCTTTTTGGTTAATTAAAAGCACCTTGCTGCGTGGTCCCACCTTGTCAAAACTGGAGCAAGCACAAAAATGTGGGAACAAGCATATTTAACAGAAGCCTACATTTTGCATTGAAATTCTAAAAAGAATGTAACTTATAAAATTGTTTATATTTAAAATCACCTATTCTGTGTATATATCAAGTAGGCCTACAGCAGTGTGTCCTGTAAAGTTACAGTGTTCAGATCTTCATGAGTTGGTTTGCTGCTGGTCTCAGGTCTGTGTCATATACCCAAAATGATGGGTTTTTTTTAAGTAGGGCTGTAAGTTAACGCATTATTATTAACAGTTATTTCATCTCACGTTAACGCGGTTTTATTTTTATTATTTTGAGTCCAAGTCCGTTGCTCACTGGCTCTGAATACACATACTGTCAAACGATGGGTCACAGGAGGGGCAGGATGTTGAAGAAATAGCATAGCAAAGTGGATAGTTACACACTGAACGCTGATTAGTAAAACTCCCAAACAGCGAGGATCAGTCTCTCTTCCAATGATTTGTTCAGCGCGTTGCATACAAAAAGATCATGTGGGCATGTGCGTGAGGCGAGCAAAGACACGATAGTTTCGTATGAATGCGCCTGATTGTCGCTACACCTTGTGCTCGACCACTTCACCTCACTCTAACAGGGACACTTGCTACTGTAGACTGTTTATGCTGCTCCTTTATAAAAGAAAAATGTTTCTGCTGATGCCTGTTCAGAAAAGAAAACAAGAAAACAGATTTATATATGTTGACCTGTTGCCCAGGAGGTGCATGATGATGTTATGATCGTGGCTCTGGACTCTGATGGTCACTTCTTTTAACAAGCTAGATAAAAGGTAACGCCCTGGTAGCATTAAATAGCTTTGGTTTTATATTTGATTTGATTAAATTAATGTTTGAGATTTATAAGAAATATTTTATTGCTACTGTGTAAAGGGAATACTGCTGGTAAAAAGCACAGGATGAGGGATGAAGGGATGAGGGAAGAGGAGAGGATGGAGGGAACAGAGGATGAGTGGATGTGTGTAGGGATGAATGGATGAAGGGAAGGGAAAAGAAGGGTGGGTTGAGCGATCTGAAACAAGCGTGCTGTTAAGCGTGTGCTGCTGAGCCTGGATCTTTGTCTGTCTTGCATCGTGCAATCTGAAACAAGCGGGGCAGGCTGAGCGGAGCGGTGTATGTAGCCTTGACAGGTGATTGGAGGTGTGGTTGAGGCGAACCCTGAGTTAACAAATTAACATCATAGCAGTACCCTGAGATTTTAAAGAAAGAATTCACTATTCAATTTTGCGCAGAACAACGCGATCAATTGCAATTAATCAAAGAAAATCATGTGATTAATTGTGATTACATTTTTAAAAGTTTTTAGTTTTTGTTTTTCGTCTATCAATTTCAGATCAGGTCCAAATTTTACACCTATGCACACCTTCATTACCTCTAATTAGGCAATAACAAAATGTAAACACACACACACATATATAAACTGAGTTCAGTACTTTCCTTGTGCTAACATCATCTCAGTTTTGTTTGAAACTCTTTTCAGGATCAGTGCTTTAGGTCACGGCTAGTGGGGATCCTAACAAATAAATAAAGAGCGTGTGCGTGGGCATGTGTGTTTGTGTATGTGTGCTATTTAGCCATAAACCCATTAGTGATGTTATTTTTACAGGCTTTAAATATTCCACGTCAAACAATCAGCTCGTAATACTGTTAGCTAATTTAAGATGTCAAGTCATAATGTTGAAGCCACACATAGAAGTGGTTGTTAATGTAGGCATTAACACACACAATTCACTAATTATGTCATAAACACCAAACACACATACGTACACTGTAAGAGTGTAGTTTAACCCTCATTATAAACCCAGTCGTTACATCGTAAGCACACACATACACACACATGTGTGTCATTAAACCTACATAGGCTTTAAATTTAGTAATCATGTCATAAATGTCCAACACACGACGCGTCGTAATCCTCAGCAGGGTCGTCAGCAGAGGATCATCAGCAGCGTTAGTCCTCGTTACTGGGGAGGGCCACATGTGTGCCCCCCCCACCCGAGCCCTACATCCATAATGCTGCTCGTTCCTCTGGGAAAAGGTGCCGTATTTGCAACCACACAGGCAGCTTTCAGGGTCTGTTAATTTGTCAGCCATCTGCATAGAAATATAAGAATACATGTAACCTGAGACAAGATTTTATTCTATCAGGGTGTACATTTTATATATTACAGTACCATGGGTTACCAAATATTGTTCAAACACTTCATGTGTGCAAGTTGAGTAAAATTATGTAATTTATTCCCGGATGGCAATGAGAGCTACCAATGACATGATAAATCAGCATAAGCATCAATCCTCAACTTCTCCATGTTCTGTGGTGTGCTGGATATGGAGGGTTTTATATCCAGCTGAAACAAAGGTTCAAATACAGTTAAATCTTCAGTAGAACTTCTACTAAAATCAAAAGTAGTAGATTTTAGGGATGTGGCGCTTATGGTTCAGTGGTTTCAGAGTGACAGAGAGGTCACACACGGCTTCACAAACCGTCCACTATTTTCACATCTCTTCTGGAACCAAAGCTAGAAGTGTCAAAAAATGGCACACTGAAAAGGAAAATGCAAAAGCTTCATTGGAAATGATAAGGTAAACGGAATGGTCAGATGTTTAATGATCTTTTCATTGGCAGTGAGCTACTAGGCAGTGGTGTCATTTTCAGTAATGTGCTTTGGTCTTTATTAAACACTGCATTACATCCTTCTACATACTACTGTACTACAAACAGAATGCCTTTGATACTAAAATCTTGTCCCTATACAACTCTAATACAGATCATTTGTAGGTCATGACAAGAAACCTCCTTATGTGTCTAGAAGAATCTTAATTGCTCAAGGCTGCAGTGTCTCTTTAGGCATTGAATCACATTTTAAAGGTTCAATATTGTGATCATTCTCAGGTTGATACTTTTATTTTGCACCTCTTTTCATTTTCTGTCTAAACGCTCAGTTTTAGCTCCTGTCTGTTTAAGGCCCCCCTCCATGAAAGCCCACTTTCTTCTGACTGGCCACCTTTTGGAAGCAGAAGAAGAACAAGAAAGAAGAAAAAGCTAATTATTAAACTAAGAGCACCCATTTTCACTGGTTATAAAGTTATATCTGTATATCTCATCTGGATCAGGAGTGGATCAGTGTATTGCTAAGTAATATGACAAAAATAATTTTTGCTTAATCGGAAAAAGATCTCATTACAACTTAGGGGAGGCCCACAAACATGGGAGCTGCTAACATACAGCATGCAGGGCTGTCCTCTGACTATTTACACTCCACACACCCAGCCCTGAATCTTCCTCACCCTCTCCAGTTTCATTCCAGGCAATGTCTCCAGCGCTAGTCCCCCCTACTGTCCTCTGGAACTGACTCGTCCACTGGTTCATTTTCCTATTCAGAGTGTGGTTACAGACAGGGCCTCCCCTACAATGAGACGTCCTGCTGTGTGCAGCAGATCAGACCCTCGATACCTGCGCCCCTTGGCTCTGGCCTCTGCTGTTGCTAGCATCGTATCTGTGCCACCCATGATGGTGCTGATGAGAGCTCGCTCCATTGCACATTGTTCCTATAAACTGAACGATTTATTCACAGAAAACTTGTCAGAGGAGCATGAAAGACAGCTTCTTAATCATACTGTGGCCCCCAGTACCTCGGGTCGGAGTGGAGGACTCGCTGTTCGGGGAATTGCTTTCCAATCCAGATGTGAATTGAACTGGTGGCGCCCACTCTGTATGTCCTTTAGACATACATTCTGCAGTCTGTGTTGACGCCTTTAAAAAGCAGCTGAAGACTCTTTTATTCAAACTGGCTTTTGTCTCGGCTCAGGTTTTCTAATGTGTGTAATCTTGTTTGTTTTAAAGGTCTGTTAATGCTTAAGTTTTATTGTCTGATTACTTTCCTGTTTTTGTGATGTTGTTGCTTACGTTTTATTGTTGTATCTTCACTTTTCTGATGGTCTTATTTCTAATATTTTAGTCTTGGAAAGCACTTTGTGACCTTGCTCTATGAAAGTGCTATATTAAATGAACTTTACTTACTTTCTTAAAAGCAGCTGTCGGTACCATTCAGCCATTTCTGCTTACTGCATCACACTACTGTTTCAAATCTCTCTGTCTTCCTCCTTTTGTTACTTACAGTGTACCTGTCTCTACCCTTCACCCTCCCTATGAAACTCAGTTTATTCCAACTTACTGTGAACTATGTGGACTTAAACTTTTATTTTAAAGTCTATGGTAGAAAAAAACTCTTCTCCAAAAAGACCAAATAAACAAACAAACAAAGTGTTTAACACACACACAAACACACACGGAAATACACTCCTGAAAACCACATGGGACCAATTATCACATTTGCTGTGCTCTGTTTGCCAACCCCCGATCTCCATACTGACAGAGAGAGAGAGGGAGATACAGGAAATGCTCAGACAGTCATCACCTCATTAGCCTTAGATGGCATAGTGCTTCTATGAGTGCATGTATCAGAGTTTGATAATAGCACGGTGTTTCTTGAATCCTGTGTATTCTGTCCTTTTACTTTCCATTTACATATATTTATATCTACTTCAATCTGCCATCACAAGCCTTTCTATGCAATTTTCCATTCAAAAGAACAGCCGCTATCAGACTTCTTTACCCTCCGTTAGCTAAAGGTTTCTATACATTGTGTGATTTTAGTCTGTCCCAGACCAAATGTGTCAGTCATGAAAGAAATGTAGTCATCAAAGCCAGATCTCTTGGTCAGATGCGGTTCAGACAGTCAACAGAGCAACAGATGCAGGGTTATCCCGCACTGTTTTGGCCAATCACACACATGCAAGTGCACATTCCTGGTGAATCATTTTCTACAGATTACCTCAAGAATGTTGGGACAAACGATAACAAACTGCTTTTGCATTGTCTGATTTATTTGTTAACATCCTGACTGTGATTGGATGTAAAACGTATTGCTTCAAATGCAACCAATGACCCTAATCAAAAATGTGCTGTCACACCTACCCGCGATGTTAAGCATTGAAAAGGAGTGTTTAATAAAGATGCTTATGTTGATTTCAGCTCTTAGTGTTTGTATGTGGGTGTTTTAATGGGAATGTGGATCTGTCAGATTAATTTGAGAAGTACCTATGATCTCGTTCCATATTTTATTGTGTGTCATGTGATGTGGGGAACTTATGTTGGTCTTGACTCTGTCTAGCCCTCCCTCGGTCTTGGTCTCAGCCCCTGAAAGTCTTGGTCTTGTCTCAGTCTCAACAAACTCTGGTCTTGGTCTTGACTTGGTCTCGGTTTGGGCGGTCTTGACTACAACACTACCTCAGATTCCATAATTTGTCTTCATACCTGAATGTTTTGCAGTTCAACTAAATCTCAGATTGTTACAGTGGTTCTCGGTCTACAAAACCCTCTTTTTCCTCATTTCCTATCTGCTTGTCTATTATATGCCCCCCCCCCCAAAAAGCTTATGTTCATGGTACTCTTTCATTTAACACTTTCGGTGCTTTTTGCTTACATTTTTACTTTTAGTAGTAAATGTAAGGAGCTCACATTTATTCATTTTAGCTGACGCTTTTATGCAAAGCAACTTACAATTGCTATGTATGTCAGAGGTCGCACGCCTTTGGAGCAACTAGGGGTTAAGTGTGTTGCTCAGGGACAAATGGTGGATGGGTCATAGTGGTGGATTGAACCCGGTCTCTCACACCAAAGGCAGGCATCTTATCCACTACACTCTTATGTAGGTTAGTTAAGGAGCTCCGTAATTCATTGTCCTGTTTAGGTTTGGGCTCGCTGCTCTACCCAGAGCACAGTGTCCGAAGAAAGAAAGGCTTCATGTGTTGGAAATTGATCAAGTTTTATCATCAATTAAAACTATCAATTAAACTATATATATAAATACTCTAAATAAATACACCAGTCAGACCTGCAGACACTGAATATTTATATAAAATAAAGGCTTCTGACAGCTTTGTGCCCAAACTTGACCTACAGTCCATCTTCTGTAGCCGCATTCTCAAATGCCAGCATCTGCAGCAACAGACTGAACAAGACGACAGACACAACGCATTGTGTAATGACAGCACCAGGTGTCCGTGACTCAGTGTGTGTGTGTCTGATGTAATGAATTCCAACATCTCGCTGCTCCACTTGCATGTATGTGTGTAAAGAAAGGGATACAGTGTGTGTGTGTGTGTTCAGGAGGAGGCGTTTTACTGGAAGAATCCCCCTCCTGCTGCTGAGTCACCAATATGGAGGCGATGGAATCTCCTTCACATCTCTCTGGGACACACACACATATTTTCCCACCAGTCCTCTATGTGTCTCTTCCTTTCATGATGAAACATGATGAAATATCTGTATACTGGATCTGTCTTTTCAATCCCTTATCTGTCTCTGATTAGCCACACACACCAACATTGTCATGTCTATGCATTTCAAGCTTTTCACGTGTCGTTCGCTGCCATTCATGAGTTTCAGACTCCAGGATAGGACTAAGTCAGGGAACTTGTTGTCGAGGTAAATCAGTTCAAATATGTCAGTGTTGTTAGTTTCACATGGGACGCGTAAAGCGGCCTCTGGGTGTTAATTTGACCCAACCATCCGCCCAGACCACCTCCCTACATTCACTTTGTCGGTCTTTACGTCACCTGACAATTTTTCTCTGACATTCAAAAGTAAAACAACATTCCATTTCTGCACAATATAAGTCAGTAGAGACTAAATGGCATGGAATGACACGTAAAGTAACAAACGTATTGTGATAGGAAAAATGTTCAGTGTAAAAGATTTAGTGGCATCTAGTGGCGAGGGTTGTGAATTGCAACCATCTATCCAGTCTACCACTGCCCCTAACCTTTCAAAGAGCGTAGGACTGCTACAGTGGCTGACAACAGCACAAAAGGTGTGTCCAGTCAAGAAATGAGGGTTCTTTAGGTATATTTATTAAGAAATTATATTTACTTAATTATTCAGTAAAACCATACGTTATTGTGACTTGGCCACTGACAGAAAACATAGAAAATGTGAGCCAAGAGTGTGAAACACCACAGTCCACTATAAACCACACATTAGATAAAGTTTACACAAACACTGACAAAGGAAACACATTCATTCACTCTGTGATTATGGACCATCGCCAAAACTGCCTGCCAACAACAATATCTGGCCCACGGGCAGATTATGGTGCTTTGATAGTGGCAAAAAATATAAATAAATAAATGCTTGGATAGCGGTGCTGAAATAGATCTCAGTCATGACAACAACAGTTACACACACAATCACTTCCTCTTTAGTGGTTTTGCCTACAAAATAAAAGCGTGAGAAGCTTTTACTTTGAAAAAATCTGAGCAACATTAAAAGAGTCTGTATCCTGCTGGACACACCTCTGAAAGAGCCGTCAGAGAACGCTGTTCCCCTGAATGTCCTCTGCCTTGAGACACTGGCGAAATGCAAAAGCGTCCGTAGGTTGATGGATGCGGATCAAACACCGAAACAAAAGCAATGCAGCACAAACCTCAATCTTGGATCATGTGTCCCGCACCTTACAGACTGAGCTAACCAATAAATATATGTCAATATTACGTGTTATATTCTGATCCACCATCTAATGGTTGCAATTACTGCTATGATGCAAAACTTATTTGCTGACCGCTGCTGTATATTATGTCTACTTCTTCTTCTAACGTACGTATTCAACACAGCGATGAGTGAAGTAGAACAAGAAGAACGTAGTGACCAAAACGCGCTCTGTAGCGCTGTTTGTCCGTTTTCAGCTACTGTAGAAACATGATGGTGCAACGTGGCGATGTCGATGGACGGGGGTGCCCGCGGTTATGTAGATATAAATGGCTCATTCTAAGGTAATAAAATCGTAATGGTTTAATATGTAAGGTCTTTACACACCACTGAAAACATAGTTATGGATCTTATATCACATTTCTGTCAATAGATCCTCAAAAATATCACACACTGAACCTTTAAGACTTGATATATAGTGCCAAGGTCACATAGGGGGCTACCAAAATCCACATATTCTGTTCTGAGGGTTATATCAGAAAGATTATCACATCAAAACAACAGGATTTTCTTTAGTAGATAAAAAGACATTTGGAAATAACCTCTCGGATTTCATAATATCCCGTAAAACAAGTTCCCTTAAAAATATGGCATAATCCATGAAAAGATTCATAGCTAAATATAAAGATAGTTCCCCTTCATGCTCATGTTGTCAGTGTATTTTGAAATCAGTATTATACAATGGTGTTTCTGTTTGTTGTTCATCACTTGCTTTTATTTTGTTCTGCTCACACAGTTGATAACTATCTTCTTTAATTACTACCATTATAGTCTCTTACAGTTTCTTACATTCCTGTATATTTTAGTTGAACCTGCCATCGGAATTTAGGATAATGGTGCCCCATCTGGTGTGGACAGCTGTTGTGTGTGTATGTGTGTGTGTGTGTGTATGTGTGTGTGTGTGTGTGTGTGTGTGTGTATGTGGAAGGACGAGGGTGACTAACTGTGCTTTTTCACACTGACCAGACAGCCGGCCTTTACTTCCTCCCTCATTTCAACTTTTTCCCACCATCCCTCCTTACCTCCTCTGTCTTTTTTCATCATTTGCCCTGAGTCTGTATGATGTCATGAGCACTCATTGCAGTCTTTACCATGGCAGCACTGACTACTGACATAGTAAGTTGTAACAGTAAAATTTCTTACATACCTGTTGAAAAAACAAATTATTGCTTTGAAAGAATGTGCAATTATAGAAACTCGCACGTAAACACTAATGTGTAGTGGTTGTGAGCCATGTGGGTGGAATTAGATTAGAGTCGGTGACACTGGGGGTCCTGGGCCTTGAGGTGTCTGAAACAGTTTGTTTCCGGAGAGGGAGGGGTCAGCCACAGTCTTTCCTGCTAGTCTCAGAGTCAATTCAACCTCTGCATTTAAAAGCAGTGGGGAGCTGTGCAGCACCTGAGGATTAGGTGGGGGTTCATGGCCTCGCTCAGGGGAACCTTTGGCAGTGGTCAAATCTGGAATTAAACCGCTGACCCTCTGGTTCCCAAGCCAAGTCCCAACAGACTGAGCTACTGCTGCCCCCAACTGTAGCCTACATATACACAACTACAGAGTTGTACAGTAGTTTTAAAAAAAATCCAAAGACTGTAGGAAAACATGGACATGGTCTGTGACATCACCAATAGGTTTCTGAAGGGATGTTGGACTGGGACTGCCATATTAGGGCCAGAAAATCCATTTCAACCAATTTGGTCAAAGGGATGGAAGCCTGGAGGGATGAGTCTTGCACTGAAAGTACTCCTGTGTTTGACCAGTACGTCATGGAGTGGGTGGGAGACAAGAGTTGACACATGTAGCTTGGACAGCGTCCTCCTCTCTGATGACACCGACAAAGAGGCCAGCTCACCCCAATAATGTCACTTGCCTTGTGGATCAGTTTCTTAAGTCTGTTAGCGTCCACTACCCGCTGCCCCAGCATGCAACAGCAAACAGGATACAATACATAATAATAATAAAAATAAATAATAAAAATACACCACAAACATCCTCAGCATAGGCAGGCAGATGGTGAAGGACCTCAGCCTCCTCAGAAAGTGTGTGAGGGTGTTCTTGGCCCAGTCCAGTTTCTTTTCAGTACTCCCAGGTACTTGTAGTCCTCTACATTGTCCACACATGCACACTTCTTTCCCTTATCCACCTCATTCATTGTTTTGGTTGGTGAGGACAGAGGAGCCTGGTATTATGACTCAACATCTGGCCATTTAATCCAGTCAGCTCTATGGTTGAAATGGTAGCCTGTGAAGGAAGCCTGCCACTGGACAGCATCCAGCTACTTGCTGTTTTTGTTTGTTGATAAATTCAAAGGCCTCTCTAACTGTTGTATTTCAGCAGCTGGTAAGAACACACACAGCGATGTCCCCACGCACACACATGCGAGCAAGGTCTAGACGTGATGGGGTTTTGATGTCGTGGGAGCTCTGTGGGGTGTAGAGGAGGAGGGGGTTGGTTAAGAAAAGAGGTAGAGAAAAGGAGGAGGAGGGATGGAAAAAATGGAATATGAAGGGGAAAGAGGACAGAGAGGAGGACAGCTGTTCATGAGACTAGATTTGCAGAGACTACAGAACAAACCAAACTCCTCCTCCTTTGTTTCATCACATCTGCTCACTTCATTTCTACATTTTTCAACTTGGTATTTAACACTGCAGGCGGTCACACTGCCAGACACAACCCTTGCTCATTTCAATTTATATTTGAATAAGTTAACGTTTAAATACATTTAGGCTCAAATAAAACCTGGGATAAACCTGCATGCATGGGGAGCATGAATCTTTTTCAGGCATTATTTCAGAAGTGAAAGTGCACTGTTGTGTCTAATTCTCCATATACAGTCTCCAAATGATTTTACAACCTTTCACATGTGTTGCAACATGTGTAAAACAAACACCTTCTTCTCGGCCATTTTCTTTATAAGCATCCTGTGTTACACTCTCGGCAGCTCTTAATCTCTAGGTGGAAATAAAGTCTATTAACCAGAAACATTCGGCACATCGTGCCTGTTTCCTATGCAGAGAGGGAAGAAGCTAAACCTCAGGGCAGTGCTTCTCTGGACGTTGTGTGCTGCTCTGTTTCATTACTGCTTTATCACGTCTTTTAGCATTCGGTCCCAATGCACATGGCATCCTTTCGTGCCATAGTTCAACACAATGGGGGGAATCCCTTTAGCGCCATTATTTTACTCTAGAAGTAATACGAGGAGGACAGGTGGGAAAAAAACTGGACTTTCACCAAGGAGATCAGTTCTTATTTCCCGTGTGAAACAAAAAGTCAACACTGATTCCTTTTAGTGATGTTTCGTAACTTACGTCAATTAAGTCACGTAAGAGCTTTTACTTAGACACAGCAGAGTTTATAGAAATGCTAACATGCTGATGTTTGCCATGTTGACCAATGGTTTAGCATGTTAGCATGCTGGCATTTGCTAATTAGCGCTAAACACAAAGTACAGCTGAGGCTGATGGGAATGTCATTATTTTTCTCTATGTTTGTCTTATTCGTTTCCCCCTTTCAAACGTATTGTTCAATATTGTTTGAATAAATTAGTCGTAATGACTTGTACATAATATCACACAGTAAGTTAACTCGTTGTTTGGACATGAAAAAATCTGATGACAATATTATGATCTTTCCTCTTTCTCTCTTCCTCACAGTGATAGCTGATTCAGCCCTCTGTGTCTGACCCCACGTGACCCAGGAAGTTGCAGCTGGAGGTCATGTTGTGTCTGGGACAGGTCAGGGGCCAGGGAGTGAGCAGCCCCCGTTGAGCTCTCCCAGGACATACAGAAGAACATCCATCCAGTCCTCAACTACCCTCTGCCATGAAAGATTTCAGTCAAGCTCCACTGTAGGAAACTTGACCCACTACAAGACTTAATACTGAGTGGCTGAACAGAACAACTGAACTGCTTGAGTAGGGTCTCTTCATCCATTCAGTCCTCCAAAATCAGACAAAAATGGCATTTTTCAAACATTGCAGTTTTTCCTAGATAGTACTTCAAGATGATCAGATCTGGTTTGAGGTCAGGGTGCGTCAGAAACCTTAACCTGCTGCGGTGGGACAGCAGCTGCCCTGGCATTGTGTGTGCGTGTTGAGGTGGCAGAGGTGGAGGCGTGGATTCGAGGGTCAAGTTGCCTCTGGGCGTGTGTGTGTTTGCACTTCATCAACCCTCCACTCAAAAGACTGATTACAGGTACTTAACTAGCAGGTGTTGAAACTTTGATCACCCACACTTTTGTCCACCACATAGAATACTTCCATGCTCCTCAGTATGTGGACTTTTAAATGGAAAAAACTACTCACAACATTTACTTAACCAAAGGCCCCATTCTGATGAAGTGCTTTGAGAAACTGGTTCTTCAGCGCATGAAGAACAACATCCCAGCCAGCCTGGACCCTCACCGGTTTGCTTTCAGAACCAACAGATCCACAGAGGATGCCATCTCCACTGCCCTCCACTCAGCCCTCACACACCTTGAGAAAAACAACACCCACATCAGAATGCTGTTCGTGGATTTCAGCTCAGCATTCAACACAATCTCCCCCATGAAAGTGATCAGCAAACTCAGCACTCTGGGTTTAAATACAACATTCTGCAACTGGATATTGGACTTCCCCACAAACAGGCCCCAGACAATTCAGATTGGCAACAACTCCTCCTCTACTCTTGTGCTCAGCCCCTTCCGGATGACACCACCATCATCAGCCAGATTTCAAACAACAATGAGAGATTCATATCGGGAGGAAATTGATAATCTTGCTGAGCGGTGTACAGCGAACAACCTACCGCTCAACGTCAGCAAAACCAAGATGTTGATCGTTGATTTCAGGAAGAAGGAGATAAAGACACACACTCCTGTCTACATCAGTGGAGCTGAGGTGCAGCAGGTGAACCGTTTCAGGTTCCTGGAAATCAGCATCACAGAGAACATGACATGGTCGTCTCACATCTTCATTCTGGTGAAGAAAGTTCAGAAACAACTGTATTTGAAACTGACGAAGGCTGAATTCCCAAGCCAAGTACTTGTTAACTTTTACGAAACAACCAAATATATCTCAACTCCAATAATGTGGTTGGGCAAAGTTTAAAATGCATTGGAATGTGTTCTTAAAAGCTAATTAATATTTAACATATAATTAATAAAAATTAATATTATTTATAAATATACGTCATGGTTCTGGTTAGTGGGTGGGTTTTTTTTCAGTGTTTCCTGTTTTAGTTCGAAGTATGTCTGTCCCTAGTGTTCTTGTCTTGTTTTACTTCCTGTTGTTGATTGTTGCACCTGTCTCAGTCCACTGATTCTCATCACCTGGGCCTTGTTTTCCTCATCCCTCCTGTGTGTATAGACAGCGGCTGTCCTCTTGGTGGTGGTTGCTGGATTATTTTTTTATTCATGTCTCCCGTGTCGACTACTCTGTGGATGTCGTATTTTCCTGTGTTTCATTTCAATTCATTGATGTTTGTGCATTTATACTTCATGTTGGACTTTTGGACTGCCAGGACACCGTCTTCTGTAAGTTTCACCTCACATCGTTCCAGTTCTGTTCTCCGTGTCTGCACCTGGGTCCGATATCCTGTCTCTAGCGTCAGCCTGCGAGCTGACCATGACAATATCCTCAAGGTCCACTTTGCTGCTTTTTGCAGTTTTCAAACACATCTTCAGTTTGTAATGCAGCTTTTCTGTATCTGTAGTCTCCAAGTCTTAACGCCACATAACCCTAATGACTTCACTATGGCATCATTATGGTTATTTTCTCACACTCACCACAGAATATAATATAAACTTGTTTTCACAAGCTGGGTAAATTGATGTTGGCGTGTCAATGGAGATCCCCTTAATAAGTGTTACTCATGTGCATCCCATATAAAAATCAGTATACTATCAGATAAGGACTGCACTTCTCTTCTTAACTAACCTTCATCATGCTCACACACACACACTGGTGGTCAAAGAGGTGACTCACTGACTCTATCTAACCCTGCAACACAGACACACAAACCACAAATGCACATATGGGTGCTCAAAAACACACACCACAACGCCCTCTCCCTCCGTTTCGCTTGCTCTAACCACAGCTACTTCCTCGGTGAAAACTGTTGGCTGAGGGGGCAGGTGGTTAGTTTGATTACACGCACACACATGCATACTCCAAAGCCACAATGCCAGATTAATAGAAACCAATCTATGCAGCTTGTTATGTTGACAGAACAAGAGTCTCTCTTCTGTGACACTGAATGTCGAGGAGAGTCAACTCTGCAGGCAAAAAGTCATCAACGAGGGGATTTGGAGAACCACATACCAAAACCAGAAGGAGAGACAGAGAGTCATAAAGAGCGTTGATAAAGGAAGATGTGTATGGCGACAGAGAGAAAGAGCGGAAGCAGAAAAGAGCTGTAACCAAGGCAAGAGAAAGAGACGCCACAAGTACAGAAAGGTAGAAAGAGTGAGAGACTTTTGTGGATTATTTTGCAGTTTTATTTTGAGTCACTGGTCGACTTGAAAAACCACAAAGAGCTTTTCTTGCCACCCCT
The DNA here is from genome assembly GCF_014851395.1 of Micropterus salmoides. Classification (NCBI taxonomy): domain Eukaryota; kingdom Metazoa; phylum Chordata; class Actinopteri; order Centrarchiformes; family Centrarchidae; genus Micropterus; species Micropterus salmoides. Next base: position 6,969,620 of record NW_024040040.1, read on the forward strand.
GTTCAGGACCGCGACGCCTCGGCTGGGGTAAGAATACCACAACTGCAGCTTCTTCACCTCCACTATTTACGTTTAATGATAATTCTTTTATTGCTAGCTTTACTACAAAATCAGAAAATACAGTACAACTTTTACATGTCTTTCTGTATTACATTGCTATTTTACATTACTCAAGGAAAGCAGTATTAGGAGGGATGGTATAGCATTTGGTTCCATACGATCAATTTTTAAACATCATTAAATCTCCACCACATTCATTTGGATGCCCTGGTGAACTCACTGTAAACAAATGAGGCCATGATGAAGCTGATGCGTGATCTTTTTATTACATAACCCATTCATTCCTTCTTGCCATTCTCAAAAATTATGACAGCTTGAGTTTCATTTACGCAGGAAAAACAGCACCATATATCTCACTTGTGCCATCATTTCTGTAGATTTCCCTCCAAATCCAAAACCCACACTGACCTGTGAGCAACTGCAACTTTCTCAGTTTTTTTGTGAGGAAATAATGATTCGGCATCTGCTGCACATTTTTATATATATATATATATATATATGCCTCTGGGCATTTCCCTCAGCAGAGGTTGACTGACATTTGAGGACCGGTGTTGCTATGGGAGATGTGTTGTCAACTTCTGTGTTGTACCATCAAAAGTCATAGCCTGTCGGACGTTGACATCAAGCCCGCCGAGCAATGATGTACCTATCAGAGGTGGAAGTAACACATTTAACATTTACTCGTGTTACTGTGACAAAGTTTTACTCGCACCCAAGTACTTTCTCTCATAAGTATTCTTCTTCGCTACATTTCAAGTTAAGAGTAAAGTCACGTTAAAAAAAAAAAAAAAAAAAAAAAAACACTCCTGAAGTTTGACCAAGTTGGCAGCTGCAGCAGAGACGAAGCTGCTGGTGTGTCTGTGTCCGCAGGAGGGCAGAGATCCAGAGAGGAGACACCCCACTCAGCTGACACTTTGTAAAACATGTTGATCGTGTACTTTCACGAGGGGAAGGGTGGCGGGAAACCATGATGAGTTACGTACTCTACATGCATTCCTTCACACACATGCACACGCCTGAACAGATAGATGTGGTTTGTGTTTAAGAGATTGGACATAAATATTGATGCTTTAACTTGTTCGGGGGTGTCTTATTGACCTTTGTTTGTGTGTGTGTGTGTGTGTGTTTATTCATACAGATAAAAAAAAAGGTGGAGAGGAAGAAAAGTCAAAAGAATACTTGTTGTATGGCATCCAACAGTATCTTTGAATCATTGTTGTCCAATCAGTCAGCTTTTACACGAGGTAAGTGTATTTTTCTGTCCGTGTATGTGTTCATGTGAACCTGCGCTGTTTAGCTTCTCTGTTGGGTGCTTCTGTTGGTTTCAATGGGTTCATGAAGATCAGATGTCAGTATTTTATAATGAATGACGAATTTAGGATTGTCTGAAACGTCTGTGTGTGTGAATGCTTTTCATGAATGTTTCTCATCAGGGCTAAACTCTGAGCCTGTATCCACGTGGTCATTTCAGATGTTGTTTGTTATGCTTTTTGGCATAAATGTAGCTGTGAACTTTGCAGAGTTTTAAAACATCAACAATGGTGCTATAACAGTAGCATTAGCTCCTAGCCCCAAAACATACAGTGGAAGGGTTCTAGTCTTCCATTACGGCCTAAATTTAGTTTGAGGCTCCATTATTTCATTGTTTGTATACACTATTCAGGGGTTTTATTCCCATCTGTGTGATGTTGTCTGAATTTTTCTCTCCCAGAATATATTTACAGCCACCAACATGACTGTTTCTCAGCACGCTCACTGATTTTTTTTGCATTAAAAAGCTCCATGTTTCTGTTACTGAATTGCATTTGCTCTGCAAGAAATTCCGTCGCAATGGAAGAATCTGAAAACACACCTTCGATAACCAGAAGTCCATCCGGAATTCAAAAATGAAAGGCCAGAGCAAATTTAGGCACATTCATTAATTAACTTTGTTGTTTGCAGTGTGTGCACAAAAGTGTATATGCACAATAAAAACATACACAGTGAAACATTTTATTTTATTTTAACAATACCAGTAACAGCATATAAGAGATACAGAAGGATAGTTGGTGCTCTGACAGAAGGGCCTTAGGCTCATCGCTTTCCATCCAGGCCCAATGCTGTTTTTTTTATAAGCAATTCTACGTGTACCAGGCAGGGACAGTCATTGCCTATATACAAAGATCCCTGGCTGAATTTGAAATGGGAATGTTGCGGTTCATCAGGGACCCCCATTTTGCTTTTGTAATTGATGTAACTTTACATGTCATTTGTAGTTGGGTACAAATTGGTGATAGTTGCTTTCTATAATATTTCCTGGATCCTAACAAAGTAGTTTTATTTGCCTTGACTTGACCAAAACCCCTACGAGTTTTGAAAAGCACTGGCAAACTGTATTGCTCTTTAGGTTTAGGTAACAGCTTAGATATCCACACAGGCATAGGTTACACTCATAAACAGAGTAAAGGCAGCTGAAGCTGTGTCACAGTTAGCTGCGGTACAAGCAGAGTCTCGCTGGTATAGTAGCCACAGTGCAGTTGGAGGTTCAGGTGTCTAGTCAACATGAGAGAATATGCTGAACCGGCAACCTCCAGGTCACACGGCTGCCTCTGGGAGTCTGCAGCCTCCAAGCTAACAGGGAGGATGACAGGGAGGGAGGAGAGAAAGCATTCCTTCCTGCTGCATCAACCAGCAGCTGTGTGAATGACTATGTCTGCTTCATTTTCCCAGTGCTGGCTGGCCCTATTTTACACGACTGGAGGTAATAATCCACATCTTTTCATGTTTAGTCATCTGTTTTGATGGTTTGCCTTCACTCGCTGCTGTGAAATAAACATTCATTTGAGGTATAGACGGCCCTTTTAAAGGTTATTAGTGGGTGTGTAGCAGAAGGATGGATCTATCACTTTCCGTCACCTAGGTCCAAAAGTCATGTTGGGGGATAAGGTCAGTCAAGTTCTTCAACGCCAAACTGGGAAATCTGTGTTTTTATGGGCCAGAATTTATTTTTTTATTTTTTTGATATGTCAAATGCATAAAATCAAATCATGTTGAAACTGGTTTACCTGAATTGGAACTAACTAGCCTAGCCAAAACCAGGAAAAGGTACACGAGTAATTGTGTCACTCGTGTGATGAGCCCACAGAGAAGCCACAAACCCTGCAGTTCCTCTCAGCTCGATGAAGCTTTTTAGCCTCTTCCAGCTTACTGTGCTGGTTTTCTGGCCTGCAATCTCCGTTCTCATCAACCTTGTTTCCAGCAGCACCAGGCTGCTGAGAAGCTCTGCCGGACACGACCTGCTCAGCAGCAAACAGCAGACACAGTTAGAGACTAGCTGGCAAGCACAGAGCATTTAGCAGCTAAAGCTAACTCCAAATTAATGCTAATGTTGTTCCATGTTTCATGGATATACAAACACTGCAACTGTTTGCTAATATGTTAGCCAAATCAACTTTGAATGGTGGTACAATGTTTCCCCTTCTTTCTGTGCACCAAAAGGCAAAAAAAAGTCTATGGTTGTCTTTGCTGCAGAAATTCTTAAGAACACTGGGTGTTAAGTGTGTGTGTTTCCCGTAAACACTTGATATGGCGCTTTAAAAGAAAAGAGCAGATATTTTTGACTGTGTTCGCACATCTGACATCACTGTGTGCATTTGCACCTATGATTTTCCCTGACTTGGCCTATATTAAGTTGCACACATCATCAACACGCTTATATGTTTTTCTGCTAGGAAACAGTATACATGCATATCCACCATAGTCACTGCAAAAACATTGATTATATACAGTGTTCTTGTTTATTAAAGTGAACTGGAAAAGAGAAAGCATACATGTGACATGAGGAATGTAACTTGCGAAAACAATATCACTTTCTTCCTCCTAAAGACTTATTATCATTGTATAAAGGAAGGAAATGAAATGGTAACAAGAAAACAGAAATATACACTAATACTCATCATGACAAATTAATACCATAAAATTGCTATTTCAAATCTTCAATTGATAAAAATGAACATAAAAATGTAACATGTAAATCCTCCAATTGAAAGTTATGAAAGCAGGGTGAAGCATAAGAAATGGCTGCTATGTCTGCAGCATGTCTGTAGATGTTCCTAAATCTCTCCTCTGGTCACTTCACAGTTTTCTACAAATGTTTCCAGTAGTTCCTGTAAAAATCTCTCCAACTCCCTGCTGTTTATCGTTAGCCACACGAGATGCGTAAGCTCTAGGATGGCGGTGTTTGTGGGTCAGTTTAACATTTTGTTCCAGCCTGAAATATCTCTACAACCACTGGACAGATTGCCATAAAGCCTCTTAGTGTAGCTGAATACCCTCTCTCTCCTCCTATGAACAAACTCAACTCATGTTGAATTTAAACAGTTTTTACTGACATTGATATTATTTTATGAAATTTCATGTGCAATCCACACATATTCTGAATGATGTCTTTTGTAGCTGTGAAGCACAAATGTAGTTGTATTCAACACATTTTGGAGACATACAGAAAATCTGTCGTATTATGGGGACAACATGTTGGTCCCGTGTTTTGTAGTCATTGTTATGGTAAGTAGGGAATTAATGGAAGTCAATACAATGAACTCAAAAGTGACAAAAGTAAGTTTGTGTGTGCGTCCGTGTGAGCCTGTCTTGCTCTGCTGTGCTGTACTAACTGCTTGTGTCCCACATGTTCAGAGACATCAGGTCACGTGTTTCCTGCCTGTGCTGCGGTTAAAGTGTATGGTTAAAAAGGCGTGCGTGTGCATCATCCACAGTTTAACACAGGATGCTTGCACACAAAAAGTACATTTTTCTCCTGTCAGTCACTGGGATGTCTACCATAGTTAGGACAGTTTTCTATGGGTTTGAGAACCAACCTCAGGCCTCCTGAAAAGTAGCTTAATGAATCAGCTTCTCTACGAAGAAAACTGTTTTCTTGATTGTTTCTCCTCACTGAAAAGTAACTGTAACTCATTCAGATGAACAAACCACCAGTATAACATGATCAAATCACATGTGGTTAACCCCTCAGTGGTTAAGAATCAATGCGACTCTCGTCTCTGATTGGTTTCCATCTCCTGCAATCCTCTTGTTTGTTGTTGAGTGGTTATGTAAGCACTTTACTCTCCCCCGATCATCACTTCTGTAACAGGAAATCTACTCAACACAGTTTTATCTCCATCTACATGTCTTGTGTGCGTGTTTTCTGTCAGTCTGTCCGCAGTTGTGGAACAATCTACCAGACACACTCTGCCACTTTATCTGTGTGTGTGTGTTACTGTAGTTGTCCCCTTGTTGAGATTATCTGCTCTGACTTATCTGCGCTTCAGTTATCTGGGCTCGTTCAGCTGAGGCAGAGAGCACAGTAGTTTTCAATGTTTTTTTTGACAGTTTCCATTTACTCAAAACGTTACTGAACTGATCACACCAAAAGTCTGTTGGTCTGGGGGTGCCTTTAATGAACCCACACCCAATTTAAATCTTCCAAGTCAAAAAAGTCTTGGTGTCGTATACGGATGAAAAGTTAAATTTCTACTGTCACCTTCTTATTTTAACTGTTTACTGCAGTTGTGTGCACATACACACAACCTCAGTAAGTTAACTTCTGGATTTAAAAATCGGCACGACTACAAAAGAAAACTTTATTTGCAACAACACTGGTCTTTCTCTGGAAAATACCCACACAAAAGAAATGAGAGCTACGTGGAAAATAAATGACCACCGACGACATAATCACTCAAATCAGGGGATTTCTGATTCCAGTGTGCTACTGGATACTTTTCTTTTGTGTTCTTGTGTGACAGTGTAATGCCACCTGGGTTACCTTTTCAAACAGAAGGTTCATAATGAAAGTATCGAGTGTTTCTACAAGCGAACAGCACTTCAGAGTGAGTAGCCTAAAACAAGTAACCTACACTTTTCTCCATGTATTGTCTTGTGCAGTGGTTACTGGGATTATTGCTGGCAGATGTGAATCAGTGGATACGTAATTAGCACAAATCAATCATTTGATCGACTGATTTGATTTCCATGTGCACCCTTCTTCCAAATAATCGTTTTTGTAATTTATTTCTTATAAGTTGGGTCAGTTTTCTAAAGTAAACGTCATTCATTGAGCATCAGATGTCACTTAAAAGACAAAGACCGTCAGTGGTCATGATACAGGATTGGACTTAAAGATGCAAGTAAATGAACATCATTGTTGCGGTTCCTCCTACTTTCTTCTTAAGATGCTCTCAACCTACTAGCAGCGGCAGCAACATCTTTTCACAAACATTGTGGAAGCTAAAGAAAGTTCAGTCAGGACAACTTTATCAAATGCTTTATCAAATACTTAATTGATGCTGTAGTTATTTTTGGTGGTGTGTTTCTGTTCTGGGCCCCCCCCTGCCTGCTCTCCAGCCATGCCTACGTGGAAAAGCCATAAGGCAGTATGCACATGGATAGGCAGGGGCAGAGAGAGCAGCAGCAAAAGACCCCCCAGGGTACAGAACAGAGCAGCATCATTAATACAGAATACATTGATTGGTCCGGAATAGACTTATAGGACGAGCTGGGGTGGCGGTGGGTAACGAGCGGCTCGCAGAGAAAGCAGCACAGGTAGGCAGGCTAGTGCAGCTTAAATAAGGCGCCTTGTATGGCTTTGCCAATGAGTGCTTCAAAATCAGCAGAGCTGTCAGCTGACATAGCCTGACTTGACGTGAGTTGCTATCAGGTGACGCTGGGATTGTGAGCCGAGCTTGACTCCGTTGCCTGCCTAAACTAACGCTACGCTTGATTTTGTAGATCTATTTCCCAACCATCTTAGGATGCTTTATGAAATCGGGTCCAGCTACTAAAGTCAAATAAACTGCCAGCAGATCAGATTTACACTTGCTCCTGACCTCTGATTCAGGGCATAAAACAAAAACTGGAGACTTCATTGCATTTCTTTTGCCGACATGGCGCAAACATGCATCATACATCAGCTTTATCAAACATGCTGAATTGCTTTAAGTGCTACATTTAGAAACAATCAGAGATATAGAGCTTTGTTTTGGTTTTTTTGTCTGCGATGGGAGATGAGCAGCGGAGTGTAGCGGACAGGCTGGGTGTATGTAGGATTGGCCTTTTCATATTAAACCTTTATTTAAGTTTTTCTAAGAACAATCTGTCTTTGTCAGGAGTCTTTATTTCTCCCTCTCCATCCTCCTTCCATCCCTCCGTTCCCGCTCCATATATCTCAGATGTTTGGCTGAAAATGAGAGCCACTCCAAGTTGTTTTTGTGTGTTTCCATTATCAGTTTGTTAAATATTCATTGTTCCCTTCCCTCCATTCATATATCAAAGTTCTTTGAAACTTGTTTTGCTGCTTTTCTATAATTCTTTTTCTATAATTTACGCCTCTCGTCATGTCTGAGCCCATCGTGTCGCACGCTACATCAGTCACGTTCCACTTGTTGACATTGTTCGCCTTTTTTGGCCACATCGTATGCGCCTGTCCAGAGCTGATTCTGGTTATCTAGAAGCTCCACCTGCTGTGTGTGTGTGTGTGAGTGTCACAGAGAGTGTGTTATCAGGAGGCGACAAAGTGTAACAGAGGAAACTCCATGGGGTCTGTTACAGGCTGATTTTAAAAGAAGTGATGCTGACTCCCAGTGTGTAGCCACCTTCAGACATACACGTCTTCACAGAACACTTGTATATTCTCACCCAACACTAATATATGAGCTTTCTCACGTTCATAACTTATCACAGTGTCAAAGCACACTTGTGCTTTCTTTAACAAATAAGGAGGTCAGATATCAGGCTCATTTTAAACTCCTGAAAACTCTCCTCTTTTCTGTTCCGAGTGCTCAGACTCTGCATTGACAGATATGATCCAGGGGTCTCATTCCAGAAAAATGTCCCACTAGTGTGTCCTATCTTAACTTAAGTTTCAGAGATAGGAAAAATCTTATCTTCCTATTACAGAAACTCATGCTGTGTCTTATCCTTTCTCATACCTCGTATCTTATCTTTAGGAACTGTGAACTTGATTTGTCAATCGGCACTCGTCCAATCATGCCTGAATCTGTGTTCAGAATGTTCTGTTAGATGCTATAATGGACAAGAAAAGACGTTCAGTGGACGCCTCGATCATACAGCCGATACATGTTCCGGGAAATTTAATTCGTCATCATACGGTTTGAGTAGACTTTCAATCATCATATTTCTGTGTTCATGTTGTTCCTCGTCTTTACTGTTATTGCCATACAAACCCAAATACAGTAGTGCTGCTGTTATTTTGAATATGGCCATCCCAACCTCAATTATTCAGTTAGGACATTTCTGTAGTAGCTAAATAACACAAGATTTCTTTTTAAATGCACTTAGAAAATATGTTTCTGTAATAACACAAATACTAAATGTCACCCAAAATTGACATTGGATTTTAAGCTGCATGGTACAAGAGATGACAGGAAAAAGAAAAGTGCCGACTTTCATAAGCCGTCTGTCGGAGCTACATCAAATGAATGACGTGTATTTGATATTATTGGATCATTTTTATACGAGTAATATTCTGTTTAAAATAAATAAACTGTTTCATAGCAGTTTCAGTTTTGTGCAAAAGGAATTAAAGGCCTGTCCCAAATATAGGCACAGTCAATTCAGCAATTTTAGCAAATAAAAGCAGGGGCTATTTATCAAAGTTTTACGGTAATTCGTGGTCTGTTTTATTTAAATTTCCAGTAAGGACTGAGTGGTATATAGGGAATAAAATGAATAAGAGACCCAACAAAATGTATGCATGCCTATACAAATGCATACACATGTATGTATACATACAAATAGAGCTGCTGCTTTCAGGCATCTGGCCATTTACCTACCATGTCTGGTAACGAAGAATAGCAATGGTGAATAACCACACAGAGATTTCTTTGCATGGACCGACAACGAAGTAAAACTGTTACAGAGAACAAAAGCAGACTGTGGCATCAGGAAGCAGACTGGGAGTCATGGCAAAGCAAATACACTGACTATTTGACCAGTACAAATAACATTTGTATTAAATATCAAAACAAAAACACTGACTTAGTAGTGTCAGTAGCATCGTGTTTTTGCTTTGCATGACTAATGAGACCCAACCAGGAAGCTAAAGTTAATCGGGATAAATCTGAGGCCCTCCTCATTGCTTCCCCAGCTACACTTCTCTAAATCTGTCCATCTCTGGTTTTTACTACAACCTCTGTTGCTGATCTTGGTGTAACTTTACACTCCACCATTTGTTTTGACACACATATCAAAATCATCGCCAAGACTGTCTTTTTTCACCTGAAGAACATCTCATCCATGCCGTTATCACACGACTGTAATGCCCTTCTCTTTGGTGTACCCTGTCAGCTGTTAAACAGACTACAGGACGTACAGAGCTCGGCCGCAATAGTTGTCTGCCACACGCCGTCCGGGGAGCAGACAAAGATGTGTTGGATTAGCATTATCAGAGCATATAAACAACATGCAGACATCTAGTTCACTCCACATGGACAGCAAATTAACCGCAAAATAGGTATATGCAATACGTGATTTTGCACGAATCAAAGTTCTGTATACTTCTTTATGCCCCGTGCACACTTTATTTCTCTCTGATTTTACTTTACTTCTAATAAACTACCGTTACGTCTTGTTGTTCTTCTTTGCACAAATTCAACGTAGTGATGTGACGCACTCTGTGCAGCAGTTTGCAGCAAAGGGCCGGAGGCTGGACTCGAACACAGGCCGCTGCAGTAAGGACTCAGACTTGTACATGGGGCGGGCGCTCTACCACTTGTGCCAATCACGCTCTATCCATCTAATTTGTGTCCTTTGGACGTCCCTGGCTTGAAGTTGAGAGGCTGGTGACAATAGCACTGTCATGAATGGTAAATAGACTCCATTTATATTTTAAGTTTCCTCAAAGGACAAACCGCCAACCCTGGAATTAATGGACAACCTGCTCTACCTCTCGAGCCCCAGCCTCAGTTTACTCAATCCTATTTAACTAACGGAGGCTATTTCTCTTCCAAAATGTCAGTTGGCTGTGTGTGTGTGTGTGTGAGTTGTAACAGACAGAGGAGATAGTGAGGAAAGAAGGAAGCAAGGAGGATGTGTGTGACAGAGCGACCGTTAGACAGACAAGGCCTCACAGTCAGCACACACACGCCAACAGCAGAGCACTACTGCTGCTGTTAACATCTAAGAAAATACACAGAGACTTTACTGACAATGTTTAGACATCAGATATTTAATGCAAATTATTGTCTTTGTACAATTTAAATGTAGGCCAGACAAAGAGAGCAGTGGTGTGTTTCTGTGTGGCATCCAGATTTGCATTTACTGGATATTGGTTAGCCATGCTGGTAAACCACACACACCACCACCCCCCCGCCCTCTCTCTCTCTAATACACACACACACACACACAGACACACACACACACACACGCAGAATTGAAGTCCAGTCAACCCTCTCTTGTGGTTATTTATTGCAAAACTCTGCTTGATTTGTGGTTTTGGTAACACTGTGTGTGTGTGTGTGTGTGTGAGTGTGTTTTTCCCCTGCATGAAAAGGAGCAAAACAACAGAAGAGACACAAAAAACATTATTTTAGCAGTCTAGCAACAGGAAGAAGGGAGGAGGAGCGAATATGAGAAAGAAGGGGAAAGAAAAGAGGAGGCGAGGATAAAGAAGTGAAGATTAAAGGTGAGAGGAGGACGTGATGAAGGAGGAGTATATACTCCACTACATTTACAGATTAAGACTTTAAGAGATTAAGAGTTTATTTAATATGATGGTAAATACGACATATGTTGCTAACACAATAATGCACCGGTAAGAATAATCCCTATTTTATATTTCACTCACAGAATTATGAGTCATTTTACTTTGCTTAAAGTACATTTTAAAACAATACTTATGTACTTTTCTTCTATATTTTCAAAGTTTACTTGTAATTTTATATTGCAGTATTGCTATATCTAATTGCATCATCGACCACTGCAAGTCCACTACACTTTCAATTGGGTCTTTTTTAATGTATTCATGCACGTTGAGTCTTCTGCTACACACAAGTGTGTTTTTCATCATACATGCCACAGAGAAATCCTGTCTGCAGGATGCAGCCTCTGAATGGTCAATAATGAAAAACATTTAAATTGAAGCCAAATATGAGAGGAATGACCAAATGAATCAGTATGCGCTCTGTCGTGTTTGTGCCCAGCGGACTACGGTAATGAAGTGCACATTGTATTGAGTGTTAAGCAGGTTACTACACCTGGAAGGCACATTTATCTGTGAACTTCTACATATACACCTATTTCGGGAGAGACCTGATTGAGTGAACACTTAAAATGTATTGACACATTTAGTAAAACATTGAATGAGAATGCGCAGAGTCATTTGGCGATTAGGCTGTAGGATTCTGCTGAGCTGAACTACCTGGATCTGGTGACTATGGTGAATGTAGCAGTAGCACTGAAATGACAGCTGTCAGCAGAGGAGAGAACAGATTTAAAGTGTGACAGTGACTTGATGATGATTGGCTGTGCTGATTGTGGTGAAACCTGATTGGAGAATAGGTGGAAACGCCCATAGTCAGCTGTTGGCAGGGAGAGAGAGAGAGAGAGAGAGAGAGAGAGAGAGAGAGAGAGAGCTGTAACTTGTAAATCCTGGTTAAAGTCACACAGAGCTTCAATAAGCATTTATATGTAGGATAAAAAGTACATTTTTGGATCGGAGTCGGCCCAAACCTGGGGTAGTTTTTTAAAGTGATCCCACATTTAGTTAGTCAGATTAAAATGTGTGTAGACCACAGCTGGATGACAAGGCTTTTAGAAGCTATATAAAAGTTGGATTCACCACATGCCACGTTACCACCTCAAACCCCTATATCCTTACTTTCCATCTGTCTGCATCAAGGACAAACTACTTCCTGCATTGGCACTGAATGTTGGCATTGGAAGCAAATTGTGAGGGATGTAATCATCCAGAATAGATAATGTGCCAACATGCTTGTATTTAATTATAAATTATCATTTCTATAAACCCTAAAGTGTAAATTTAGTGAACAATCCTGGATTCCCACATGCAGATATTTGCTTTCAAGAAGATAGAAATGTGTTCTCCAGCATGCTGCTGATGTTGGGAAGTCAGTGAGAAAGAAATGGAAAAATGGGATAGATTAAAGAGAGGAAGGAAGGACTTATGAGAAATTAGTGCTGTATGTTTACCAGAAACCCCTCCTTCTCCTCCCCTCAGTTTTCTATTTCTCAACTGGTCACTGTGTTCACACTTCTGAGCAGCGCTGACGAATCTAACTGTGTTAAGGGTTAGAAAAGCTGCTCCAGAATTAGTTTTGAATTAAAACCTAATATTAAAGGTTTATGTCATGGCCATCCGTTTTTTAATACTTCAACTCTTTCTTTATCAGTTTAAAGAGGATCGTTTTAAATACTAAGAAAAGCATGAACCTTTGCGCCATTGTTATAGAGAACAACACAGGTATGAATCAGAAACATATTATCGCAATAGTTGCTGAATTGGCTCTAGATAGTGTTGACAATTTTCTCAACAATGTTATCATTAGCTTTCTCCCATCATTAGCAGCAGAATTATAAGCTCCAAATGCACATTGGGAGTTTGTAGTTGACTTCCTTGTCCGTGTCTTTATGTCCACAGGATCGCACCATTGACTTTAGTTGTTGCTGATGATTCAGTCAGGAGAGTTTCATGTCCTCACAAGCCTTAAACTGCCCTGACAATGTCTACTTTTTACTTCTGGGACCTCAGGGTGCCTAGTTTTTCTGACCCTCCTGTGGGAGTAGACTAAACTATTCCAGGTGTGACTCCAGTACTGTTTTACCCACATACAAGTGCCTGGACACTGTATATTCAGTGAAAACTGACTTAACGACTTAAAATGTACAGATACAGCTTGGGAAAAAAAAAAACTTTTAATCCCAGAGTTTCTAAGGTGTCACACGTTGGGGCCCTGGGTAATTATTTCCATTATTTCTCATTTCATCTTCATTTCATGCTCGTCAATTTTTTGAAGGGAATTTTCCATATTCCTGCTAAAAGCTGCAGGAAAAAACACTACTTTTCCTTTGTACGGTTATGTGTGTGTGTGTGTTTAGGTGTGTGTCACCTCCTGCTGTCCTACTAATACACTCACTATTACAATAAGTTTTTATAGCACTATAGAGTCTCACTGAGGAGCTGTCTGCTGCAATCATTATGATTCAGTGCTCTGGACCCACACACACAAATGAACATGTAACAGACACACACACATATATATCTTTAGTCACACGTTCATGAGCCTCAGTAAAGTCTTTATTGGTCTATTTGTAATATTTCCTTTTATTTACCTCTGTGTGTAAAACTTGGTCTCTCTCTCTTTCTCTCTTCTCCCTCTCTCTTTTCTGTGTGTGTGTGTTTTGGGTAATTTGTCCAGCTGTGATCTCTGGCTTTTATTTTGAAGCCTGGGAATAAGCGCAGACCGCCTTGTATGGATTCATCTTGTACACACACACACACACACACACACACCCACACACCATGCATACACATGCAGTAAACACACCTACACAGTGGCTCCCATGTGGCGATCTGGCCACACATCACACAGCCGGGCTCTTCTGTTTGATCTCTGCACCCACACCCCCCTGTAAAAGATGTCAGCACTCAGTTGGTGGTTTTTATCATAGATTTCCCCATCAAACTTTTTTTTTTATGACAGTGTTTGATGAATGTAGTTTATTTCAAGGCAAGAGCAAGACAATAAGAAGATAACGCCTTTCTAAAAGCATCAGTGGCGATTCAGTTGTAATTTAAGATCATACTTATTTTGTTTCTCCCTGGATTTGACCCTTGTCATGCTGAGATTAATAGCATCAAGAGGCACTAAGACTCTAAGCTGAAACACAGGAAGATCGTGGCTGTAACAAAATGTGAGACTGCAACCTTTTTATTAGAATAAACACCAGCTAATGCAGTACTGATCAGAACTAAATATGTTATGAAACGCCATCATATCACACGTATACCACACTGACATTCCTGTATCTGGCACATATATCAGCCTAACCCTAAAGCAAACACATTAAAATACAAATCTGCAGTCCCACAAATCCCATTTGTGACCCAAACCATCTCTCAGTACTTTCTGACTTCCTGTCTGTGGCTCTCAGCTCCAAGCCCATTGGATCCCACTAAAGACGTAAATCTCTCCGACATTTTCATTTTAAAAGAAGCTCAGTAATGTCCTAAAACAGCTGCTCACTGTAGTTTCTAACAAGCGGTCTCCGCCACCATCATCAAAACGTTTTACAGTGCATTCTCCGAGTATGAGCTTAGCCTAATTTTTTGCAGCGTCTCCCTCCTCCTGTCCTCCTCCATCAGCTGCAGCAGGAAGACGGAGCTCCAATAAAAGATCCCTTCATTTCCTCTCTTCTTTTTCATCTCTTTCCTCCGTCTCCTCCCTCTCTGCTGCCCTCTCTCACTTCCTTTCCGACCGCCTGCTTAATCACTTCAGTGTTTTAATATCAATGTGTTCTGGACGGCGTGTGCGTAAGTTCGCACATGCTGATGTTTCTCTGGAGAAGGGCACGGATTCCATTTCTGAGTTGTAGTGATTTGAAAGAGGGCACAAACCTGAAAGTATAAAAGTAAAGGGGAAAGTAACATTCCCTCCCAGTTACCTTGACACTGTCTTACTCACAAGTACTGAATATATTTTGTTTCGAGTTGGAGACTGTTAAAGCCCAGCAGCTGAGGAACTTCTGGAGACTAAAACCCTCCAAATAGCAGGGCTGCTAAACCCCAGTGTCTCGTTTTTCCTACTTTCTACTGTTAAATACAAAATATGCACGACACACGTGCGACTGTACCTCTGTGTGTCTGTATCTTAGTGTATTTAAGGGGAACCACCAGCTAGGCCACAGGCCCGTATCAATGGTAAAGTTACCACAGTGTGCATCCAATCCAAGCTCAGCAGCCCTTCATAGCTACTTCGTTCAATGCCGAGTGTGTGTGTGTGTGTGTGTGTGTGTGTTGTGAGGGTACGAAGTCAGTGGTTATGTTTAGGCTTGCAGTCGGGTTAGGGTTACAGAGATAAACCTCAACATTTTGGGTTTTTTGCGCTTTTGGCTAATCTGGCTGTAATTGCAGTCATTTCATGTAGTTAACCTGTATCAATGGCAGCTAAATACACATAAACACACAAAAACTGATGATGCCGTTGCTGGTTTAAAAGAATGTCGTCACCCGTCTCTATTTTCAGTCGCCCTCTTTGTTGCGCTACACTTCCCCGCTGACTCTAACCTGCCTCGAAGTTTCAAGAAACCGCCAACAGTGAACAGCCATCTGACGGTCGATGAAGCTGACGATCATCCACAGCTTTTTCAGTGTTCCCGATGTCGTTTTTCTCCAGACCGCACTGGTTCCCCTCAGCCTTAATGGTCCAGATGGCGGGTGCGTGTCTGTAAAGTCTGGTGGAACGGGTGTCCTGTGTGAGACGAGGCGAGGTCCCTTCAGTCCTGTGGTTAACGATGAAGCCATGTAAAGAGTCGCCTCACCCTTTTCTCACCCCCATTTCTTCCCTCCTTCCCCATTTGTCCCCACGTTGTGGTTAACAAGTGAATGCAAAGTGTTGTCTTTATGTGTGTGTATGTGTGGCCCGTACCCATTAGCGCCCGTCTGTTCTGTATTGTAAATTCCGCCCAGCGACTAAGCCTTCTGATTTATTCATTGGCTCGTTTGGGACTCTCTGCGTCCCCGTGTGGTTGGGTTTAAGGTGTCTGATTGGTTAATTGCGCTGGTTCCTTCCACTTTGATGATCCGTTTTCCAGAATCTTCAAGGTTACTTGGATGGCACACACACACACATAGACACTCACACACGCTACAGAAAGGTTAAGTAAGCAACCAAAGCCTGAGGGGTGTGAATGGCTAATTAGTTGATTAGAAGTCTCCCTCTCTAACTGTCACAAATGATCTGGGCCATGGCAAACAGTCATTGATCTGTGTGGCCGGTACGTTGTTCTGGTACAGTGTTCTCTCATGACTGTGATAAACCTGTACCTCGGACACACAGTTGAACCCAAGTTTGCTGTTGTAAAGTAAACATTGTCCTGGAATTAGAGAAATATATCCTCAAATATAATTCAGTCACTTCTGAGAGGATGTTTTATCCCCTTTCCAAACGAGACACCCGGGTTAACATTTATCTCTTCTATGTGCTGTTTAGTAGGCGAGTGCAGTAGTGGGAGAGACAACAATGGAAGAAGCGGTGCTAATATTGATTTTCCTTCACGTTTACACATAATGACTTTTAAATGTCGATATCATTAAATGAATGGAAGGACTCCACCGGCTGTAGGAGGTGGGCAGGATGGATCAGAGAGTGAACGAGACCGGCACCGGTCCTACGCTCTCTCTGCCCTGAACCGTAAATCCTGATTCAGGATTCTCAATGTGATGGAGAACAGACTGCAGGATTCAGCACAGTCACCGAGCCTTTTCTTATTCAAGAGCAAATCACGAATAAAACAAATAAAACAGTGGTTACTGAATAATCAAATACACTGTCATAATTTGCAGTAGTGCTTTTCCAACTTGTTTGTGCTTACATGCTGATGTCTTTTCAGTGTCATCTTACTTGCACTTATATGATTTTGCCTGTGCTTATGTGCTCTGTGTTTATGTGATTCATGCTTTTGTGTTTTATCCATGTTCTTGTGATCTCAGTTTGTGCTTATGTGCCTGTGTATGTAATATTTTCTGTTATGCCATGAACGTGCCAGGGACAGCAGATGAAAATTTTCATCTATGGCTAAATCTGTTTTTTTTGTTGTTTTTATTTATTTAGAGAAACAGGGACAACGTACAATAAACATTAACCTCAAAGGGGAAGATGCATTGTACCGGGTTTTAGCTCAAGAGCTAATTTTCACCCGTAGTCCCTGGACAGGCTGATGTTAAATTAAGATACATAAAAAACATACATGAATAATAAGATTTACAATGACAAAATAAAAATGTACAAAAGGAAATGTTCACACCTTTCATATACAGACCTTAGAGCACACACTTATATACACACATACATACATCTGGTCACATATGGGAACAAAATTGATTTAATAAAAGCCATTTCTTTGCCTGGCGTGTGAACGTGTAAGAACTTGTACTTTTAAACAACTCTGTAGGTAACATATTCCACTGACGAGCGGCCACACCAGAAAAAGCAGAGTTTCCAAATGCTGTCCTGCGTTTAGGGATCCTGCATTCCCCTCGCACTGTAGATCTAGTGGCTCGAGTTGTTGTTTCAGAGCCCAAAGTTCATTTACATATTGGACTTAAGTCCTCACATTGATTAATATGCACTGTCCATTTTAAATAAATAAACATAAACATAAATAGCCAATGTTAGAAGAAGTATTCAGGTCTTTTACTACAGTGTAAATATGCTCTTTAACAAGTAAAAGACCTTCATTCAAAACATTTATTAAGTAAACGTACAAAATGATTTAGCATCAAAATATGAATAAGTACCAAAAGTAAAAGAAGAATTTCAGGATTTTATATATATATATTCCTAGATTATAATGATTGATGCATTAACGTGTTCATCGCTTCAATGTTGCAGCTAGTAAAGGCACACGTTGGTACAAGAAAGTAAGGTAAAAGTACCTTAAAACTGTACAGTACTTGAGTAAATGCACTTTGTTACATTCTTCCACTGAATGTAGCAGGCTAGTGATTGGTCTCTCTGCTGAATGGAATAAATACCTCTTCATTTGAAACATTACACGTTTTTGCAAACAGCCATGCTACCCGAATGCTACTTGTAAATGCAACTAAGCTAGCAGCGTACTCAACAACACTATATATACAATCTACATGTTGAATGGATAAATGCATAACAAGGCAGCAAAACACGCCCATCTGATATTTTGAATCAGTATCTTGCCTGTATACAATAAAAAAACACACGCACGTTCTGCTTTACTCATTGCCATGGTTGCTGTGTTGCAGCAACCTGTTGCACTGCATCCTCTAAAATGTCCTGGAACTTTGACTTAGTGTCGCCTCCTAGTTTGGCCCATACAAGTCTGATATGCCAAACTACCTCAGCACATACAGTCCCCAGTACTTAACAGATGCGGGAAAAATCAGGTGCATACGTCACACTTTCAGGGAGTTACCAAAGAAGCTGTTTTCAATCGCGGAAAGTAAATTCACTCAAGCGATTTTTCAAATTTTTTTTGAATGACGAGTTGTGTTAATTGTGCCATGTGCCATCGCCATGATCACATGAAAGATTATTTTGTACTTTAATACATCGTGAAGTTTTAAATGTCCAAGTTTTACAGTTTAGAAGCTAGTGAAGTTTAAAACAGGCACCTTTTTCAAGAAAAAACTAAAATAACATGCCCAAAATGAATCAGGAATAACTCCTCAACCATTACCTTTGAAAAGTCAGAAGCTAAGGAATATAAATCCATTGTGTATTAATATATTTATTTGATTCAATAAAGAAAAAATCTGATTTTTTTTTTATCCTCTTCTGGTAAAAAAAAGCTATATTTTGATGCAATAAACCATCAAAACCATCCTGAGGAAGCTTTTAATGCAACTGAATATCTTCTAATACACCTAGAATGCAATTGTAACTATAAATCTGATGAAAATAAACTAAAATAAAACAGTTATCATACAACATTTTCAAATATACCAGGCAAATTTCCATATTTTGGCAATATTTATTGTTAAAATGTTGACTTTTATTGATAGATATCTTCAAAACACTTTTTCAGTCCATACAACCAATTTCCAAATGACAAAACATTGAAATATTGATAAAAATATATCAATCGATCCGGCTTGAGCAGAACTTTCATTTGATACCCGTGCATGTCTATATATCTCCAACTGATTGGCCACAAAATGGCTAAAAACACCGTATGTTCTCAAGCTGCATGTTTCCTCTCTGCAGAAAAAGACGACAGCAGGCAGGCAGCTTGCAGGTATTGCGCAATAATCAAGATGGCTCCCACTTAGACTCGGAGCAACAAGATCGGCGGGTTTCAGAGTTAAAACGGCTGCAGGCTGGACCACCAGGATGCTCACAGCCAAATAACAGTGTCTTCACAGTAGACCAGGAAAAAAGGCTGCAGATGATCATAAAAATGGCAGCCAATATCTGATCCAAATCTGCATTAGCTGTTAGATTTTCTACTTAGATAGCTAAGTTATATTTATACTCTTTTTTTTGTTAAGAAAAAGGACATAATGAGTTTGCAATTACATATTAAGAAGGGCAATGTCAAGCTTTCTAAATATAAACAAGAATAAAACTATTTAAATTTATATCGTTGTGTTTCTTCCGTCACGCACAGTAGGGACGAATGGAACAATGCTCACCTTTCCTTCAAAGTGAAATTACACTGAAGTCGTTCCACATTTTAACAAGATAACACCTGGTATTGATAGAACACACATGTGAGTTGTTGATGATGACAACAAATGATTCCTGTCTGTAACATTATATTTTAAAATGACGTATATCTGAAAAGTGTTTCATTCATCCCGGCTCTACCCTATGCTTCATGACTCTATGTGAAGCTAAGATTTAACAACAATCACACTTTGAAAGACTAATAAAACAGATTTTTCATCATCAGTCCTGGTTCTCTGTTGTCTCCCTCCTCTCAATCCCTCGCTTCCTCAGGGATCTCCTCCTCAATCCTCTTCTCATCCTTTTCCTGCCCTCAGGGCCTGGATTCATCCCTCTATCCACACACCCCTGCTGCAACTCTCCATACATCCATCCGTCTACATCAGTGTGTTGTTCTTTCCACTTACCTCCATACAGCACCCTTTTACTCTTTTTTTATTTTGGAGATGCAACATAGATACACCCCATAATACAGTCAGTTAACTTGAGACCACGCAGGCACTGCTACAGTACAACACTTCAGTTAATGATCCAACTGCATTTCCTGTTGACCGCCAAACATACAATATTATTAGAAGAAGGAAGGAGCAAGTTGAGGTGGTTGAGCTTCTGATCAGGAGGCTTCCTGGAGGTCTGCCTGTGGGATGAGATGCTACCTGAGGGACTGTGGACACGTCCAACAGGGAGACCCAGGAGCAGGCCTAGATCTTGCAGAAGTGATTTTGGGGGACTGCATGCAACAATATTTGCAACTTCCCAAAGCAGACAATCAAACAGCGATTGGCCAGGTGCGGTTGCAACATGAGCGCTTAGGAAAAGCCCAAGGTTGGGAGTTCATTCGTCTCTCACAGACCAGGAGTGGACAGAATGGGACTTTCCTGCATTAAACCGGTTTGATCAGTTGTGATGTTCACTGTTCAGACCTGCAGTGTGTATGTGTGTTTTCTCCTTTTAGTGTGTGTGAGTTAAAGGTTTCTGCTCTAATGCACCTGCTCAGCCATTCAAACTGCACTAAACACCGCCTGAGGCACTTCTGTCTTCCTCTCGCGGTCTCTCTATCGGTCTGCTTCTCTGTCTCGTCCTGTCTCTCCGTCAGAAACACTGTCTCACTTTTCTCTGTCTTCACCCATTTTATTTCCATTTCTACGTTCTAGGAAAGAATACACATTTAACTAACTTTGACTGGGTGCATGATTGAATAGGTGTACCTCTCTCTCTCTCTCTCTCTCTCTCTCTCTCTCCTCTCTCTCTCTGTCTCTCTGCGTCCTTCATGTCTTGTGTCAGAAAATCAATTTTAAGTTAAACAAGAATAAGCCCATCTTCTCTCATCGCAGAGGCCGGCTGAATAATTCAACACACACACAGGACAAACACACACATTGGCTTTTTCCCCCATTAAAAGGACTTTGCCAGCTGTTTTCACTGGAATTTCTACAGAGAAAATGTGACATTAAAGGAACTTTTTTTCCATCAACCTGTTTCGTGTAACAACAAATCAACCTGCATTTCACTATTATCTTTTCATGATTAACATCTTGTGTGTCTGTACTGCAGATGTTTGAACAGCTCACAGATTTTCTGAAACAGCTGCTCACTGTAGTTTTTAACAAACCAGTACTCACACATTTGTTTGCATTTGTTGGGAACTATTTTCAGCGCTGGATAAATGCGCACACACACATGTCGGTTTTGGTCTTTATACTGCAGTATAGTGTCACGATCTGCCTCTCGCTCCCATCCTCCAACCACTTTCCTTCTTACCCGTTCATTGCAATTCTCTACCTATTCACCAGATGCCCTCAGCTCCACCCACCTGTCCCCGTCACCTGACTCTCACGCCCATTTCCACTCATTCCCCGCCAGATTCTCATTGTTACCTTGGGCCTCTGAAACCTGAATCCTAAATCTTGTAACCTGTAGCCTACTTGCTAACCTGAACACTGTACCTGCTGTAGCCTGACACCTGCAGCTGGATCTGAACCCACCTGCCTGCACCTTTTCCTACCCCATTCCTTCGATCCTGTGGATTCATTACTACTTCTGCAGTTAATCACCAAACCCTACCTGTCTGCCTGGACTATCTACATTTGGGTCCTTCCTTTGTTGCCTTGTTGCAAAGTCTCCTTTGCATTTCTCCTTTTGATTCATTCATTACATTTAACTCAAACATTAGTCAGCAACATTAAATACAAGGAACAACACGAGGACTCAGGAGCTCTTCTGGAATGTGCTAAAGGCCTCCGTAATTGAGTTCCTAAGTTCAGTTTGTTTTGTTACACTTTAAGCGTTAAATATCTCCTTAGTGTTATCCATGGTGACCTTTGGTGACCTTCAACCTTTCACTTCTTCCCCCATCTGCCACTGGCAGAAACACTATAATCTTTACAACGGCACCCTTTCACGGTTAATGCCATCAAAGCAACGCCCCTTTGAGCCATAAAATGACTCAGTAGCACCATGTTAAATGCTGTCTCCTTTCGTCTTCTTGCAGTAATTATATTAATGTCTCCAGGCTAATGTCTCAATGATTCAGTGAGGGTAAAGAAAAACAAAGGGTGAACCTGTGCACAATATCTAGCTAGTTTGTTGTATGATGGATCATTGGAGTGAAAACTGTTTCAGTTTATCATCATAACATAATTATTGGTAGAATTAAGGTGAAAAAATATAAGTTGAATTTTAAATAAGACACTGTGTACAGTACTCACAATAATGGCATGTACTTTGTGGTGTGTGTGTGTTTGTGTGTCACCATAATGCATTGTGTTGAACGTTGAATATCACCGTGTTGCAAATGTGTGAGCGGCGACCTTGTGTAAGCCTGCATGTTATCCTGTGTGTGTGTGTGTGTGTGTGTGTGTGTGTGTCTTTTGGTGCTGATGCTAACTGATATGTCAGAAAATCAATTAATTACTTTTAAGCGGCAGTTAACTGCATCCGTACAATACACCCCATGAATTATAGAGAAGGTGTGCATATAGTGTTTGTGTGTTAGTGTGTGTGTGTTAACTAGAGACAACTGCTAACTCCTCCGTCACTGATCAATTGATGAGAGCACTTTGATACAAATCCACTGAGCCGCAGAAGTGTCTGAACTGGCTCATCCATGTCTGCTTTCTATCATTTTTATCTCTCATTTTTAAGCAAAGTTGGTGACTTGCTAGGTTGTGATCATAAGTAATTATAATAAGTAAGGGCCAAATCACACAAAAAAACTAATCTAATGTTGCTTTAAATCAATTCTCATTTTTGTAAAATTTTTGGCTGTAATGCTTTGATGTGGCCCTAATTTCTGATTAACAAAAGCGTGTGAAGCCGGCCTGAAACCAAGAAAAGCAAGTTTAGGGATCTAAAACCTGGTTTTATTGCTGAATACTTTTATATACTTTTATAAAATTTTATTTCTTAAATCCCTTCTCTCTAAATATAAAATGGTTTGAGGGATGATGAGAAGGTTTAAAAGTGCATTCAACTCAGTGACATCTTCATTTTAAGTTTCACTTTATCTTAATAATTGTTCATTTAAGCAAGTGTTTGTGAAACTACGATCAGGTAGTACCAAAATGGATGGATGTTTATATTTGAAGAGAGAATGTCCTTTAAACAGACTGTGATGAAGTGTTAAAGGTGCTGATGAGAGTTAAACCAGAGGACGTCTCCTTTTCCTCAGACTCTTTCTATCCCTCCATCGATCCCTCGCTCAGGGTGGCAGTGTGTGTGTGTCTGTCTGTGTGGTATTGATCCTTGCCATGCCACTGTCACTGGCCTCAGGGTGGCCTCAGCTCAGGGGACGACAGGGACAGACAGCCGCTGGCAGAGAGAGAGAGAGAGAGTTTATTCCCCCTTTCCACTTCGCCATGATCATAGTGCATGTAACTGTTTCTTCTTAAATCTTTTTACATACTGAATACTTGGGACATGAAATATAATATCCGTCATTGTGACATGCTCCCTTAAATGAACCTGTTGGAGCAACGCCCTCCATGTGCACCTTCATGTCAGCACGTCACACTCAAAAAGCCATCATTTTGACCAATAATTACCTTAAATAATAACAAACAAGACCCTTTTATGCTCTCTAAAACATTTAAAGATAAAATATATTCCCTTTTTGCACAGCCCCTTAGTAGTTTTTGGTTATTTTAGTGCTGTGTTTTATATCACACTCAACAGTCCTAATCAACACAAGGAGACACGTAAATAACTTGAATTGTAATACTTGAAACAACAATAATGCAACAACAAAACAAGAAGGCAACAAGGCAGGGTGTT
The DNA here is from genome assembly GCF_014851395.1 of Micropterus salmoides. Taxonomy (NCBI): domain Eukaryota; kingdom Metazoa; phylum Chordata; class Actinopteri; order Centrarchiformes; family Centrarchidae; genus Micropterus; species Micropterus salmoides. The sequence goes on from NW_024040040.1 coordinate 6,993,385, forward strand.
ATAAATGTTGTGTGCAGAGTGTGAGGAGTCTTATCTTACACCCATGTACCCTGAAAACCTGAAGCATTTCAAAGCTAGTCATTTTGTAATTATATATGCTCTAAAATTGTTATGCATGTTTAAATGGTGAAAGGTATTGGGTGCAGCACAGAAGATGTGTGTGACAGTAGGTACCGCAGCTGCATGGATGTAATTGCAGCATCGGCGGATACACTTACACAAAGTACAGATACACGCTAATTACAGTAATTCTGCGGTCCTCCTCTTTATGTAAAATACAATAAATATAAACCTGTGCATATGCAAAACAGAAGGCCTTATCCAAAGGTACAACAAACAGGCTTTTAAACACACAAGTCTGTGACTAATCTGCAGACTTTCACTCTAGGGTTCTAAAAACCAACAGAACAACAAAATAAATGATATAAAACCTTCTCTGTGTAGCTGCATGGGCCAGAAATAGGATTCTTCTGTGTTGCATCGTGGCGATGTTTTGTCAGAGACAGCTAACTTGAACTTTGCACCAGCGAGTCTACACATATGATTTATGATGTCTATGAAGAAGAGTTTCCAACGGGTAATGGCGAGTTAAAGGGAAAAAAAAAAGCTTTCGTTCAGTGGCTTTTGTCTTTCTCATTGAAACCAAATGTGGTTTGTGGTTTTACATGAAGAATGCAAAATATAAAAGAATAGGAATAAGAGAGAAAAAAACAGGACAACTTTCCTTCTCCTGTACCAAAATATGTGTGTGCCTACCAAAGCAGTGATGCATCCACAGCTGCACTACGGCGTACCACCAGGCTGCACACACAGGATGAGCTGAGCTTTCGTGGGCCTGGTTTGGGTTCACTGTGAACACCTCAGACAACCACTGTGGCTCACCATAACCCAGAGACACGCACACACACACTGCTGGTCTGAGGTTGCCACTGAGGGTCACAGTCACAGTCAGTGTACACACTCTCCATGTCTTTCTTTGAAACACCCACACAGCGAGTTTTGTGGTGATGTCACAAGTCAAAGGGCCTCTGGGGGAGTCGCTGTGGGAAGCGCACTGTCCTCCAGTGTGTGTGTGTGTGTGTGTGTGTGTGTGTGTGTGTCAAACAGCCACCTTGAGGTTTGGTTGAGCATCTCTATTTTGCTTTAACCAACAGAGAGCAATGGTTCGGTGAGGAAGATCCAATTCAACCTTTGGTTTACATTCAGGATGTTGAGTTGGTGTCGACCTGCTGCAACCTGGACTAAAGGGAGCCCTTGGCTTCATTCGAATCAGTCATCACATATGGACGCGTGATCAAGACCACTTGGCATCAGTTTGTAACGCTGTGGGAAGCCCCTTAGCGTTTAACTTTTATGAATACAACTCATTAAATTGTGAATTTCATATTCTTTTCATGGTTTTAAGTATTAACTAAGTTGAAAAGAAACACATAAAACTTCTTTTAGCCAATGTTGGCTGTAAAAACTGGACCACAATCAAACTATAGCACAGCATGAATGTTCGGGAAATGCATAAAAGAAGCCACTTCCTCTCGCCTGGACACCACTTAACAAACATCCCTGTGGTCATTGGGTATTCTGCCATGTCCTAAATCATCCTTTTGTTCATACATTTATTGTCCCATGCATTATAGACACGCAGTAGACCTACTCACAGCCGACATGTTGCGTTGTAATAGCAGGAAAAGCACAGATGTAAGTTATCAGATTAAAAAGGAGCGTATTCCTTTTAGGTGAGCCAGTTCCAGGGTCGTGGAAGTCAAAATGTCTGCTGTGAAAAAGTTCTGTAGGACATTTCAGAGACTAATGAATCATCACAATGTGGTTTTTTAACTGAGAGGTGTAGTGTTTTTGAATAAGTAAAAATGAATCACAAATGTGACACATAGAACAGTGGGATGGCTGGCAAAAAAGTAGTGTGAATGCCATGGACACTACCTCTTTTTTGCTTAAATGTAGAGAGTTAAGCACTATATAGTGAATTCATTTCACAATCTGAACACACAATAACACAATAAAATGACTGACAGTAATAAAGTGCACGGTAGCCTATAGTCAATCGAGAGTGATGCTGGACCCAGCCCTGCGTGGCATAAAAACTTTCAGGAAGCGCTGGTAGGCTACTAGCCAAGTGGTTAACTTTGCATTAGCTTATTGAACTATGTGATAGGAATAATCAATTAAAGGTGTCAACCAAATAAAGTTTTTTTTACGCTCAGTAGTAGTGTTGTAGTCAAGACCGCCAAAACCGAGACCAAGTCAAGACCAAGACCAGGGTTTATCGAGACCGAGACAAGACCAAGGCTTTTAGGGGCTGAGACCAAGTCGAGACCAAGACAGATGGAGGGCGAGACCGAGACAAGACCAAGACCGGTTCCCCACATTACATGACACACAGTAAAATGTGAAACAGGATCATAGGTACTTCTCAGATTGATCTGAAAGATCCAGATTCCCATAAAAACGCCCACATACAAACACTGAGAGGCAAAGTCAACGTAAGCATCTTTATTAAACGCTCCTTTTCCACGCTAACCATCGCGGGGAGGGGTGACAGTCGTTAACAGGAACAACACATTTTTAATTAGGGTTATTGGTTGCATTTGAAGAAATACGTTTTACATCCAATCAAAGTTAGGATGTTAAGCAATAAATCAGACAATGCAAAAGCAGTTTGTTGATATTCCCAAAGTTATGGTCTTGACTGGTCTTGAAATAAAATCCCGAGTCCTCAATGTTCGAGACCGAGACAAGACCGAGTACAAATGCGGTCCAGTCCAAGACAAGATCAAGACCATCAATATGTGGTCTCGAGTACTACAACACTACTCATTACCTTGTATATAAGTATAAATCTAACCCTAACCCCTTGTCCCTGGAACAGTTCAAACATCATTAAGTTATTAACGTGTAGCATAGTATACTACCAAAACCAGGTTTGTAAAATAAGTGTCTATCTTTATTAGCCTCTACTCCAAATCACACTCCTCTTCACTTCTCAATGTTTATTCTTTTTCTCCATTGCACGTTCACCCGTCCTTGTTTCTTTACTCTTTCTTGTTGTAGATTAAGAAAAGTATAAATATTAACTTAATTAATAACATTTTTGTTGGTTTTCAGGTTTGTTAGCTTGTCAGATGCTAATAAAGCTACATTCAGATCCAAATGTTATAAAAAAAAATAAAGATATTGAATATAGAACTAAAAACATTTACTTTAAAAACAGGGAGGGTGAAGAGGGGGGAAAAGGAATTTGAGGAATCATTTGCTAAATAAATTTCTTCTTTCCAGCGTAGCTTAAGACAGGCACTCGTAGACAACCTGAGGATTTTGTTGGTTACAGCTTTGCTAGCTAACAAGCTAATCAGAGGCTATAAGCAACCAACGTGTGACACTGCAAAATTACATGATATCTACAAGGCATGTTAGCTAGTGTGCTAAACAGAAGTAACAGTGACGCTAGTTTGAATACGATCCAATAATAAAACAAATTTAACAAATCAGCTCTCAGAGCAGTGTCGTGCAAACTCAAGTGAGTGACCTCAATTTTCAACAAGAACTTCCAAATAGTGTGAAAGAGGGAGGTGAGCGGGAGGCAAGGAGGAAGAGAGGGAGGGAGAAAAAAAGGGGAGAAAATCATTTGAGTAGCTAAATGAAATTAGCAGCCTAAAAAAGCCTGAGGGCAAAGTGGAGTCGTGTCCCCTGTGGCTACGCTTTAGAGAAGGAGGAAATGAATTAAGCTTGACTGGCTCCTCTCCTCCTTCTCCACCACCTCCTCTTCTCTCCCTCGCTTCTTACTCCCTCTCTTTCTTTCTGTTCTTTACTAATATGTAGGGTGAGATGGAGGGGGGGGGGTGATGAGGAGAAGAATGAGGGGTATAAAAGCATTCGGTGAAGGTGAGGAAACGCTGGAGCTTCTCTTTGCCGAATGAGTTGTCTGACTCGCGTTTAAGTGCTCTTGTTGACTTACAATTTTGGACTTTGAGCTAACAAAAAGTGACAAAACGTAACTTCTTCCTTTTCCTTCTCTGTCTTTTCTATTCCCTCCAATTCTCCTCTTCTTATTATTACTTTTTTTTCTCTTGATACCTTCTTTTTTCTTTCTTCTTGGTATTGGAAATTGGGCCGCAGCTGTTGTTGCTTCTGCACCCAGGATTGAAGCATGAACCCTGGGGCATTCTCCAGCTCTGGCCCCCTGTCCTGGGCCATGTACCTGATGAGGAAAGGCCGAACAGGCAGCGGACTCTTTGGTAAAAGCTAATTCTTCTTGACACCTCATAGTCATCATCACCACCATCATGTCTGGTCTGTTCATGCCAGTTTTCTTGTTTTATCATGTTGAACTGTTGATGTATGTATTGATCAATACTATGACTTCTTCTTTTCATATTTTGCATGGCTTTGAGCTTCTCGGTACAAGTAGCTGGTCGCTTCTGACCACTTTAACTTATGCAGCTGGGGATTTGTTGCCCTAAACTAAACTCTCTTGCTAAAGTAAGGACTTTTCTAGTCCGCTTTCATGCCTGTATTCCATTATACTCCTCAAATTCATTTCCTTGGTAGAGTTATCCTAGTAGGTTTTATAATGCCTTGAAGGGCTCCAGGAGTCCTGGATGAGTTCTGTAAGTTCTTTCAGGAGTTGTTGGTCTTATTCTGGTGTTATTCAAGTTGTCAATAGAGAGATTTTGTGGGATTCTACCGGGTTCCTTAAAGAGTTGTAGTTATCCTTCACAGTAAGGTATCCCCAGGAATGAAGCGGACATTTCCTCACCTCACGATTTTAACGCGATGCAAACATTCAGTGCCAATGCTGGAATTGTGTTACTTTTATTTAATTATGGGTGTGGAGGTCTATCCTTCATGTATCCTCCAGAGTTTGCGTCCTGTCACCTGGCATGTAATTAACCTCGCCTTTATTTTAAAACGTACGTATGTAGAAGGTGAGAATGTGAAAAACCGCTGACACTGAACATGTACAGAAAATGTTTTCAGTGACGTTTTTCAGGATTGTAAAATATCAGCGCTCTTGTCTGGCAATAGAGTTGGTCCTTAAAGTCGATGAAGTTGTTAGATATTGTTAAATAAGAGATATTTGCTGGGATGATGGTGCAAATATGACATATTTTTTCATTACTCACAATTACTTTTACATTACATTTTACATTTTTACATACTTTATTAAAATTGTCTTACAAAATGACATATGATATACAGTAATAAATCTTCGTGTTGCTTTTTTTTTCTTCTTCTTCTTCTTCTTCTTCTTCTGGAAATGTTTCTTGGACAGGCCTATATCTTTAATTTGAGGAATCACCGATATTTATTTGATCGATCTACAGATAATTTGATGAAGTAATTCTACTGTGGCTAATAATATGAAGCAATGATAGTATCAATAACTTTTATAGGCAGTTGTGACTACGTATTGATTATGGATCAGAGGACACTGACCAGCTCACATTACGAGCCAGTCAGTGGTAAACGCTGGCTGAGAGAAATCCAACTCCTCTCCCTCTGTCATGTTTTTTCTTTCTTTCTGTCTCTCCCCCCTCGCTTTATTTGTGCCTTTATACGTTTATACAGCATCTTCATCTAATAACTTCCCTTACACAAATATTTAGATTCCAATATTCAAGTCTTAAAGACTTAAAGGACTGTCTAGCATTAGATTAGATATAATTTTTTTATTTTTTATTTATTTAACCAGAAAGAAAACTCACTGAAATTAAAAATCTCTTTTCCAAGAGCATCCTGGCCAAGACAGGCAGCAGCACAATTAACAAGGTTGCTGACATTAAAACATATGACATCTAACATAAACGTAAAACATATAACAATTTATGATGGGAGTAATTAGTGAGTTACAAGGTCATAAAATATCTAAATTTCATATATATTTACCACAAGTAATAAACTACAAGGATCGTCTGAGTAATCATTCATAACGTCTACGGCCAGTGTGTACAGCCTCCATGTCATTTATTTTAGGGGATAGCTTAACTCGGGCGTTGCATTGAGTTATAAAATCAAATGTAATACATTTTAATTGAAAAAATTCAGACATATTGTGGCACTGAGGCATCTTAAAGCATAATTTTCCGAACAGCGCCTCAAATAACAGGATAAGCATGACTATATGAATCGCTGTGAGCATCTAAACTCACTTTGTTTCTACAGAATCTGTACACTAAGCATGAGGCCTTCAATTTTCAGATATATAATTTCAAAGCATCCTTCAGTGTTTGAATTATTGATAAGTGTGTTCTATGAGGAATAAATGCCCTGTGTCAGATTAAATGACATCAACTTTTATGATATTGCAGCTTGACAGAAATGCTTCAGCTGCAGGTTTAACTTGTTTGTAGCTTGTTGGATGGTAGGAAAACTGTACTGAATACAAGCGGGTGAGTGTATGGGGAAATAGGTTCATTATTAGTGTGGTCTCATTGTAAAATGTTGCATCCAGGTTTTTTATGAAACTTAACAATCGGGGAATTTTCAACACGCAATTTTGAGTCGTTTAAAAAAATCCAAAATCCTGAAAAGGACAAACAGGCCCTAAGAGGGAGTGAAAAATAGATATTTCCAAGGGCAAATCACGTCACGTCCATCTGAGGCGGAGACGAGACTGGAGGCGTTTACATTTTTTATCATCCCCCCTTTGGCTACAGAGGGATGGATGCAGGGGCAGATTGGCGTTTCTCTAAAACTCATCCGACAGCATGTTGATTTTACTCAAATCAAGTCGACTCCCAAAAAGGACTTACTGAAACAGGCAGGTGCAAAGGATGCTGTATATTTGATCCTTAAGCTGTAAATGATTGCAAAGTTTGTGGTACTGGGAAGTGGAAACCAAAAACTAACCTTTAATGTTCAGACGCATTTTGTTTTGTTTTTTGGAAAATCACTTGTCTTATATGAAAAATGACTCTTTAATTCAAAATCAGTATTACATCTTATCTTCCTCTATCAATTACCTCAAACAGTGACACCACTAAGCACCAGACTCAGGACTGACCAGATTATATATGGAGGCCAAGAAAGGCAATCATTTTTAACTTTGAAAACCAACTTTCTGAATGTATGTGCTCCGAGTTCCCTTCTTTCAACATTCAGAAAATGACATCTGAAGAGGGTGTGATATGGTCAACAGCTCCAGCACAAGCAGTCGAGACTGTTTTGTCAACTGTATGTACAAGTTCCTCAAATTCAGCTGGTCAGATCAAGAAATTTAGACATTAAAATTCAAACTTAAACATCGTCGTGTCCAGGAAGAGGCAATGAGTGGAATGAATCTGTCCAATCAGGCTTGAATTTTCTGTTTGCGACCGTGAAAAAAAGTTTAGTAATTTACAAATCCCAAAATGGCCTACTGGAAAATGGAAAGAAATTCATTCAAACTGCATAAAATATGTGTACATTTTACTATTAGGTTACAAATCCACTGAAAATTATTAAGGTCTTTCTTTACTTCCAGATGAAGTTGCTTTGTTTTTCTTATTGTAACATTTGATTGAACATATACTGCATATAAATAAATGAGAGGGGAAAATGTGGTTTAAATTGTAAGGCAAGGCAAGTTTATTTGCAAAGCACATAATTCAGAGTGCTTACATAAAACATAAAAGTGTGTGTGTGTGTTAATTGTATACTTATATCTAGGAATAACTGAATGTCAGTTGAAGCTGCATTATAGCAGGATGCATTCTGGGATGCTGAGATGCTGCACAGCTGATACAACTCACCGCATTGCATCAGTTTGTTCAAATAAATCAGTCTCCTCTGACATATGTGAGAATTGAATCTTGGCATACAACATGGCTTCTTCTTCCAATTTACTTTCACTAGTTTGTATCGTTTTGCCTCTGATCTTTCCTTTTGTTCTTTCACCAAAACAGATTGGGATCAAATACAGCTCATGTAGAATCCAATGCTATCACTTAATATATAATCATATCATGGCAAAATGAACAGATCAATGTTTTGTGAATCACAATTATGCATGAATGAGAATAAGTTTAATCAAAATAAAGCCATGGCATAGAGAATTAATCAGAAATATTTAAATTGTTTTAAACATGTAGGATTTTGTTCTACTAAATTGTTTGAATCAATGTCATAATGAAAAATAAAGTATATTTATAACTTGTTTTTCAATATGTAGGCTAAAGAAATATCATATCAGCATCAGTAATGGATTCAGCCACCATTATATTTTATTTTTCTTAACCCTTATTTAACCAGGAAAGCTTTATTGAAATATTTTTAAAATCATAATAAACAATAATAATGAGTTACAGAACAACTTTAGACAGATGCCACAAAATATGCCCCAAATCACAAGTCAACAAAAAGGTAATTATAGAATCATAACTAAAACTGAACTGAAAAAACAAACAACACATTAATCATTGATTTATGAATGACTTTAATTACTTAACATGAGACCATCATCATCATGCTGGGTGGTATTTAAACTGGCTTCAAATGATGAAGGAGATGTTTGGAGTTTTGCTCCAACCCGATTCTTTTGGTCCAAAACAAAGTGAAACTGCCATTTTTTGTTTTTTTCAAATGGGAGTCTGTGTCCTCGGCGCTTCGACGCTGCAGTTTTGATTTGGAGCTGCTGTTCATTCAGGAGGGCAGCGTCATGACTGAGATCACCTACTGCCCCCTGTCGTCCACACGCGGAACTGACGGCCTGAGTCGGATGCGTTTTGTGACAGCCAGCCTTTAGGGTTTCTGAGGGGAAATCAGAGAGCTTGGAGAGACGTTTGTTGGACATTAAACTGCGTACATGTGGATCAGCATAAGAAGCGAAGAGGGCGCAGCAGAGGGCGCAGCAGGTGTCTTCACATTGCAGTGCCTATGTGTGATGAGTTTTGGAGATTTAGAAACGCTGTTCAGTTTTACTTTTATTTAGGGGGGACATGTTTTTTTAAACACGTGTCTGCAGGTTCTCTCCTTGTACGCACAGTATTGCATAGATATGGTGAATTCAAAGAGATGCACACGCTTACTGGCCTCAGCGCGAGGGCAGCTCAGTTTGCTCCCCTCTCCGTCCCCTTTAAACCCCGCCTCCTCTCCGACGGACATAACGCTGATTGGTTCACCCCCTGCAAGGGACGGCCGGCGGCGAGCCCGCCCATTGGCTGAGGGCTGCTCCTTGCGCAGATGAGATGCAAATCCAGAGGTCTGCCGGTAAAAGCTTGGCGCTGTCAGCCGGGATGTCCATACATCGAGAGGGGAAGAGAGAGAGACATAGCCGGGGGATGGAGAGAGAGCGCGGCTTGTAGGCCTATGTAGCGGCTCCTCCAATCAGGATGACATGAGATTTAAAGTGAAGGAGTTCACATTTTGCTGTCCCCTCCTCATCGTGTTTTGTCACTTTCCTTCCACTTGTGAAGCCAAACGTGTGTGGAAGCTTCACTTCAGCTGCGAGGAGACAGAAGGAGCTTTGAAGGTTCACAAGACTCGGGGCGACTTTTATTCCGCACCCAAGAAAAACGCGCTCGCGTTGGAAATCTGCTTCGGACGTCGTCTTGTTCAGGCCATTTACGCAAAAAGGCAAAAAAAATCCGCCGCGACTGGTTGAATGTTTGCGGACACGTAAGAAGTCGACAACGTGACAAGTTCTCGACAAACACACACAAGCTGCTTCTTGCGCTGTGAAGGAGACGAACCGGGAGGTTTCGGTTGAGTATCTGTGGACGCACTGTGGCGCACAAATGGTGTTTCTGTGGGACGCAAAATACGGTAAAGTCCTGTCTGAATTTACAGTGTTTCTCTTGTGCTTTATATGGGCTCGAGCGTGTTTGGAAAATAACAGAAAGTCAGTCAGTCATAAAGCCCCTCCGTCGTTGCACTGCAGACCCAGCGATCATCAGTGCGGTGGATTTAATTTGTGTGTTGGGTCTTACTTTACTGTACTGCTCCGTGTCTGTGTGTGTGTGTGTGTGTGTTTATGATGGTGCTCCTCCACGGTTTTCCCAAGTGATCCTAATTGATTTTAATGTCAGCCTGCTGGAGGTATAGGCTAATGTTATTTTCCAGTCTTAGTGGAACTTGATGTAGCCCACATAAACCAAAAACACGGGCAGTGACGGGTTCAGTAACACGATGACATGTCAATTTAAAAAATCTACTAGTAAATGTGAAGTGCTTAAAGTACACTGTGATGCCTTCTATTTAAAAAAAAACATTATTAACAAACACATTTGCTACAATACAATAGTTTCACAGCAACTCATAGCATATAGGCTATGAAACAAGGCCATTTGGGTGACCTGCGACGACAAAGTGAGATGTGTCTTAACAGGATGATCCCGCATTAATGCCACATAGGAGCTGTATTACGAGCTGCAGCACATCCTCTAAAATGAATGGAACAAACCAGGGCTGTTTATTTTAATATTTGCTGCAGGGCCAGAACCAGCCTCTACTCGGATTAAATCTTAAAACCCTTTTAACTCCAAGAGATGGTCCTGTCAGATATTCTAATCTCAGATTATGCAAACAGGTTTCATCTCTGACCCCAAATGCACTCACATGTTACTCCAGATCTCGTTGGGAATGCACAGAGGAAGTTTGGACTGTACAACTCTAAATTGGGTATTTACTGTGAAGTGAACTGCAGCCAGCTCCTGGCTGTGTGTCTGCGGCCTCCCGGTTTTAAAACCACTGGCCGGTGTTGCTGCTGTACAGTATAGTAGCAGTGGGAGGGTTTCAAACTGTAAACTAAACTCCAAACCGCCACAATGTGGCTTCAATTGTGGGTTGGCTGACTGACAAACCGACGCTGCACACAGGCAGCTGCTCGTTTATCACATTCCCTCTGCTTCGCTCACTCTTCTGACCAGATGAGGTTGTGTTTATTACGCTGATGCGGCGTCACTTCTCTCACAGTTATTCACTTAAAGTAGACTTGAAAAATGTAAAGTGTTGCTGCTGCTGCTGCTGCTGCTGCTGCTGCCTGTAGTTTCATGACTACACACTCTGGTATTCAAGTCAGTGTGGTTGTGTTTATGTCTGATCATCATTTTGACGTTTGTCCTCATCTCTCATCCAGCTCTCTGGGAATAAAAAAAAGTTATATATAGCATGGACACATCAGACAGTGTTTAGGGGGCTCCTTTAAAAGATTCAGACCGGACCATTGTTTCAGGAAAGTTGTTGTGTTTGTGTGGTCAGACTCGGAGCCGGATCATTATTTAGATTTTCTCGATGAACCCGATTATCCTTTGCTTTATAAAATGTCAGGAAAATATCCTTTACACTTTTCCATTTAATATATTATTGTACAAGAAATTGTACATTTGGAACTTCAATGATTTATATGATTTATTTATCTCAATATCAACTTTATTTATATATATATATCGTAATTACAAGGTAAAAGTACAGCAATAAAACATTAGAGAACACAGTATAGAATATATGATATATAATGACAATAAAATCCCCTGAGATAAGAACTTTATAATTATAACATATATAATAAAAAGAGTAGGGTCACTTGCGGTGCATAAAGAGTGCAGTAACTGTTGTTGTGAATTGGCGCTTTATAATTAAAATGTAATTAATTGATTGCCTGTTTGTTTGTTGCAGCTCCAGATTTATGTTTGGCCTCTGCTGATATTATTTGTTGCCACCAAACATCTCCAATCTGGAGATATTTAGAGCAGCAGAAAGGGAAATCTAACTAACCTCGTCTGTTTTGTCTGTCAGACCCAGCCCCCGGCCGGCGTTACACCCCCCCCTCCACCACCCTCGCATCGGGGGGGAAGATGGCCGAGGCCCTGCCTCTGGGCGCCCAGGAGGCCGGAGGCGGGTCCGCTCTGGTGGGCAAACTGCGCATGGCCGACCGCGGCATGGTGGAGGTAAGATGACATGGAAGTAAATGTATACACACAATTTGTTCTAACATCCAACATCTAAAACATTGCTGACACCTGAAAATTGTGACGTTTTTCAGGTGATCTCAGATCATCCAGGTGAGCTGGTGAAGACAGACAGTCCCAACTTCCTGTGCTCTGTGCTGCCCACACACTGGAGGTGTAACAAGACCCTGCCCATTGCTTTTAAGGTGTGTGTGTGTGTGTGTGTTACTGTAGACTTCTACTTTTTACTCCACTACACTTCACTGACAAAACTTCATCAACCACTGAAATATATTTGATTCTTACAGAATAAACAACAAGTAGTTATAATCAGCTCTGCCTTGAGTGACTATAGCATTAAACACTCGGAGTACATTTAGCTGATAACACCATGCAGATCTGTGAGTATTTTTACACTGCAGCATTACTGCAAATAATGGCTGTACCCCAATTTGTCAGCATGTTTTTACTTAAGTACATAAAATATTGGTTAGTTGTGGGATGAAACTTTTTTATTATGTTTTCTGTTTTATATTTTCAGTTACTTGATAAAATGTTTTTAAAATGACCAGATCGTCATGATATATAACATTATTTAATCATCATTTTTACTAGATAATAAAAAAATATACAATATTAAAAAGCAGCTAGTCCTCACATTTGAGAAGCTGCAATCAGGGAATTTTTGCTTTTTAAATTACATCATATGACGAATGATATCAAAATAGTTTTATTTATCAACTAACTGATTCATTATTTCAGCACTTCTGAGTTTTTTTCACCCACCTAACAGATGAGGGGAGAGAGAGAATATTTGGGCATCAAAAATATTGTCCCAGACATTTGTCCCTAAACAACAAAACCCTGCTGTCCTGTAAAAAAACGTGCATCTTTAATAAAACGTTTCACGAGCGGAGAGGTACAAGCCGGCCCTCGACCCCGTGCCGAAGCATTTCTCAGATCATTCAAATGGTTTCTTTTGCTTAACAAGTAGGACAATTTGGAGATACGTAGTTTTCACTGGACAGCATCTGATCAGACAATTACACACATAAACAAAATCTAATCTTTTTCCAACCTTTTTTTATGTAGATTAGGGGTTTTCCCGAGTGACAGAAGTTGAATATGTCTAGAAGAAAAACATCCTCCGTCAGTGTTTTCACATGTACAGTGATGGGTTCATCTTCGTTGCAGTGTATTCCCTCATGTATCGATGTGCGTGGCTGTGGACGGCTTTCCTGCACTTTGAGACAAAATGCATTTGTGGAAAAGCAGCTTTTAGCCGCAGAACGCACACTCGATTGATTTATTGAGTTTAATGCATTAGTGTTCGTGCATGCCAGTGTGTGTGTATGTGTGAGAGAGTGTGAGTTTGGTGCATTATGCATCATTATGTAGTGTCATGAGCGGATGTCACTGCTTTTTACTGATAATGGATGACTGTTATGATGCACGCTCAAGCACACACATATGTAGAGAGGCACACACACACACACACGTTGACACACATGTTTCACGTACAAGCTAAAATATGCAAATGTGGAGCATACATGACACCACACACACTATACTCTAGGTACACACAGGTACAATGTGTATGTAGTGTATGTACACACAGGCCGTTCGTGTTACAGAACACACACATACACACACACACACACACACACACACACACACACACACACGGGCCTGAGAGCTTCATAATTGTTTCCTCTGTCTTGTTTATTCTGCTGGGCTGGTTTCATGGTCCATTGCTGCCAGTCTCTCCCCTGTCTGCGGCTGTGTGTGTGTGTGTGTGTGTGTGTGTTCTTCAGTGTAAACTATTTTCAATCCAAGACCTCTCCTGTCAAAGCCAGTGAGTCATCGCTGCTTCACTATTACACAAGCATTGTATCCAATCACATTCCACGACAGGCTGTCAGATCAGTACTGTCAGTGCTGGGTTATTGGAACATCAGCGTATTCATATTTCAAATCATACTCAAAGCAACTTAGGTGGTGAGATATTAGTGGTAAGTTAGATATTTCACACAAGTGTTGTTCCCTGGAAAAGAATACGAGAAATCAAGGTTTAACACACAAAAGCGTCCCAGTTATCGTGGTGTGGTTACTCGCTTGGGGAGCGGAGGGTTATAAGAGAAACCATCCACAATACAGTATCTGTGGCGGTCATTTGCACACGGATGGTTTGGTGTGATTAGCGTTAATATGGAAATAGGCCTCCCTCTGTATTTGCGTAGGTGTGGTGGAGGAGAATGTGCTCTCTAGTGCACACGTCTTTACACATGTGTTTTTTGGGAGAGTTTCATTTTCAATAGGGAGAATAATTGACCTTTTATTTCAGAATTTGCATCTTTTACATGGAATTTTTTAGTTCAGAAAGACTATAAGCTGTTTGTGTCTCTGTGTGTGACCTTGTGTGACCCCCATGATGAAGTAGAAACCTGATAAGCCAGAAGCATATAATGTCATTTGCTTTGGCGCTAGCAGGACATATTAGCATGAGGCAAACTTTTATCGTCTAATAGGTTAAGGCATTGTCCTGTGTGTGGTGTGTGTGTGTGCGCATGTGATTTTTACAGAGATACTGGCTATATCGAATATCCATAAACATTCGAATAAGTATGAACCAATCAAATCCTTCAGAACATAGAAAAAAAGACGCTCATGATAACGTTTTTAATGATGTGTTTTCTGCAGAAATCCAGTCATCGTCTCTGCATCTATCATCACACTGCAAACAGAAAGTGCTAATAGCTGATTCTCCAAACAGAAAACAACTATAGGTTCAAAATGGGGCTCTATGTGTAGCACACAGCTAGCTCAGGAACTCCATGGCAACATCACTGACCCTTTCAGCAAAAATTAAATTTTTTATTTTTAAATTCATTTAGCTAAATCAGCTTCCAACAAAGTTAACATCACCTGGTTTCAGTGAACTGGGAAGGCGGAATTTCAGAGTCGGATTTTTAACTGGAACGTCTCCTTAAGTCATATTTCTGACTTGTAAAAGTAGGGTGAACCTCCAAGATGGCTGCTCTGAGCATCAACACAGTGAAAGTTGTAGGTACTTACATCTGTGGACACGTTGCTATGTGGTGTTAGTATGTGCAAAATACAGTGTAATGCGTTGTTATCACCTGGCATTGCTATACATGGCTCGAGGTCGTCAATCTTGGTTTTCCGACATACATTTGTTGTACTGGAACGCGATGGTGGTAAATGGAACGTGCCACAAGTTAATGACACTTTTAGTCCGATATATCCTTGGTGGGTGAGGTGAGGTTGTGTCAGGGCTTTAAAGCAGGCTGTGTGAACTGTTGACTTGTGTTTGTGACAAACAGACGTTAAAAAACAAAGAAAACGGGCGCACCACATAAATTCAATACTTTCTTGCTTATTCGTATCCCCCAAAACATGACGGGAACTGTAATTCCAGAACTTCGAAGTAAGAAAACAATAGAAATCCAAGAAAATTCTTTTGTTGTTGTTGTTTTGTAGTATAAATACACTTTGGAACGCTCACACTTTCCTCTTCCCATTTAACCACAGATCTGTGTTTGAAAATGTTCAACAACCAGAGCGGACAAACTCAATTTCAAACTGATAATAAAAGCTGACATTGTTATTCATGACAATGTTTCATAGATACTTTAATCGCCTCACCTCATTTTCCCCATCATGTCGCCAGGTTGTTGGCCTTGGCGACATTCCCGATGGCACCCTGGTAACGGTGATGGCGGGGAACGATGAGAACTTCTCAGCTGAGCTTCGAAACGCCACGGCCGCCATCAAGAACCAAGTGGCCAGATTCAACGACCTGCGCTTCGTTGGCCGCAGTGGAAGAGGTACACACACAGACACACACACATAAGAAGACGCAAATACAAACACAGTGAAAAGATAAATGCAGATTTGTTTTTGCTGACACAAATATGAGCTATACTGCAATTGACTGTAAGTGAGAGCAGCCTTTTAAACCTCACACTGGTTGAAATGTGTTTTACACAAGCACACAACACAACTTGAATAAATTAGGGGAAGTACATGTGAATAAAAACAGTATTCAACACAACTTCCTCGTAACACACCATTCAACACCCCCCCACACCCCCGCCGTCTTTAACGGACACACTAGACCACAGTTACTCTAAATCAGTCGCAGGCAAATGTCAACTTATCTATTTAAAACACCAGTCCTGTGTACACAAGCTCTGCTAACAGACACACACACACACACGTTCACAAACACACGTAAAAATGACAAGTACTCCCCAGCTAAATGGAAATATGGCATTGGCTGTCAATATTTGACAGATTCCACAGTCCTTCTCTTGAAAAATGAGCATATTAATAATTAATGTGCAGCAGAATTCAAACGAAGAAAGTTGAGGAGCGGGAATTTGTTTTCATGCAAATGTGACTGCACAGAGAACAATGAGGTTCATTTTACAGCATTTTAAAATACAAAGCATGTTGGTTTTTGAACCTGCATCAGTGTGGTTAATGCAGGAAACCCACACCTAATGCTTTGAGGTTCATATGTCTTCTCTGTAATTGTTAACTATATGTTTTTATTGCTCCTGCATTCTTTCTTATATGTGTTTTTAATAGCCTCCTACTAAGGCCCATTATTATCATGTTACAATAACAACACGTGGCGGAGTGCAACTAAAATGTCATCCAAACTATTTTTAACTTTTACGTTTGTTTTATAGCGAAGGACTGAGTCTCTAGCCGTGTTCTGATGCTCTGTCGGGTTGCGTGTAGGCAGCGTAATGCTATGAGTTTAGCATGTTAGCATTCTAACATTAGCTACTTAGCGTTAACTAACAGCATACGCCTGAGGCTGATGGGAAAGTCAATAGTATTAAAGTTATTACAGTTCATCCTGCAAAGTTCTAAATCTTTGTTATGATCATTAAATCCCATAGTGCAGCAAAGTAACGATGTGTCAGTCTGTCTCTCAAAACTTTCTGACTTCCCGTTTGTGGCTCGTGGCTCAAAACCCACTGGTTCCTCCCAAAGATGTAAATCTTTAAAAACTCCTGACAAATACATCGTTTCATGTTTAAAAATGTTTAATGTCATTTTGTAAAACGGCTGCACACATGTAGATTTTAATCAAATCGTGCATTTATTGGGGACTATTTTCAGCGGCGGATGAATCCACATGTGACGCTCTAGTGAGAATTTGGGGCTGCAGGACAATGTTTGTGTGACTGAGTCAGAATAAATGTCAGCCAGTGCAGCAGCGAAGCTCACTGATGGGTTTTAAACAATGGCGCTCTATGGCTCAGTGGAAGAGGAGACATCAGGCTGTGATACACACTAAGTTCTTGTTATAGGAGATACATTCACCGCTGGTTTGGGTCTGAACATGGTATTAATAAAAATATAAAATATCCCCAAACCGATCGTTTAACTTTTAGCCTACTGATGAAATTCTTTTTGTGTTGTTTCACAAGCCTTTCCACTATTATTTCTGTAGGAAAGCATGAATACTTGTATATAATGGAGTTGAGTGTATTGTATGATAACAAGCCACATGAACGGACATGTTGAGCAGAGCTTCTCCACCTAAAACCTCAAAGATGACATTAACTGTCTGCGTAGGAAGTGGTTAGTTGAGCTGCTGACAGCAATGAATGGTGTAGTGGCTTGACTAGTGGTTTTTGTGTGTGTGGGGGGGGTGTATGTGTGGGGGTGGAAGTCAAAGTTGTCAAACTCAGCGATCATTAGTCACTGCATTAAGCGCTTTGTTACAACACAGAGAGATACTGATACACTCATGATTTGAGCACTATTTACACAGTGTTTAAGTCAGCGTAGAGCTGCTCTGTGGATCTGATGTCAGTAGCTGTTTTGTTATCGCAAAAGTCTGAGTTAATTTGTCTGTTTCACTTTGAAGTTTGTGATTTACAGAGGGAGTTCGGGAGTTCTGAAATAAACTTAATTTAATTATTAAACCCTATTCCTGAATTCAGTCTGCTGAAGCTTGTTTGCAAAAATGTTGTTTTAAGTGGAAAATATATTTGAACTACATGGCACCCCCGAATCCCTAAAATGTCCTCATAGCTCACTTCTGATGTTTTAAAAAGTATCAACGTTGATTTTAGCAGAAACTGCTGCTTTTGTTTGTTTCTGCCGATTTTAGCCTCCTGTCCACACTAAACTAGTGTTTCTCCAAAGTGAAAAGGCCACGTTCAGGCTGACGGCAGCAACGAAAATTGCAGTGCGCTCATTCATGTGGTTTATTTTTAATATTTTTAATGGTGAAGAGTTAAAAACGAACATTACAAACATGAACGGTGCCTTACAGAGACACCAAGACAAACAGGTGGGGCAGTGAATGAATGGAGCCTTTATAATGTTTACCTCGAGATCTTGGAGGAGGATAAAAGGCATGTGGCCGGGGTAGATGTTAAAGTCTGTCTCACGGTATTATAAACGCCTGTGCAGTGTTTTGGCATCTGATAAACCTTCAGATTCATGAATCTGTTACTCGAACCGACCTTCCAGGATCATCGTTCATCATGTCATCGGTACTTGAAGCAGAACGCTCTCAAGGCTGTTTTCAGTCCGAGGTGGTGGACACGAACTTTCTGTCACAGCAACTGTCATTAGCCTGTAGTTTGATTACTTTGCAATCATGAAGTAGTGATTCAGTGATCAGCATCTGGAGGCCTAACCGTTTTTGAGGATTTTCAGTGCTTACACACAGATTGCAGAGCTGCAGCGTCCCATTTCACAAATGAATGTCCTACAGGGACATTGCATGCTCATGCATGGGAGTTTATTTTGACTAGAAAAAAAAACATGTCAAAACGAGCACATGGGAAATGATTCCATGTTGCAAAACATGACAAGAATGTTGCTAATTTAGTGAAATGGTTTCCTGCTTAACAGGTAGGCCACTGTAGTATCGTTCAGCTCCAAACAAGCTACTTTTCATTCTTGTTTACTCTGAAAACAGAAACAGAAACAAATTGTAACTGAGAACGACTAAATCGTGAGTTTGGCTGTAATAAGACTATGAAAAACAAGGATCACGATGATGCAATATCTTTCAGCCTACTACCTTTCTGTGTGTGTGTGTTTGTGTGTGTGTGGCCAGTTTTCAGTCTCTCTTCTAGTTCCTCTTTGTGAGCGGGCCGCCAGTTTTCTCTTTCATAATATCTGGCTGTGTGAACACACATGCAGAGACACAAACGCCACCTTGTTATTCTAGGAACACACACAGGTGTAAATAAGAGATCCCGTCTGATCGGATGATTGTGAGGAAAAACTGGATGACCCCGAATCAGCAAGCCCTGACACGATAGACACACACACACACACACCTCACCTCATGTGTGAAATCTTCTCATATCTACAAAGAGTGAGAGAGACATAGGGGTGATTAGAGAGAAAGTCCCGGAAAACACTGTAGTCAAGACCCACACACACACGCGCCTTTGTGATTTAGTAATCTTTAGTGCACGTGTATATGTAAATGTGTGTGTGTGTGTGTGTGTGTGTGTGTGATGCCACCGGCTGGCTGATAGACACAACAGACACAAAGACTTCAGCTGTTCCCTCCCTCCCCCGTCTCTCTCTATCAGCCCAAATCTCTGACTGTAAATAACCTGCACAAAAACACAACTGTGTTTCTCTACACTGTATACAAGTTATAATACACAGTTTATTTGTTTATATACAGTAATGTTTACACAGAAGACACTGTGTATAGAACAGAATATACAGTATACAATAAGTGTGCTGTTTATGTGTGTATTGCTGGGAGGCGGAGAGAAAAAAGAGAGATGGGAGGAGGATTTAGGTGAAGACACGCCCTCTAGTGGCCAGCAGTATGGCAGACTGGAGTTGGTCAGCCATCTGTATCCACAGTAAACAGGCACAGCGCCAATTTGTGTCAGTTATGTGTGGTTTCACTTAATTTTAATACAGCACAAAGAGCAGTCCCATATGCTGATTTGAATCAGTGGCTTGTGCATCAAAGTAAACAGAGTACTACATGCACCAGAAGAGAAGACACGGCTTGTCACGGTGCAGGCCACGTTGAAAAGATATAGTGTAATGTCTCTACCAGCTAAAGCAGCAGATTCAATCGCATGAAGAAACCCCAAAACGTTCTTATACCTGTCTCTGTAGTTTAATAGATGTATAACTAAACCTCAGCAAAAAGGTAACACAGCATCTTCCAGCCCAGTGCTTTGGGATTGCTCTCATTTTGGAGGTTTCTACACCTCATAATTCATGTTCAGGAAGGCGAAAGTAAATCAAGTTTATTTTTTTACAGCACATTTAAAAACAACCCTAGTTGACCGAGGTGCTTTCCAAGTTTAGGATACACAACAAATATACACGACAAAGACAGCAGAAAAAGTCGCAAAATGTCAAAACTCAACTTGAATTGAATGTGTCTCTAAGTGAGCCTTCAGACTGGAAACAGCCTTTCAAATGAATGTAAGGGCCGCTTTTTTTTGCCACACTGCCAAAGTCAGTCTGTGGTTTGGTTTGGTAGCTGCGGCATGTGTGTTACTGAAGACGAGAAGAAAACTTCCTCTTTCAACTTCCTTAATGTTCCCTTTAATTGCAACAGTCTCCACCAGCATCAGAAAACAAGGCAGCCAATCACAGTTCATGTAGTCCCCACATGGTTAATCTGTTGCCACTGTAGTCCCATGCAGTTAAACTTCCAAGGCATTAGCCGTAGCTAAAGGGTGCAGAGGAAGGAGTAGTTTAACATCTCAGATTCTTCAGGTGTTTGCATCCCATCACAGACCTGCAATAAATGTTTGCTTTTCTCTAACTATACCTTAACCAGATTTTATTTCCCTTTACCCTAATTGAGCGTGACAAAACTTTGTCATTTAACATAATCCAGGGTTCATTCAAAATTCTCAAATATCAATATTCTGTCTCTTGCAACAGGATATGATTATTAGCATATTCAGTGTCATCCTGCCACGGGATGCAGACATCACCATATTTAAGTGAGTTTTCTTGCCCATACCCCCATGAAACAAGCAAAACTGTGGTATATCCAAATGGCTCTTAGCTGGTAATACAGCACAAGCTCCAACTGTTTGAGACTTTATTCTGTTTGTTGTCCATGTAATAACATGTACACTGTATTTGGATGCAAATCACATGGATGTTTGTGTGGAAACAGACCGATCACTCAATGAGGCTTTAGTCAGTCCACTGTAGCTGTCTTGGGAAACATGATTTTGTTCATTTAAAACTGAAATTCTGTAACAGGTTTATTCAGTTGTTGTTCTTTGTCAGATGAAGGCTGACCTTATGAAATAAAATGAAATCATCTCATCAAATGTCTGTAAAAAAAAATCAATTTATCATAATGTATGACAGCATTTCAAAGCCATCAGTGTTCTCAGCAATAATGTAATAAGGAAATGTTCAGAGAGGGCGGGAGAGGAAACAGACACACAGGGAGAGAGAGAGAAGTGAGAGTAACACCTGGCATTACCCAAACACAACACTGGTGCTCTGTACTAGCAAGCATGGTGTTGAGTTTTTTTCTGAGTGTGTGTGGCATCTGGTTTGTTCTTGTCTGGGGGTCCATGACTTACATGACTTAATGCATTAAGCAGACCAAGAGGATATTCGGGGAGATGGGAGGAGAGAAGTCGAGGAGACATCGAGAGGAGAGTGTTACTAAATACTAATGAACACTTTTTCTTTTTCCCCCCCGTTTTCTTTTTTATTTTCTTTCTCTCATCTTCTCCTCACCTGTCTTCCTCCCCTTTTCTCTCATAGGGAAGAGCTTCACTCTGACCATCACTGTGTTCACCAATCCTCCTCAGGTGGCCACGTACCAGAGAGCTATTAAAATCACAGTGGACGGTCCTCGAGAGCCACGACGTGAGTGACACTGACACACAAATGTTGACATTTTCCTCCTCAGCAGATGGACGGTTCATGGTCTAAACAGGGATAGATTTTTGATCCTATACAATTCTCCATTCACTTGGCACAAACACAGCATAGATTTTCAGTGTTACTCCATAACCCAAACATTTCCCTAATCTTAACCATACTGCATTTACAATGTGCAGATATTGAAAAAATGTTGACATTGGATGCAATCCTGGTTTTTTTCATCCAATCAGCATTCTTCTCTGTCGATAGGGTTTCACTTCGAGGGAGATGACAGCAATCTCAGAAGGTTTAGGTGAGGGTTAAGGCTGTAATAGCAGTAATAGCCCCTGCTTATGTTGCATAGATGCCTCATGAAGCTTGAACATAAGAGCTTTTCAGTCATTTTATGTATATGCGGAAAGATTTGTATTGTTTCGATATTTATCTATATCATATTGTTGTATAAAAGTCAACTAACTAAGTGACTAGTGAAGACATATCTGATCCTTACAGACAAACTCTCAGCTGAGTGAGTCAATAAGGAGCCTGATGCAACACTGAGTTCCTCTCTCACTCAGTGTGACGAAAAATGGGGTTTCTAATGGAAGATGAAAGCAGGAAGAAGCAAAGACACATATTTAGTTTAGCTAATAAACGCTAATATAAGAATCATTTTCATTCACGTTAAATGGAACTGAACTGAAGTGAGCGACGCTGGTCAGAAGAGTCAGGAGAGACCTGAGGTGACGGAAAGAGAGGAAGACTCCTGCCAGCGGCGCTCAGCTGTGAATAACCATCACTCGTCTCTAACTCGCCCACACACACAAATGCACACACACACGCACGCTTCCCCCATTGGGAGGAAGTGCCTGTAACTGGAGCTCAGCCTCAGTGCTTTGAAGTGCAGCCAACACCACAGACAGCGTGAAAGACCACCACACACACACAGGGAGACAGCCAGACTTATGCGGCGCCCATCGCCAGATTCTCAAAACGCCATAGCAGACAGAGTGTGTTAACAATGTCGGGACGTTGTTCTAGCCTGTGTTGGCTTGTAACTGTTACTGTAATCCCTGGATTATGGAATCAGATTTCAAACATGAAGTCATTTGCTGACAAATCACCTCTAGATATCTTTTTGTCGCACACTTCAAGCGGGCATTTTCAGCCGTAAGTGCAGAAAGTTGCTGCTAGGGAGCGAAATGTTCAGAATCATGACAGTTTCATGTTCTCGTTCTCTCCCAGGGCATCGTCAGAAGATGGACGAGGTCAAACCTGGCTCGCTGGCTTTCTCTGAGAGGCTGACAGAGCTGGAACATCTGAGGCGGAGCTCGATGAGGGTGACGCCTCCTCATCACCATCACCATCAACCCTCTGCCAACACCCGCCAATCTGTGGCACTCAACTCTGCCACCTTCGCCAACCCCACCCACACTCAGATAACTGCCGGTAAGAGCCCAGAACTGATTCACGTCTTATCAGAGAAAAGAAGCAGCATAGACCAGCTGTACAATGTGCAGCGGTCACATGCCATTCTGCAAGATGGCAGAGTGAGAGCGTCACGTTGTTTCCTCTTTGAACCAATAGTCTGGCAGAATGTTTGAGCCCTGGTGGCTGGAAGCTATGTTAGAGCAATGCTACTGAAGCGAATGGTTGTCTTACCCCGGACTCACACAGGCGGCGTGTGCGCCGCGTTACAGCCACGTTGTGGTCAATGCTTGTGCTCACACCATTCTGAAATTCTCCATGTGGGAAATCAGCTCTGCAGGGAAATGGGGGGGGGGGGAGTTCACAGAGAGCTGTGATCGGTAGCAGAGGCTCACAAAATGACAAGTAATCAACAAGTCAACAACATGGGAAAGGCAAAATGCCCCGCTGCTGAAACGCCTGTGTGAGTCCAGGGTTATTCTGGATACATAGAATGATTCCTGGATCAGGACTAGCTGTTGAACCAAAACCTTAATGTTGATTCCTCTCATTCCTAATTATGCAGACCCCAACCCACCAGTTGACAGATGCTTTGATCCAAAGCAGCTTTGGTTTGGGGTTCAGTGCTGACACTAAAGGAGCCAGGAATCCACCAGCCTTACAGTTAGTAGCCCTATATTTAGCATTGAGAAACTTCCTCTGTGAGCTCAGACACAATCTAATAATGCAATTATTTAACAACTATGATACATCTCCTTTTCGAAAACAGGAAACTCGCAGGTTTGTCAAACATGTCTTTACATGGGAACGGTTCAGTTTATCAGTTTATACAAGCAGAGCTGAAACGATTAGTTGATTGACAGAAATTTAATTGGCAACTATTTTGATGATGGTTTTAAAATTCTGTTTGTCACGTCAGCAACCCCTGACGAATATAACCAAAATAAAAAGTACATTTTACTTTTGATATTTTGGTCAAACACTGTTTGACTTAGCAACAGTAACTAAGGGGGGGGGGCGTGGCTTCGGGAAGGGTCAATTAGCAAGAGTATCTCTACTTTTACTCATGTACAGGATTTGTGTACTGTCCACCACTGGCAATGCATTCGTCTTCAACTAGTCATGACACGTCTACACTGCGCCCTGTTTTCCAAAAGATGATTAACCATGCAATCTGTCCATGACTATACATGGTGAGAAGTCTTGTTTGAAAACATTTTTGGTGAAGCACAGAAACAAAAGGGGCCACCAGAACAGTAAACTCATGGAGTTCCTCTTCTGACGCGGAATTTCCCTCTTTGCCCTTTTGTCTGAATCTGACTTCACTTCGAGGTCTAAGGATTACTCAGAAACCCTGTCTGCTCAGCGTGTGATGAGGTAGAGCTGCTGAAGAATTTCAGTCATCGCTGAGTTTATCTTCTTCTGGAAGCAACACTTGCTCACAGCTGTGCAAGGGCCATATTTAGATTTCAGCTTGTGTTTGTGACTTCTTTTCTTAGTGTATAAAAAACATCCCACTTGTTCTGGAGGATGACTAACTCAATTTAGCAAATGATTCAACAGTTTCTCTTTTAGTCAGAACTTATTGCCTTTTAGTTTGCACTTATTGGGCTAGTAAGACTTTTTTAAGTACCGTAAAACTTCGATTAAAACCTAGTCCCAGTTAGGTGCTGTCGTTTTTACAGGCCTGGCGTTTTGGCAAATAAACGCAGGTCTTAAATTAGAAGCCCGGTCTAGTTTTTATAGAAGTTCTTTGGATGTATGAAACCTCCAAAAGGCCACTGGGTCACCTGCTTGAGCTACTGTAGTTTTAAGCTGCTTAGATTTTGCAAACCATTATAACATTTAAACGTTTGTCAGTATGGACATGCTACACATTGTTAGATCAAATAGATTCTCCACAATTGAATTGTTTAGTTCATGTTACAGAAATAATGAGTAGAAAAGTATTATTCATTCAAAGGAATTAAAGGCCTGTTCCATATAAGCGATATAAGCAAATAAAAACCCCGGCTATTACTTGAAGTTTTATGGTAAATAACCAAACGGATTGGGTTTTATAGCACGCAAATGAAACCCAGATCCTGACATTTCCCCCCTAGCAGTTGATTTTTAAAACATCAACAGTGAGCTGCAAAGAAATCCTGGCATACTGCGAATTCTTGACGATGGGAACGCTGCAGGACTTGAGTTATCGTCCATGTTAACATGTGTTTACAGCGCCTTAACCTGCTCAGTGTTGAAAGAAATAGTTGGGAGAATATTATGCTTATTCACTTTCTTACCGAGAGGTAGAGGAAAAGATTGATACCAGTTGCATCAAATCTCATTGTTCCTCCTTGTGGTTTTAGTGAGATTCATTGTGGTCTGTGTGTGTATGAGTGTGTGTACCTGTGAGAGTGTATGTTGCGGTTGCCGTGGATACAATATGTGGTACCAAAAGACGGGATCTGTTCCTCTTCTGCCTTCAGTGGTAGTGAAGCTGTGTTTGTGTGTGTGTGTGTGTTTACACGCGCACGCACAACTGTTGAAGTGTGGTTAGTGTTTCGTCTTCTGTGTGAATTTGCATGTGTGTGAGGAAGCAAGTTATGGCTTAAGAAGGAAATGAGAGTCAGCTGGCAGGAAGTGCTACTGTGAGAAGAAAATGTTTTAAAGCAAATGTTAGAATTGAAAGTCCCAAGATTTCTGATTTGTGAAGTGTGGGTCCACCCATACAATTAAAATACAAGATGCAAAATTACGTCACAACTCGTGGAATATCAAATACGCATCCGCTATCTTAAGCTGGGCAAAACTAAAAATAGTGTTTGACACAAACACAAGTCTATAATAATAATAATGAGTACTAATGAGATTTGTTTTGCAAATGGAAATGGTGATGTAAGTACATGGATAGTCTATAACTAGGACTGTCCAAGACTAAGGATTCACATTGTCGAATCACAATCATCAAGTCCTGCCTATAGTCGAATCATGTGTGTTTGTGTTACGCGACGATTGCGATTACTTACACAGTAAATTTTACAACTTTTTGAAGACCCTTTTCTCTCTCTCTCTCTCTGCTCGCCTGCCATTCACCGGTTTTGTGCGGAGTTTTGCGTGCGTGCCTGCGGGTCTATTTCAAGTAGCCAGCTATTTAAAAATGATAAAATATTCTTTGTGTGGTTCATTAACAGTAATATATTATCAGAAAGTCCCGCGAGGTGCGGACAACTCGGGCACAACACCAGTGAAGCTGGGGCTCCGTCTCTTGTCGTTTTCTGCCACTACACACATACACGCTACACGTGCGCATTGACGCCCCCTAGGTTAGGGTTACAATTTTGTATTTATTTACGCACATTTATTGAAAGTTTTATTCTTTTTTCATGTTTATTTACAGCATTAAAAGTTGATATGTATATCGTAATAGGCTGTATATTAATTTATTGGGAGAAAACTGGTAGTTCTATGTAAAATCAGAATTGAGCACCCCCATATCGCCAAAATGGCGTGATCCTTGTTTCGCTGCGAAGCTTCGACTGTGAGATTGACAGTCGAATCAGGCTCCGCCCATTGAAGCATCGAATCTTCGACTATTTGGGTTTCAGTTGGACTTTTATAAATTCAGAACAACTTTTGCACAGGGGGCTTCACATAGCACGGCATGGAGGTGAATCTCTAACTGCAGACATAAAAGTGGTGAGAGACTGAGAGAAAGACCCCCACACTGTAGTTCTGGACTGAGGGAAAGAGAAACAGAGAGGTAGCTCCCAGTGCTTCCAACTTTCTGTGCTTTTCTGATCCCTCCAAAAATGAAAATAGCAACAGGAAACCGTTATTAAGTCATTCTAGACCTCACTCTCTTTTTCTTTCTCTTCCCCCTTTCTTCCCTTTTCTCTTAACACTCTCTCCTTCATCATCAACCCCCCCCCCCTTGCTTAGCTTTCATTTCTCTTTTCATAATTGTCTTCCCTTCTTTCACTTCTCAAATGCTCCTGGTTGTAATAAATTCAGTACAATAATGTGTGTGGATATGTGTGGCGCTTCAATCTGCACATGTGTGGCAGTGCAGTAAACGTCTATTTTCCCTCTGCTGCCAAACCACTTACAGCCCATAACAGATGTAAAATACACAGAACGGTGTCACATGAAAAAGGTCGGGACAAATTAAAAACTCATGTGGGCTTTGCTGCAATGTATAAATAAAAAAACACTAAAACAAGGATAGTAATGTGAACAAAATTCTTTGCACAAAGACTTAATATAGTCTTATATAAATTATGTATTTTTTTTAAAGATTATTTAAATTTGGTCCCTCTCTGCTTTTATTTTTTGTGCAGTTATTCCTAATGTCCAACCAAGATTGGCAGGTTTATACTGTGCTACCAAGGCTGGATTATGGGGCAAAGTTCTGCTCTGGGGCCCTGAAGAACCCCAAAAAGTCCCAGGTTCTCACCAATTTTGGGGGGAAATCTGCAAAACTAAAGCCTAATCACATCTGACATGACAACTGCCTGAAGGCGGTTCATGCTACTAGCTTGTAGTGGTACAGATATCAATGAAAATGATTAATATCACTAATAATGATGGCGCCATTAATGATAATGATACTAGGACTAACAATATACATTCAAGGAATTTGCTTTGGTATTTTGGTGCATAACAATAAACATAATAGGTAGAAAATAATAGAAAGCTAAAGAAAGTACTGCTATTACTTCTATGTGTAAATGATCTTTGATTTAAGTATTGATCAGTTCTTATACATCATGACACTGACTGATAAATCACAGTCACATTATTATTTTAGACATTCATTAGCCAACCATAAAACACCATAGAGATGTCTTTCTATGTGTTCTAGTTCTATTTCCAAACAGCCAGCCGTCTGTGGCTCCCGCCCCACATTAGTGCACTCTGCCTGGAGAGAGAAGCCAGGAAAGGAGGGGGCTTGGCACGAGGCCTGGGCTTCACCACCACCACACACACACACACACACACACACACACACACACACACACACATACGTCAGTGCTTGGGAGAGCTCTTGGCTAGACTTGAAAAGCCTTCATTGACGTCTTGGCTGCTGTGTACAATTTGCTTCCTCGTCTGTCTGCACATACACACAAACACACACAAGTACACACTGTTGTCTGCAAGTCTGTGGGTGATCAGTGCCATTTATTACTGTAGAGAAAAAAAGACTGGATTGAATGAAAGAGCACACACACACACACACACAGCCCTCGCCTTCATCCGTCCGCCCCCACACAAAGTTAATTGCTTCCTCCCCTCCATCTCTCTTTCTTCTGTTCCTTTCACTATCAACAGCTTCTCAAGACAAGGTCATTTAAATCAGACTTTCTTTAAGTAGGAAATTCTGTACATATCATGCAATTCAATATCTTGTTAATATTTTCTCATGTCAAGCACCAAAACTAAACTGGGCTTTTAATTGTGGTAAAATATTCTAAACTCAAGGTTCACTTCTTAGCTTTTGATCGTATTCAGTGTCCTTTAACAAACTTGCTCAGGTGTCATTTTGTGGCGTAAATCCAGAACACAGACCTTTTTTTTTATCTGTCTCTCGTGATCCCCCAACTTGAAAATTGTGCAATCCAGAAATAAAGATGGCTCAACTCTCTCACAAGATTCACCCTTTGCTTTACACCTCTGAAGGTTTCAACGACTAATGACTTTCGTTCTCTCTCAGATTCCAGACAGATGCAGTCGTCTCCGTCTTGGTCCTATGACCAATCATACCCTTACCTTGGCCACGCCACGCCTACCGTCCACACGGCGAATGCCCTTTCGCCTGGCCGATCTTCACTCAGTGATCTGTCCTCACGACTCACAGGTAACACCGTACAGTCTATGGGTAACACACGTGAGCATTTACACATAGGATACACAAATGCATCCCCATTATTGAATTAAGGCGAGCAAAGTTATAGTTTTGCTGCCCCACGTTTTGTCTTTTTAAAAATAAACTTAACCATCATACAGTCCCCTCAATCAGCTGATTATATTTAAGCAGCCTGTATCAATGATTGTTTTACAATTTTCATCAACTGACATTTATGGACCACCCTTTGAGTTGGTTCTGTTAAACCCGTCGCTGATCGTTTGCTGCATAATGCTTTGGCTGTCAATCAGTTTGTCAGTCCACACAGGCTTTCAAAGGTGAGAAACATGACTGCGATCATGGACTGAAATTAAAACAGAACAGAATAGGCTAGAATATGTTGAATGAACCCTCTTGGCCAACTGACTCCAGTCAAACTTTAAATTTAATTTAAAAACAGGACTGTAATATTGCCAAAATATTTGCGATCGGTTAGGATTCAGCTGTGGGGGATGGGACAGTCATGAAGGAGCCAAAGAATCAGCTGTTTTAAGTGTAACGTAGCTATTAATATTTTGCTTTAGCCCTGTTGATTTTATTATTTAGAATATAGTAGTATGTAAACACACAAACATTTTACAAATGCAACATACGGTTTATTCGCCTTTTTATTAGTTTACCCTTACCTAACATTGGACAGTTTAGCCAGCCAACACCTTCTCGCTCCCAGCTCGTCACATATGGATGCCTCTTAACGCCCTTAAGGGGTATTTTTCAACATTTAGGGCTCTGTGGTCAAGTTAGCAAAAATAAATATGCAACGTCCAGTTATACTTTTACAATAAAATTACTTGTTGACGTTGTGAAACATTACTTACGTAACTCTTAAAAAAAACAATTAATGTTGACTTTTTGGTTCACGCGGGAAACGAACACCGGTTTCTTGGTTGAATTTCCGGATTCTGGCCGACCATCCACCCCAGCCACCTCCTTACTCTGACTTTTTTGTTAAATATCCTACACCTACCTTTAGCATTCAAAAATTATACTACAGCTGTATCTCCCAGTGCGTTGAACTATGATACTAAGGGGCTCCCCAGTTCGTTACACAATGACGCCAATGGGTCTTGATCATGTGTCCAAATGTGACGATCTGGGAGTGACAACGGGTTGAGCCAGCGGACATTTACCACCTTTTACATCCCCTTTGTGATTTTGTCTAATTACTGTTAACATATGAGGCTAATTTGCTGTCCCGCTCTCTCCCTCTGACCTTTGCCCTCTCTCAGGTCCTGACCTCACGGCCTTCACCGACCACAGGATGACCTTAGAACGACCTTTCACCTCCCTCCCCTCCTTGCCTGACTCACGCTTCTCCGATCCCCGGGTCCACTACCCTCCCACAGCGGCCGCCTTCACCTACACCCCCTCTCACAACCCCGTCTCCAACGGCACCCTTGGCCTCACAATGGCAACGGCCATGGCAACCACCCCGACGGGGAGGTACCACACTTACCTGCCTCCTCCCTACCCGGCGAACACCCCCCACCAGGCACAGAATGGGCCCTTCCAGTCCACCTCCTCGCCATATCACTTGTACTACTCCACTGCTGCCGGGTCATACCAGTTCTCCATGATGGCCGGGGGAGGAGGCAGCAGTGACTCGCGCTCCCCGCCAAGGATCCTGCCGCCGTGCACCAACGCCTCCACAGGCTCCTCCCTCCTGCACCCCTCTTTGCCCAATCAGAACGAAGGAGTGGGTGTAGAGGTGGAGTCCAGCCACAGTAGCTCCCCGACAAACATGGCAGCTGCTGAAGCAGTCTGGAGACCTTACTGAACCAGTCGAGGTGGAAGAGGACACTTAAGGTGACCACCTGGTCATGTGATGGTGGACACCATCACTTAACACATAAATACACGCCAATCCAAAGTGTCACATATAGATATCGCTCAAACTGAGAGGGCTGAGTGAACCACACCCCCTAATCTCAGTTAAAGAAGAAGGAAAGTCTGATGTTCTATATTTTTTCCATAAATCTCAAGAAGAAACCCAAACTAACGATGCGTCAGTCCATGTGAACTTTCTAAATGCCTCGCAACATCAAGTTAAAATCAATACTAAGTCTCTCAATATGGCTTCCTGTCTGTGCTTCTCAGTTCCAAGCCCATTGGTCCCTACTAATATCTAAAAAATCAGTAGTTGCCTAGAAGAGCTGGCCCCTGATGATGAATGCATTTGTTGGGGACTATTTTCAGCGGCGGATTAATCCACAATTGTTGCTCTAGTGAGTATTTGGGGCAGCATGACAGTGAAGCAGGGAGGCTCACTGATTTTTTTAACAACAGTGGAGCTCTATAGCACAGAGGGATAAGAGACATCAGGAAGTAATACACACACAGCACTTGACGATAGCTATTAGGGTTGGGCGATATGAAGGTATATATCATGCAGTGGTATAAAGGATTTTGCAATACCATTTCTTCAGGAGCTATCCCTTAATATCTCTGCACATAAGACAAATTTGAACTTGGTTGTGTTCCATATTGTAAATTTCCTCCTAGAACAGTATTGATGATTTAAAACTCAACTGTGAACTGAGTGAAACATCAACAGTGAGCACGGAGGAAATGTTAGGACTCACAGTACTGTGCGCTCCCCAGTTAGCAGCAATATTGATCGTCACATATCGATGCAGTTACCTGCTAATGTTCCTTGGGTAAACAGCATCTTTTTTATTTATTTATATTAGATCCCTTATTGGGAAGAATTCCACCCAGTACTGTACATCATCACATGACCAGGAGCCAGATGATGCGTGTTCCCAGTTTGAAACTGTCTACTGATGATGTTGAACAAGCAATGAATGACAGGTGCATTAGCCAACGGACATCAGAGAGTGGACATCCCAGTCTCACTCTCAGGACATAGAAAAGGACTCCAGAGAAGAGCTTCTATTGAATGAAGCAAGTAAATGTGGACAGATAAACGGAGAGCAGCAGGGAAATATTTTGGTTTTACACTGACAAAGTGCATGCAGCAGCACTGGACTGATCTCAATTCAGCTCCCTTTGTAAAATAAGAAGATTTCATCCTCATAAATGTTGTTGGTGTTGTGAATAGATGATTTGATCAGGCAAATATTGTGATGACCTGTTTGTGTTTACCTTAAACTTTCGATCTGTCATTGTATCACCCCCCTAATGATTTTAGCACTCTTCTCCTATTCATAACTTTTATGGCCCCCTGAGGTGACTATAACTTCTAACTCTGGCTTCACTGCAGACTGCATACTCGCCCATCAAAATGATTAATAATTCTTAACTGGCTAAGCCAGTCGAGTGATTACATATTTATTGTAGACGGACCCTGACCAGACTGGAGATGAAAATTTCTATGTTAACACAAAAGACAATGTCTAAATTATGTCTCAGATGTTTTCCACACATAAGTTTTGCAGTGAAAATGCTCAAATTTAAATTCTGTCTTCCGTCAGCAGCTTTACTCCAAGATGATTTACTTCCAAACGCCTCTCTGTTGAATTTTGACTCACCATGCTGAGAAACATTACCACATGGAGTTTTGTTAAATACTTTAATTTATTCCTACAATACCATTTTGGTAGCATTGTGTGTGTGTGTGTGTGTGTCTCACATTTACCATGATCCACTGTCGATTTGTACTGTATATATCCCTGGCTGTGACACCTGCATTTGATCACCCTTTCCCCTATCTCTCTCTCTCTCTCTCTCTCTCTCACACACACACACACTAGTTTTGTTTTGACACTGTTGACACACATTTGGGTGTTTGATTTATATAAGGAAAAAAATACAACTCTTGCCCTGTGGTTACTGGTCGTCTGATTTGTTTTTTTATATCTCCTGCACTCTGCCACCTGTATCTGTACCACACCACCTCCAGACACCACACACACACGTACACATTTCATCCACTGCTATTCCTGAAACTGGAGGAAGTTCTACGGGCAAACAGACAAGCCCTAGCTTGCCTTTTTACACGTACACAAACACACACACACATTGGTTGCTAAATAAAGGTGAAGTGGTTGCAGCCAGACAGTGAGAACACCTTATAAAAAGCTGATCTACTGCAGGCAAAGAGTGCACAGGGTTCAGCAACTAAGCAAACAGACACCAAAATAATCTGTAGGTTCTCATGCTTAATGCTCAACAGCAACACCTCCAAGACTCAGGTGACAAACCCCCTCCAGCAGAGGTTTTAGTAAACGCTGACTTGAGTTTGTGGACCTGTTCACTGTGCACATCAAGGCAAGACTGGAGGGCCACGGTGTATTTCCCACCAAGCAAAGGGGGCGGTATGCTCCAACTATAACATATGAAGTGTCCTCTGACCGTTTAGGCAAAAGTATTTAAAGCTGCTCTTTACAACCACACTAGAAAGTGTTGAGAAAAGGCTCCAATTATACAGACAAACAAATTTACAAATTGGAACAACAGCTCATGATTTCATACAATGGCCCAATCCCAATGTCCCCCCTCACAGACTCACAGACTTTGAGGCACGTTCCCGGGAAGTCCGTGAGGGCTTAGGGCTGTCCCACTGTCAAATCATCAAGTGCGCGAGGGCTCTCTCGCAGACATTTTGAGCCCTTTTTAGACCCTTTTTGTAAGTCCGCATTTCTGCAGACTTTGGCTGAGGGAATTGCCCACAGTTCATAGCGGTATGACGTAAAACACGGGGGTTATCAGGGGAAGCCCGGAAGACAGAAAAGTATCACGGCAAATCCGCATTATAAGAGAAGAAGAAAACAGTAAACAAACAACAATCGACACCTACGCTGATGTTTATATTGTTGAAAGTTTTCTTAACTTAAGATGCTGCATACAGTGGGTACGGAAAGTATTCAGACCCCTTTAAATTTTTCACTCTTTGTTTCATTGCAGCCATTTTCAAAAAATCAAAAAAGTTCATTTTATTTCTCAGTAATGTACACTCAGCACCCCATCTTGACAGAAAAAAACAGAAATGTAGAAATTTTTGCAAATTTATTAAAAAAGAAAAACTGAAATATCACATGGTCATAAGTATTCAGACCCTTTGCCGTGACACTCATATTTAACTCAGGTGCTGTCTATTTCTTCTGATCATCCTTGAGATGGTTCTACACCTTCATTTGAGTCCAGCTGTGTTTGATTATACTGATTGGACTTGATTAGGAAAGCCACACACCTGTCTATATAAGACCTTACAGCTCACAGTGCATGTCAGAGCAAATGAGAATCGTGAGGTCAAAGGAACTGCCTGAAGAGCTCAGAGACAGAATTGTGGCAAGGCACAGATCTGGCCAAGGTTACAAAAAAATTTCTGCTGCACTTAAGGTTCCTAAGAGAACATAATCCTCAAATGGAAGACGTTTGGGACGACCAGAACCCTTCCTAGAGCTGGCCGTCCGGCCAAACTGAGCTATCGGGGGAGAAGAGCCTTGGTGAGAGAGGTAAAGAAGAACCCAAAGGTCACTGTGGCTGAGCTCCAGAGATGCAGTCGGGAGATGGGAGAAAGTTGTAGTAAGTCAACCATCACTGCAGCAATCCACCAGTCGGGGCTTTATGGCAGAGTGGCCCGACGGAAGCCTCTCCTCAGTGCAAGACACATGAAAGCCCGCATGGAGTTTGCTAAAAAACACCTGAAGGACTCCAAGATGGTGATAAATAAGATCCTCTGGTCTGATGAGACCAAGATAGAACTTTGTGGCCTTAATTCTAAGCGGTATGTGTGGAGAAAACCAGGCTCTGCTCATCACCTGTCCAATACAGTCTCAACAGTGAAGCATGGTGGTGGCAGCATCATGCTGTGGGGGTGTTTTTCAGCTGCAGGGACAGGACGACTGGTTGCAATCGAGGGAAAGATGAATGCGGCCAAGTACAGGGATATCCTGGACGAAAACCTTTTCCAGAGCGCTCTGGACCTCAGACTGGGCCGAAGGTTTACCTTTTTACCTTTGTTCTTGAATGGCCCAGCCAGAGCCCTGACTTAAACCCAATTGAGCATCTCTGGAGAGACCTGAAAATGGCTGTCCATCAACGTTTACCATCCAACCTGACAGAACTGGAGAGGATCTGCAAGGAGGAATGGCAGAGGATACCCAAATCCAGATGTGAAAAACTTGTTGCATCTTTCCCAAAACGACTCATGGCTGTATTAGATCAAAAGGGTGCTTCTACTAAATACTGAGCAAAGGGTCTGAATACTTATGACCATGTGATATTTCAGTTTTTCTTTTTTAATAAATTTGCAAAAATTTCTACATTTCTGTTTTTTTCTGTCAAGATGGCGTGCTGAGTGTACATTACTGAGAAATAAAATGAACTTTTTTGATTTTTGGAAAATGGCTGCAATGAAACAAAGAGTGAAAAATTTAAAGGGGTCTGAATACTTTCCGTACCCACTGTAGAACACATGAAGTCAGAGGAATGCAGTCACCTTATTACACACTTAGTTTATTCAACAATTTGTTTTAGTTTTTGCTTAATGATGCTATTTGACCAACAATAGTGTATTGATTAATTACAAATATATATTGACATTTAGGCTACCTCTCCTCCACTCTGTGGGGAGAGACCCTGCAGGACTTAAAAATAAAGCGAAAACATAAAATAAAAAGTGTGCAACGTGTTTCAGCGTCGTCAAGGTAACGTGATAAAGTGGCACAGGTCTGTCCCATTCCCGTTTACAGCATTTTGAGCCCTTGTAGCCTCTTAAACATAATCACTTTCCAAGTGACGTCAGTAAAGTCTGTGAGGGTTCAGGGCTTAGGGCTTAGAGGATAGGACATTGGGATTGGGCCAATCACTCTTCTAAGAGATATTGCTTGTGTTGAATGAAAAAAAGGTTCAAACCCTGCCTACTCTCACACCTCCTCACAGCTGGCCAATCACTGCGAGAAGAGGGCGTGAATCTTGTCGGTTCCAGAAGGTGAAGGCTACAGCTTCAACGGAGGCGCTTCAGTGTGGTGCAACAGCTTCTGAATTCCCCTCTCGTACATTTTCATCATCAGAATTGAGGGTTCTGCTGTGTCTGAAAAGTTTTCGTAACTTTGCTGTGCTGAGATGAGAGTCTAGGCAGGGTTTCAAGCTCTCTTTTTTTATTTCTTCACAAAACTACTGTATTTCTGTCACTGTCCACAGACTGACACTACAAACCAGTTAATGTTTAGCAAACTCCAGCCTTTACAAAAAGTGTAAGACACCACCTCCATGTCAAGGTTTGAAGCATTATCCATTGACCTGACAAGCTCACATTGTAGAGAAACCAAAAGCGAGAACATCACTACAGAATAAGCCAGAGGATGCTTTTAATAGACACAGATTGCATCCCAAATGTTGTGCTGAGATTAACGCTGTGGACGAGCTAGCCCGGATTAACTCAATATGGCTCAATAAGGCTCGATTGTCATTGAGAGGAAACAATGCAGAGAGCTTGTCATGGCCTCATGCTTCATGGTAAATTGATAAAAATGTATGCTCAAACAAACTTTGTTGATAAGGTTGGGGCCTTTTGGGATTAAACGTCATCCAGCCATGTCAATTATAGGTGTTTTAAGAGCTCGCATAGGAGAATCATGAGTGAGGTTTAAAGCGTCCCATGATTTTTCTAAACTGAAAAAAAAAAAACTCAAGCCAGTATTTTCCATGTCTAGTCCATTTAACTCTGAATTTGCTTGCATTAAGGAGGCTACTCCATTACACTGAATACAAGTTTGCTTTTGTTGTCAAAGATTTGTTAATGTCACGTAGTTTTATGGTGTGACAACAATAAAAGCATACATGATGTTCGCTGTTCACCTAAATCAAGCCAGTTTCAGGAACTAATTTGATGTTTGGTGATTGGCTGTCCTCCTTATTAGGGAAATTGGGAGAGGGAGTAAACAGGTACTTGTTACAGGTCACTTCACATTTAGTTTGAGGCAGATATGATAGAATATTTGATATATTCCTCTAGGTTTAGCTGGTAAGGTATTATAGTATTTGATATTTGAATGTTGTTTTCTTTATTAATAATGTTTGCAACATTATAAGTCAGAGGATCCACAGAAATTATCTTAAAGACTAAGTCAGACAAGCGTTTCTCCTTAACATAACAACAAACATTCAGCTAAAGGACACGTGTCCAAAAACGTAAACTGCAAAATACGTATTTTAAATCCTAAAGATGAATAGCCATGTTCATGCAGGGATGGGCCAATATAGCCAACTGTGCTTGAGTGTTTTGGATGTTAAATTGGTCTCAATTGCACATATCACTTTGAAAAGATAAATGATCTAAATGTAGTTTTATTAAACTTGCAGACCTGTCCTTTATTCCTCTGATCTCCTCCATTATACATTTTTACAGTTAATCTTGGGGTTAGGGTTTCAACACAAAATGATTTTATTCTACGATTTTTATCGTTTGGGATGTGAACATGGGACAGTGAAATGTTTGAGTTTGTATGTGAGAGAAAATGGCCATGTTTGAACTAGTGAATGATGGCTAGAAAGATAGTCAATAATCCTTTGTGAACAGTGACATCTAATGGTCTAACTGCATTCTGTCCAATGTAGAATAGGTTTTTGTTTTACAATTACTAACTTACATTCCTCTAGGAGTTCACTTTTTCAAAATGCATCACATAGCTCTCTTACATACAACATGCAGCTCAGCATGTTAACAGTTTATCTCACATCCAAAATGCACTAATGCAATGAATGGCAACATCTGTCTGCTACCAGTAACACTATTGACACTCATTATAGTGTGATAGTATTACTCATTATATGCCTTACAGTATATGTCACAGGAATGAAGCTGAAATGTTGAAATGTTCTTGCCACATATTTGCAGACCAGGTGCACAAAATGAAACTAAAGTAATTCCAGTGATTTATTACAAAACTACACAAACTCACAACATACTTGTTTAGTACAGCTAGAAATACAACAGTGCTAGTCAACCCTGTCTTCTGCATTTGGCCTCAAGTTCTCATCCACATCACACCTTCTGTCCTCGCTTACAATACACCTGGGAAAGGATCTTTTTGCATACCTGGCGATCTGCATTCATTGTGTCACAGAAGTTGGTAATGCTGGTCATAAACTTTCCACTTCCATGTGGGATTGAGGAATGGAGAGTAAGGTGGAGGGAAAAGTGACAGCGTCCTGGGATGGGCTGTAAATCACTCTGTGACCGGAAGAGATGGAGGAACGCCCCATTGATCATATACAATTAAAAAACTTCTAGATTCTACCTCACCTGCCTACTCTCCTCACCTGACACAGGTTGTTCATAGAGTTCATAGAGTTCACTCAGCATCCCATTAGGAGTTTAGGCATTTTTATTGTTGTTAT
Organism: Micropterus salmoides; assembly: GCF_014851395.1. Classification (NCBI taxonomy): domain Eukaryota; kingdom Metazoa; phylum Chordata; class Actinopteri; order Centrarchiformes; family Centrarchidae; genus Micropterus; species Micropterus salmoides. The sequence continues at coordinate 7,031,773 of NW_024040040.1, forward strand.
CTGTACAGAAGACCAAAAAATAATGTCTTCCCTTGTGGGTCGCTTGGACTAAATCTTATCAAATGGGGCCTAATGCGTGTTCATTTGGGGGTCAAGGTCATAACAACATTTCAGCAGCCCTGCATAAGGACAGTAGCCATCAATTCAAAACTGAATCCCACTTTTGTCGCTTAAGGCACTAGTTTTGTCTCTACTAGCCTACCAACGGATACAATAATCGATTTCCCAACAGCAGCCATCATTTGGTGCATGGCTGAGATTCAGATGTGATTGATGACCCACACTAATGACAAACGAGGGAGAAATTAACAGGGAGCCTAAATTTACATAATGTTCTATTAATCACTGTGACAGAGGGATAGAGGTGTTGATGGCAAAATCCATGACAGACAACAGATTTATTTATTTATTTATGTTTGAGATGAAGGCCTGCTACAAAACCAAAGCTTTGTGTGCAGTTAGGCTATGAATCATGGTGTCAGTTGAGCATGCAATGGTTTGGGACTCTTGTAAACTTGTTATGCCTAATTATCACTGCAATAAGATAACTTTTTTACATTTAGCTGAAGGAATGGATGTCATTAATACCAAGAAAAAACAAACCTAGAACTTTAACCTCTTGTATTACTTTAGATGCAATAACAATACATACTGTACATATAAATGTAAATAAATTAAAAAAATTCTGCTTCAATACTGAACAAAAAAGTTGTATTTAAAAAAATACATAGGTTTTAGCAATATTAAAAATTAAAACAAAGTGTAAAGGTTTCAATATAGGGTAAATTACCTATAAACCATAGACATTAGAGAAAACAACAGCATAGACTTAAGAAGAACATATTTTATCTAGTTGTTTTAGAAAAGTTCCAGCTTTTTGTTTATTAATTATATTTAAAAATATAATGTGTTAATTAATTAAATTGAAAATATTAAGAAATACATAATAATGAGAAGTAGCTTTTCATAGTCATTTTCAACACCAAGTACATGATATATTGTAAAAGCCATGAACATTTGTACAGTTATTATAGATGAGAGCAGCACATCTGGGTACTTTGCCCCTGCGTCATGCCCCCACCCCTTTTTGGGGACAAATTCTGAGGTCTTTAATAGAATGTAGGCTTATAAAAACATAGAATTGCTTTATACAGTATAGGAGCCCAAGTCATAAGGCCAGTCAGGTAAACAATTATGTTATGTTATATCCAACCGCCGTTATTCTTTAGAAACAATTAAAGAAATAATGGTTGATGAGCGTCCTTTCCGTCTGCCCCCATCAACACCCTGACATAATAACTACATTATTGAATCTAATGTATTTCTGATACTAGTCATATCAGAAATACAATCTTTTTCTGTCTTTAAGACACTTTATTTAGCTGTTTTGGTAGTCTGTCCAATGTCATTTAGGCCTACATCGCACTGAACCACTGATAGCAGTTGTGCGTACAAGCCAAGAAGTACAAAACAGGTGTGTGTTAGTGTAAGGTACATTAATAGAAGATAGGTCAGCTCAATTTATGTAAATTACTATCATTACAATAATCTACCCTTTGCTCGCAGGGGTCTGTGGACTGACTTTTAAACCAATGTCCAGTCTAAAAGCAGGTGTTTCATTGTAGGGCCACATCTTTTAACTGTAAAATCTTTACTTACCATCACTAAGACTCTTTTCTGATTCTCATTGATCTACAGAAACAATCGGCACACATGTCATTTACTCACATTATTAAGAAAGCTGTGATGAAGTGTTTGCCACAGAAGGGTAGGCTACTCTATTGACGGCCGGGTCCCACAGGCTGTTGACCATTTTCCTCTTCTCTGGTGATGGACTGAAGCCACATATGTCTCTTTTTCTTTAGGGAAGTAAAGAAATGTGTAAACTACGTGTTTTATTGTTGTGTAAGCAACAGCTTTAGGCATGGTGCCAATAGTTTTTTTAAAATTTGGTGCTAGCCCTTTCACAGGCTTGTTTTCCCCCAAAAGGGGGCGTGGCCGTGGAAAGTGACGTATTCCTGCTCTTATCAATTCATAGGTTTTATAGTAAACCAGAATAGACCATAGAGTGTGTAAAGCACTAGACATTACATTTAATTTCCAAATTTAAGAAAGATATGTGATGTGATTTTATGGCCTAAGTCATAATCTGACTCTATTTCCCAAAATGCAACACTAGCGGTACTCTTGACGTCACCACACTACGCGCCAAATTTGTACAGTGAGGAAGGCGCAACAACAAAATACCAGCGCGTCCTGTGTTTTTAACATTTTGTCGTTTAATTTCTGGTATTTTTGGCAAACTATTACTCTTCAGTATGTCTCAACAGGCAGGCTATTCACCCAGCTTCAAGCGACCGGCTGAAATTATGCGAATGAGGAGGAAAAGAGCCCGAAGCGAAGCCGGTGTCTTCTCCGGCCACGGATCCACCGGCAGCCCCGGACAAAGCGCCTCATCCCCGGACAGCGTTCGGCCGTTCTCCCCGGGGCCGCTGTTCAACCCCCAGAGTCGCTCCGGAGGCGGGATAAAACGCAGAAACCCGTTCGCAAATATTGAAAATACTTACAGTCCGAGAAAGAAATGCCTCGTTTACAACGACGACGGAAACGCAGAAGCGGCTGACAGATACAAGGTGAAGAAAACTTTGACGGAGGGAGATGAGGACATGTCCACAGAGTGTCGAGGAGTTTTACCTCTCAGACTGACCCAGGTGGAAAAACACCAGCACCGAGATACTTCCAGGAAGGTTGGCTCTAATAATACCTACACATGAAATTATAATTGTGTAAAGAGTCTTTGTGTTGGAAAGTGGTGAGGACATAACGTTAAGGGCTCAGATTATTGTGGAAAGATACACTTTTATTTTAATCGATTAGTTGTCAACTATTAAATTAATCGCCAACAATTTTGATAATCGATTGAAGAAACAATCTCCAAACTCTCTGATTCCAGCTCTTAAATTTGAATATTTCCTGGTTTATTTCCTTCTCTATGACGGTAAACTGAATATATTTGGGTTGTATTTGGGTTGTAAACAAAACAAGACATTTGTAGATGTCATCTTGGGCTTGGGGGGGGGGGGAACATTTTCTGACATTTTATAGAACAAACAACTAATCAATTAATCGTCAAAATGATCAACAGATTAATCCATAATAAAAGTAATCGTTAGTTGCAGCCCTACTCGTTGCTTTTCAGACGTGATGATGCACAATCAATATTGGGTTCACAGGGACCAAGAAGATATTTTAACACTAGTTTTAAGAAATATTCAATTCTGAAATATGAGTCCTCTCCCAGACTATTTCGAGCATTAAACACTTAGTTTCCTGCATTCAGGATTTTGCATTTTCTGTACCTACATGTGTTTTTGTTATTTATTTATATATAAGGAAACAGAAAATTCAGTTGGCAGGTGACAATTCAAAATATAAAAATATTGCAGTAATCTGTAATAAGGACAATGCACATTTGTTTCTTCTATATTTAATTTGCATTGCATGTTTCCTTATTGTGCTAATGAACCTTTCTCAAAGCATTTTCATTTGTTCTTCAACATTTCTTGTTGCAGGCTATTTTTTGGAACCTCTTTAACAAATGCTTTCAGTATAAATGACGCCCATGTGTCTAGCAGATGGAAATATATGTGTGTTCTTTAAAGGCTTTATTTTTCCTCAATGTGAGTTTGTCTGTCCTCTGATGTAGGAGAGTGTCACTTTCAGCGAAGATGACTCTCTGTTTGAAGAAGAGGAGGAAGACGTTAAAAGTCCACTTCTTAAGGTAGGATTTTTTTCTGTGCTTTTATTTCTCATGCCTGTCTCTCGTTCTCCTCGTCCAAAAACGTGTTAAAAAAATCCCCTTCCATCTCTCTTCCCAGAGTCCTCAGGCCATCGCTCCCGCGTCCATAGCTCCTCCCATGTGCACAGAGTACCCGGCAGACTGGAGCCTGAAGACTCGCCTCCTCTTCACCTCCCCGCTCTCCTTGTCCTGGGCACAGCATCCCAAAGCCCAGGAGGAAGCTCTGGGGCTCAGCCAGCACTGCAGAGCTCAGTTCAGCACTCTGCCGCACAGTCTGCAGGTAAACATTACTGTGATAATCTCTTTTTCATGTGTCGTGTCATGTTGAGTCACTCACTCAGTGGATGATCTCCGCCCCCGACTTGCAGGATCCCAGGTCCTGCTCGGAGCTTCGTTGTGCCTTCCAGCAGAGTCTGGTGTACTGGCAGCACCCCTCCCTACCCTGGATCTCTCTGTTCCCCAGGATCAACGCTGAGAGGAACTTTACTGGGAAGAGCACCCCATGGGCTCAAGATACAGCACTGCAGCAAAGTCTCATGAGTGAATGGTGAGGCTGGAGATACTGGTTTCAGACACAAATTGCAATTTTTTTTTTTTGTCAGCTACAGCAGAAACATCTGCTCTGTAAATCACTTGTCCTCAGAACCCAAAAGGGAGACACTTTTATTTCATGATGTCTTTTAGTTTTGCATTAATAGACATAGTTTAAATATGTGGTAACGGGTGCGCGTTTTCATTCCCCCTCTCCTGGAAAACATTTGTAGTGTGTCACTCGCGTGTTAACATTAAAGGTGACAGAACTGGTTGTGTTAAGAAGGAAAAGAGAGCTAGAGAGAGAAGTTCAAACTCTTGCTCCTTTCTCACCGTCACACAGCTGACCAATCACAGTAAAAGTGAACGTGAATGGCGGCTTGTCTGTTTCAGAAAGTTACATAATCTAGTGCAGTGTCTGACATTAGTTTCACCTGCAGCATTAATAACACTGCAACAACACGACAACGGCGGAGATACCGCTAGATCATCAATGCTTCCGTAGAACTTCATAAAATTCTTTCAACTTTGTTTCAACACATTAGTTTCTAACGTATATCAAACACATAATTTAGTGCAGGTTTGTTTTTGAAACATTTGATATATTAACCTTTTCTCTCTGTGTTCTTTAGGTCAGTCAGTCTGTCGTCTCTCTACAATCTGTTGAAGTCCAGACTGTGTCCTTACTTCTATCTCTGCTCTTATCAGGTAAGTGTTTGTGGGTTTTAGGTTATGTTTTATTAAATAACGATACAATGAGGTAGTAGCGTGCGTTGCTGTCTGCCGTGGTGTATTTTTTGATACTACCACTGAAGGGCATTTTCACCGCAGTTTTAATGACCACAAAACTTTTCTGTTCTGTCAGTTTACAGTGTTGTTCAGGGCAGCAGGTCTTGGGGGCTCTAGCAGCATCACTGCCTTCATTTCTCCTACGACCAGAGGGTTCAGAGAGGCAATGAAGGCCGAGGGTGAGTCTTAACCAAGGTCGCTTCTTTTCACGGCACTAATCCTAAGGCTAGGAGTCATCAAAATGTTTCACACATTCAAAATCCTACACCTTATGTTCACAGAGACATAGCTGAAAAATGTAGCTCAGGAGCGCCTCTCTGTCTCATGTTATCTGTTTTTATAATTCATTTTGATTATTTTGCTTCTTAATTTAAGGCTGCCGTGTTCTCAGTTGTTCTGTAATGAACTAATGTTATGTTCTATAAAGTGGACCCTGAGCATGACTGCTAAATTTCTACAAAGGCAAATGTCAAATAGAAAATACAAGTAACCAACCAAAATGCATTTTACTTAAACAAAAAAGAAAAAAAATAATGTTAAAGATTGATCAGAAGAGTGCCAGCATCATTAAGACATTGAGACATTGCCAGCTCTTACATACATATTGTGTATCTGTTTAGGTATAGAGTTCAGTCTCCCTCTAGTGGAGGAGAGGAGGAAGAGCAGGGAGCAACAGAACCTGACAGAGTCCCAGGGAGAGGAGGAAGAGCCCAAGGAGAAAGCGCAGGAGTAAGTGTGTTTTCATTTCATTCTCTCTCCACTGTTCACTTGCACTGCAGGGTCCAACATTGTGGCTAGTGAGTAGGGCTGAACGAATTAGGAAAATAATCTAATTAAGATTATTTTTTTTACCAATATTGCGATTTGTGTTATAATGAAATTGGGTGATGCAGCCATGGTGGAGAAGAAGTATCAAATTTTAATAATATGAGAAAGATAATTTTAGAGTCAAGTCTTGGCTTAGTAATTAGCCTCCGATGCCGGTAAGCAGTGCACTGGCTGTAACTCGGGACAGACTGGGCCTCTTCTGGGCAGATATTTCCTGAGCTGACTGGTGGCCGTGTGTGTGAGACATAGGCGCCGATCGCCACAATTTGCTTGCCTTACTACACGTGCATGTTGTGCATTTTTCCTGTCTGTCAAAGCGGCGGATGGCCCGACGATTTCACCCACCAAGTTACTGCTTTCATTCCCTGTGTAACACTAAAGTTTCTGTAGTGTCAGCTTCTGTCAAACTTAAGGCCATTGTGCAACAACAAGTCAAGGTACAGCGTAACGTGCCAAGTTGCTTCGTCTGCAGACTGCTTTACTCTTGGGTGTCATGTGACCAGAGTGTAAACGCAGCCTTTGCGATTAGAAAATCTTAATTTTATCACATCGCGATATCGCAAATGCAATTAATTAGGGCTGAAACGGTTTATCAATTAAATCGATAAAACCTTCCAGATAAAATCTATTTAATAAAATGCTTCAACAAATTCTTTGCATCGATGCTTCGTTTAATCCATGTAACTATACAGCACAGTGTTTCGCACGGACAAAAACAAAACTTATGTCGCCTTGGCAACAGCACGACGGCAGCTGAACAGAAAGGTGTTCTGCCAGCGGACCACAGAAAGGTAACGGCAACTTTAGCAATTAACTGAAATCCTGATTGATTGTTTAGTTGAAGGCGAGCCAAAGTAAGCCGCAGTCCTCAGCTGAAAATGTGCACACGTGCGTTTGTTGTTCTCCTTTCTGGCCCGCGAGTTGTAACGTCACAGTCATCCATTAACTGGGTGTCGGGGAGCGCCGCCACCAAGCAAAAGTACTTCTTAAACGACGCATCGATGAATCGTTGAAATAATCTATCGAAGCTTTGAATACTAAAATCATCGTTAGCTGCAGCCCTACAATTAATCGTTCAGCCTTACTAGTGAGTATTCAGATTTGCTGTCCACTCAGTAGATTACCATACTACGAGATCAATCAACCTGCATCATCTGGGAGGAGGACTATACTGAATGCACGAGCTAAAGAAGAACCGTATTTGCATGCTGTATGAGCCAAACCTCAGGTCTAATAATGATGATTTTGGTGGAGTTGACATTTATTATCATTGTAATCATTTTACTTGCAGGTGTTCTGAGCTGAAAGAGGGCGAGGACTGTCGGGCAAGTGATGAAGGAGGGAATGATGGCTACGACGAAGATGAAGACGGCAGCTTCTCCTGGCTAAAGGAGATGGGAGTCCAGGACAAAATCAAGAAGCCAGACAGCATCTCCATACAACTGTATCCTCTCTGACACTGTCAGCTGTCCTGTTTGTGTTTCGTTCCGCTTTGCTCAGGCTCCTGCAGATAGCTTTACGCCCAGTTTCATGCAACACAACAACCAGTCACAGCTCCTTGACCATTGGCGTAGTCGTAAGGAAGGTCACGCTGTGTCGCTGGACCACAAGCCGGAGTCTGTGGTGTGTGTGGAGGGCTCACACACTTTCACCCTCATCAACTTCCTCATCAACTGTAGGAGTGTGGTGGCTTCAGCCGGTTCCCAGGCTGGCTTACCTCCGACGCTGCTGGCTCCCATCGCTTTCAGAGGAGCTGCAATGCACACGCTGAAGGTATGGCGGCAAACGCGCGCCATATACACGCAGTGAACACACACACACACACACACACACACACACACACACACACACACACACACAGCCGTCTGATTGAGATTGTTTTTCAGGCCCGCAGCGTGAATGTGAAGACCCAGGTTGGTTCCACCTTCCAGAACATCAGCAGTCTGGAGGTCACAGGTACAAAACTGCAGGATCTTGAATCTATAAATATTCATAAATATTTGCAGCCCATGTTTAATATTTCAACTGAACCCAAAGATGGCAGAAGGCTATGCTGCCGTTTGAGGGCATTAGTGCAGTTTTTAATGTAATTAACTGAAATGTTTTATTTATTTTTCCGTTTCCTTCAGGGCCTATCCTCCCCTCCTCTCTCTACACCATCACAACCCTCCTTCGGTCTGCACAGAAAGGAAACTTCTCAGCTGCTCTTTACACACACACACCTACTGCTGTCATGAACACACACACCGCCGAGCAACAGGTAAGACGGCCACATACAGTACTGTGCAAAGGTTTTTAGGCAGGCGTGAAAGAAATGCTGTAACGCAAGAATGCTTTCAGAAATGTAGATGTTATTAGATTATATTCGTCAATTTGAGAAAATGCGAAGCGATTTGCCAATAATATGTGCTGTGACCAGCCTTTGCCTTCAAAACAGCATCGATTCTTCTAGGTTCCCTCCCAACAGTCCTTCAGTGGATTTAGGCAGCCTCAGTTGTTTCTCTCTCTTCATGTAATCCCAGACAGACTGGATGATGTTGAGATCAGGGCTCTGACAATCATATCTGAAATTGACATCAGGCGAGACTTGACAGTACACCGATGATCTGAAGTTAGGCACCGTCTATAAGGTGGTTGTAAATTGCCAATTTCAGATATTTCTCAATAGCATTCTCATTTATTTACTTATTATTTTATCAACACTTGGCACAAACATTAATTTCATCTGAGCTTCCTCACATTTTATACAAAGCCAGCTTATGCTGTACGGCCCAGGAAGCTGTTCAGACCTGTATCTTCCCATTGTTTAAACCCAAATTACTGTCTTCACTATTTCTTTCTACCTGAATCATAAACAGTTTCAAAGCTTCTATTGAGCTCAGTTTTGGGCTTCTAAAACTGCGGTTTAAACACAAGTTATGCTTCAGTATTTGATTAATTTAGCCTCATGGTTTCAATTTAGTGTATTATTTGAGTATAAATGGCATTAGAAAACAACACGGCACAGAAAATGAAGTAGCTCAGATAACTTTCGGTGTCGGTCCTTCCTCTCCAAAGCATAAATCTGAACACTGATCTGTGTTTTTGTCTGTTGGTAGGAATGCAGTGGTATGATATGTCTCTATTACATCACCTAGTGGTAATTCACTAAACATGCACTGACTCCAGCTGTCTGTGTGTTTGCAGGATACTGGTGGGTCGGTGGACCTGTCTGGTTGTGGTCTTCATCCTGCTTCCATCCAGCAGCTTCAGCAGCCCTCTAGCCTGGGCAAGACCGCTCTGACTCACATCAGCATGAACAACTACAGCTACACCTGGAAGAACTGACGGAGGGAAGTATCGGTGACAGTGTGTGTTCCTGGAACTATTAGCGCTCTGACAACTAGAACGTGTGCGACGGCAAAAGTGTCACTTTACAAAAGATGATCCCAACAGACACATGAAGTCAAACCAGCGCTCCTCTGAGTTTATATTTCTTTTAAAATGCATTTGTAAACACATTTTATTGCTTTTAAATTAGTTTTTAAAGCTGTGCTCTCGTTTATGATTGGTTCATTCTGAATGTATTTTTAATGTAGATAAATACAATCTTAATTTGCTTTTTTTAAAGTGCATTTCAATTACTTCAAATTTGTATTTTGGATACATTTCTTTTTCACTTTTTTTTTCAGTGCAACTTTTATCATATTATTAAATTACTGGTGCGTTGTCACATGTTTTGAGTTTGTATTCCAGGACTGGAAGGCTGCAGAAATAAACACATTCTCTGTGTGAATTTAGTTTTTGCCGCTTGTTTTCTTATTCATTCTGTGGAGGCTGCATGTAGGCTTTCTGAAGTCCTTGTAATTGTCTCTCTTGTCCTTTGTCCTCATACTGTCTGGTCCCAACTGGGGCTGGGCAATATGGCTAAAAAAAAAATGTTATCATGATCATTCAGTATCGATAAATATAACGATAAATGTCAAATCATTGTTTCTGTCAAGTTTAAAGGCTGATTTTTGCGTCCGAGTGAAAGTTGAAGAAACCAGATGGTTAATTGATATGAGGTAAAACATTCAAAACAATTATGATAAAATCTTTTTTTCAACAAATATGCAACAGTAAAATGAAGTAAAATCTTTTTTCAGTTCCTTTTCCTCTATAAAATAAATATCTTGTTAGAAAAATAAGTGCTAATTTGTGATTCAAATGAATTCTATTATATATTTATTGAACATTTGTTACATTCTTATGTTTTATTGCCCAGCCCTAGTCCTAACGTAAATAAAATCTAGCAATACTTTCATCACATAATCATAAACTTTATTTATGCTACACTTCGTAAAACAGTTACAAAGTGCTTCACATGGTTGAACACAAATTAAACTCATTTAAAGACAGCCAAATCAAGCAATCTAAAATGACCAAGTTAAAAAGAAATAAGATTCCACAACTGTGTTACAGTTATAAAGGACATATAAGACAAGACAGAAATAGAAGGACGCACTAAAGTCAATAAAAGGCTGTTTTGTAAAGGTAAAAGATGTCCCTGAACCTGGATGGTTTCTGATTGATGTTGACATCAGTATGCAAGTTTCATTTAAAATGATACCAAGAAGCTCAGCAAATATTTATTTAGCATGGTGGTAGCAATTCACATGACAACAGATATAGTACAGTAAATGAGCTGCAACACAGGGTGAAACGCTGCAACTGATCCGTTTCTCAGACCTCTGCCTCAAGGGAAACCGCAGCAGCGTCCTCAGCTGTTTGGAGAGAGACGTGAAAAAGGATGTCCCCAGACAGTGTCCCATCCAAGTACTAACCAGGCCTGGCCCTGGGCATGTTTTCTGTTTGTCGTTTAGTATTAAACGACAATTTTGCGCATCATTTATAACCGACGACATGTGCATATCACAGCAGAACAATCACATTCAATTCTTAGATTCATAATGACCTAATCTGGCCTTTAAAAGGGCGTCACTTTGTGTTGAAACGTGCTGGGGGGACAGACGGCTCAGATTGGGGTGTGATGAAACACTTAAACGATGCACAATATGGGGTTATTTTAACACAATTTTGTAGAAATATTCAATGCTGAGAAATATGAGTGGCCGTTATAGGAGTCATCCCCCAAAGAAAAAACACTTATATTCCTGTATTCTGAAGAAACCTTTCTGCATCTATTTGTGGGGGATATGTCTTTATTTATGTAAACGGAAACACAAAATTCAGGTGACAATTCAAAATATAGTGCATTAATCAGTAGCTTGTATTTTACAGTGCACATTTGTTTCTGCTATATTTACATTGCAAATAAACCTTTCTTTCTCAAAGCATTTTCATATGTTATTTAGCATTTCTAGTTGCAAGATATTATTACATTGTGGTATCCAAAATTTGTGCATTTGACTCATAATAGTTCAAATTAGCACTGAAGCAGCAGGACAGAGGGTCAGTGACCCCCTAAGGGGAGAGCAGTGACTGGTGGTTATGTAGGGACTGAAACCTTCTATAGAATTGCCCTTGTTTTGTTACCTCAAATTACTCCTGTACCCTTCTATGGGTTTGACCTTTTACTTTGCAGACTTACACCCTTCTCTGGTACCTAACAGATACCTAAACATATCCTATATAAGCTTTGTTTGATGTACAGAGAGACAGAGTGGCCATCGGGCTGGGTCACTCTCCAAGCTGCTGCAGAGCTTGTAATTGATGCTGAACTCCTTGATTTAATAAACTTTTATGATCAAGAACAGTGTCAAGCGGGTTTCTTCTCAACACATCATCGCAGCATTATTGTTCGGGGACACCACAATATATTCAGTACATTTTTTACCAATGCTTTCAAAAAAAAAGAGATGGAGACAAAATTAGCCATATAAAAAATAAGTGGTGGGGACGCGTCCCCAGTGTAAAACACCGATGACAAATCATGATATTTAAAATCCCTAACTTTGGTCAACGAGGGCAGCGCTGGGAGGGGAAACGGTGACACCCGGAACACAGCGGGCGACTAAACAGTTCCTACCGGACCGGCAATTAGGTGGCACACGCAAACATGGCGGCCAACATAGAGCAAATTTTCCAAGATTTTATATTGAATAAAATCAGAGAAATTGAAGACCAGAATGAAGACAAAGCGTATGTGTCTGTTGTGTTTTGCATTATTCTTAGTGATGGTTAAATATAGTCAGCTAGCTGGTGAGGAGAACAGAACAAAGAGGAAGTGTTGCCCCGGCTACCATTAACGTTACCACACAAGCTAACGGTAGCTTTACAAATTATATACATTTATACATGTGAATACAGCTGGTAACGATGTTTTTAGAGGAGCTGGCGAGGTGTAAATAAAGCTGAGAGTAGTTCGTTAAGTGGGTAACGTTAAAGAAGTGCTGTTTGTATTTAATATGACAACAATGATTGATTATGTTGAACCGTTTTACTGGTTAGCTAAGTTCGCTTTTATATTGTGCATGTACGGCTGTCAAACTGCAGAAATGTGTTTCCTCTTCGCGAGAAAGATTATTTCTTGGCCTCCTCCCCCCCTTTTTTCCCCCCCACACACAGCGATTCGTGTGTGTTTCTGAGAAGTAAAGTCAAGTTTTCCTTGAGATAAGTCCTGAGGAATAATCACATAATAAACTTTAAATTAAATATAAATCTGATTTTGTGTTGCATTCCTTCCCGAGAGCCGCTGCTTGTAGGTTTTATTGAAGGTTTGTTTGTTATTAAAATAATGGATAACTTGGTAGTAATCCTGAAAATCTGAAACGTGCATCAGAGGGTCTGTTTCAGGTTTTACAACTCTTCGTCTTCTGAATACATTTCCACATTTAAGCACATGTTTCCTGTTATTTGACATTAGGACTGGGCGATAGATAAATTTTATTACCATAAAACATTTCAAATATCTTGATATATTATTCTATCATGTACAGGGATTGGATAGGTCTGAGAAGAGATCCCCTCACCGCAAATCTTATTTCTTTCAAGTGTAAGAAACCTGATGCTTAATTGTGGTTTTAAACTTTTCTTTATGGTCCGAAAAAAATACTTGAACAAATCTGAGGTAGAACATTCCCAGGGCTGGGCAATAAAACAATCATGATAATTATCGCAATATAGTTTTCCTCAATAAGAATGTGAAACACAAACAATGTAGAACTTGATTTTTCTCATGCATATTTGTTGAAAAAAGATTTTATCATAATTATGTTGAATGTTTTACCTCAGATTTGTTGGTTGATCCACTGTTTGGCATGAAGTGTTTGTTCTGACCATAAAAAAAGTTTAAAACCACAATTAACCATCTGGTTTCTTACACTTAAAAGAAACAGTAATCTGACATTTATTATGATAATTATCACGTATCGTAGCCCTACACGCCCAACTAAATAGTAATATCTCTTTTTCTGCCTCTGTGTGTCCATCAGTGCCGCCGAAGGAGTGGATGCTGGCGATGACATGGATGCAGCTAAGACTGCCGCTTCAGAGAGAGACAAGCGGGAAGACTTAAAGGGCAGTGGTTCGCAAAAGAAACATAAGAAGCACAAAAAACACAAAAGTAAGAAGAAGAAGAGGAACCGAGAGAGGGAGGCGAGGGAGAGCAGTTCAGAGTCTGGGGCAGAATTGGAAGGACAAACCAAACATCAGTCAAGGTGACGCTTAATACTCTTATTCAAAGTTCCTCCCCTCCATTTGACTGAGTAATCGAAACCCCCGGTAGAACAAGGTGGATTTATTTATCGGGGTCGTATAATAAGTTGCAGCTCCGTCTGTCTGTACTTTTGGGCTCTGTGTGATGCTCGGGAGATGGGTACCAATGCCAATTGGTGATGTTTCCAGTGAGGATGCTTTCTATTGCTCCTTGGGATTTTGGCCCTCTTCAGCTTCCTTAAGAAATACAGTAATTTATTTTACTTTCTTCACCAGCGTGAGAGGACCATGTCCGGTTCATGTTGATTCCCAGCAACCTAAAATCGTTCACCTGCTCCACCTCAGCTCCACTGATGTGGACAGGAGCGTGCGTCTTCCCCTCATTGTTCTTGACATCAACGGTCAGCTCCTTGGTTTTGCTGATGTTGTTCTCTGAGCACCACTCTGCAAGATTAGCAATTTCCTCCTGATATGAAGTCTCATCGTTGAATAATATCCGGCCGATGATGGTGGTGTCGTCTGCAAACCTGCACAAGAGACTTCTCTCCATGTGGGTGGGGGGGATGCGGTCGTGAGTGTACAGCGTGAACAGGAGGGGGCAGAGCACACAGCCCTCCACACTTAATGAACCGTTTTTACTGCTGGTTTGACCCTTTTATCAGCTGGGTGTAAGTGGGCAGGAGAAGCAGAGAAATATGGTCTAATAGATGAAAATGGGGACGGTGGAGCGCTTTTTAGCTGCCAGGAAAGTCTGTGTAAACTCTGCTTGTTGAGTGCATTAGCTTGATCTAGGATGTTGTGGTGCAGCCAGGTCTCAATAAATGAGGGCAGAGAAGTGTCTGATTTCCTGTTGCTGAGTTACCCTGAGTCTCCTTCATTCATTTTATTTTCCCGCGACTGGATATTATCCAGGCTGGAATATGTTCAGTGGACAGTGTTGAAGAAGACTTGAAACAAGCAACTGAGACCATAACCTCATTAGGAAAGTGCTTACTGAGGTAATAAATCAGGTGAGAAGTAGGTTAACTTTGTCCTAGACTTCTTTACAGTCTGACTTTTTTTGCAACCAGTGGAGTCGCCTCCTGCTGGCCGTGAGGAATAACGCAGGTTTAAGGCACCAGCAACAGCATCAACTTTTCAGACCTGGATTCCGGCTTTTAGTGACCCTTTTGGTCGACCTCTTTGGTAGTAAATCTTGATTAGTACGTCGTCGGGAGGAGGATTTTATATTTGATCCAGGACTTAATTGGCACCCCTGGGTCTAACATACAAACGTATGTATGCAAATTTTGTCTTGTAAAGTTGTGTAAGTGGTTGGGTTTATCATGAAATCTTTCTGTCATTGTGGACACAAAAGTTGGTTTCCTCTCATTTTACCATTAATACCCGCTTTTCAAATGTGCCTAACTCAGGTTTTATCTTTGCTTCATAGAAGAGGAACACCAACGGAGACGAATAAAGAGCAAGGTAAGTACCAGTACCCCCATGGAATACTACTCTATCAAAAGTCACAGCAAAATCTACTGAAGTCCTTATTGTGAAGAGTGTGATACGACTTTATTGTTGACATACGGTGTGTTCTCTTAAGGACACTGTTTAATAAACCTTAATAAACCAATTTCCCTAAGACCCCTAAATCATATAATTATCAATACAGGCTCATCTCAGAAAATTAAAATATCGTGGAAAAGTTAATTTTATTTCTGTAATTTTAATTAAAAAAGTGAAACTTTTATATATTCTAGGTTCATTAAATATAGGAGATGTATACATACATATGAGCTGTAAACTGTAATCATCAAGATTAAAACAAAAAAAGACCTAAAATATTTCACTTTATGTGTAACGAATCTAGAATAAATGAAGGTTTCACTTTTTGAATTAAATTAAGGAAATAAATGAACTTTTCCACAATATTCAAATTTTCTGAGATGCACCTGTACACGATCTCAAGAACTATACTCTGTATTTCTGTTGTACGAAACATGCTGTACTGGCACAGAGCTGCTGAACTGTTTGTCCAGGTGAGAATAAGGAGAGCAAGTCCAGATGCCACAAAGGGCGCTCGACAGGAAAGAGGAAGAAGAAGAAGAGAAGGCGGAAAGATGAAGAGAACTCATCAGATTCCGACTCAAAGCAGAGGGATAGTAAATGTGGTCAAAGCTCCTCGCCAAGGCGACGAGAGGAGTTGCCTGATATCATCCCAAAACAGGTAAAAACACCAAAAAAACGATCATCTGCGATTTCTGTAGGGTTTTCTGTAGATGAAATATGAAGGCAAACTTTGTGATACAGGATAATTGAGCTCACACCACCTTATAAATAAAATTGAGTGTCAAAATAAAAAGTTTGATACTTACTGTATCATTTATTTATGTATTAAAATATTCTTAGATTTGTCAGTTAGCTTTCTACTGTTCTGTGCTGCTATTTGGGTCTAACTTTGGTGGAAGGTGACTTTGTGAACAGACTTCTGCCCTCATAATATGATTAATGCAAACAGTATCGTGTACACTGATAAAATTGACATTAATAACATAAAATACTAACGATACATTGTCTTTCCTAACAGGACAGCTCCAATAAAGGAAGAGATGAGGAAAGACACGGCAGCAGGAGTTGTCGTTCCCGGTCACGGTCGCGTTCCTATTCTCACTCACATTCCTGCTCTGTGAGGAGGAACTCTCACTCTCGTTCTAGACACCACCGCCGAAGATCTAGGACTCGCTCCCTATCCAGTTCACACCGCCACAGGACCCGGTCCAGGTATGAAGGAAAATCTTCAACTGAATGTTTGATTTATGGGAGAAGTGTAAAACAGTAAGGGGATAGTTCAGGATATTTCTAGTGGGGCTGAATGAGGTATGTATTAACTGACGGCAGTCCACGCACCCCCGGTTTGGAGAGGCAGATAGTTGTACCGGCAATGTACTGCTGTGGAGAGGGTCAGCGTTAAAACTTACTTTAGCCACCTAAAAGAAGGCCCACCGATAAAATTCATTTGAAGTGTACGCTATATTTTGAAGATTTTTAGCACTTTACCATGACAGCCATTTCCTCAGGAAATACATTTAGTCAACTTCTGTATACCTATGCCAAGCACGACTTGTTCGCATTCTGGATAACGCCGTGGGAAATCAGCTGTCGGTGGGCCTTTTTTACTTGGCTAAAATATGTTTTGCTGCTGACCCTGCCCACAGCAGTATATTGCTTCTTCTTTTAGGTGGCTAAAAGACCTTTTGCTGCTGACCCCGCCCATAGCAGTGCATTACTTGGTTTCCGTGCCAGTACAACTCTCTGTTTGTCCAAACAAGGGCCACGCTGACCGCCATCTACTGCAGGTGATATAAACAACTCATAAAACACACAAAACTCTACCACAGTTATGATCCCAATTTGCAGGGAAAGTACGATTAAAGTTTTTTATGTGTACGGTGACGTTACCTTCAGCATCATTGTCCAGTTCATGTGACATTAAGGTGGACAGAGATTTGCTGCCAGGGAATGTGCTCATTTTTCTTCTCCACACGGTGCTAATGTTGGTCTTAACATGTTCAATTTTGATATTGTTTTATCCTGCCATGATCTGGTTGATGTGGCTGCTGGTAGGTCCTGCGAGAAGAGGGGAACTTTAGATGAATCCATAGAGTCCACCCAAGGTCCTTCAAAAGGCGCCCAGGCCCCTCATCTGGCCTCCAGCCCTACCAGAAACACAGTAGCCGTGGAGCTGACAGAGTCAAGCACCGGGCTGCAGAACCCTAAAGAAAGTGAAAAGCCAGCAGAGGAGAAAGCAGAGGACACAGCACAAAAACTAGGTAGGACCTGTTTGATGACGTTGTATTTATACTGTTTATTGTGTCCAGTGCTGATTTCAAATTCGTTTATTGACCTGAAAGAAGCCTTACAAAGAGAGAACACAACGAAAGTGTGGACAGCTGAGGGGATTGAAACGAATTAAGAATTGAATATTGCCCTGTGCTTAGTCCTTGCACTCACATGTCTTACTCTTTTTGACTATTCCTAGCCATGTTAATGATTTTATCTTTGTCCAGGCATATGGAAGAAATAGGACCAATATGTCTCAACAGTGTTTTGTCGCCTTTCTATTAACTAAGATGCGATATGGTTTTATTGTTTATAAAAAGTGTCATGCAAGTAAAATCAGTTTTTCTAACTAACTTTGAACCTTTAACCATTACAGTTCACACAGACAAACCTTTAAAATAGGTCAATTTAGTTTTTCAAGATGTGTCCAACTAATGTTTTTTGTTGTCTAATTGTAATGCTCCAGGTTCTGGCGCATCCCTGTCCACACTGAACTCCATATCTACTGAACCAGACCAGACCACTGAGTCCAGCTTCCCTCAGCTTAAAGCATCGGAACATCCCAGGTCCTCTGCATCTCATGTGAAATCACCAGCAAGGAAGAAGAGGAAACCCTCCAAGTCCCCACAGAGGAAAAAAGACGCAAAGTCATCAACGAGGCAGAAAAGATCCATGTCGCCATGTAGGAGCCACAGGCGGGGCTCCAGATCCAGATCCAGGAGCCCTTCAAAGAACAAGAGATCACGGTCGAGGTAGAGTAACTGGGTTTTTTCTTTATTAGCATCTCCTTTATCTTGTTGGTGTTTTAACTAAATGGTTAGTGGTACCAATAATGTTATTTTGAATATATGGTTTCATAAATTATTTCCAGGAATTTATTCTTTTTTTTTTTGCCATATACTCCTTTAATAAATTATCAGGTATAGCTCAATAACAAAATAAAATAAATAAACAAAAGGCTTCACACAAATACACACACACACATACTGTGTTTTTGGACAAAACAATGGACAACAAGATGTGAAATAGGGGCAGTGCAGAACTGGTGATCGCAGGAATATTATATCTGGCCATTGGAGGGGACTTCATGTACAGAAATGGTCGATCATATGAATCATTACAAATGAATTGATCTACATGTTGTCTGTGCAGGTCAGGGGGCCGGAGGTCGCGGAGGTCACGCTCACGGTCGGTGTCACGGGGTCGGAGGAGGGCTACATACAGCCAGAGGGACCGCTGGAAACGAGAGCCAAGTCACTCCCCTGTACTCATCCTCCGCAAAAATAGAACCCCGACCCGGAAAAACTGCAGTTCGGGAAAGAGCCCTCAACGCATTAGTGAACTGGGTCAGTTAATATGCAATCGCTCATTTGAACGTTATACACCAACTGTTGTGCTGTTTGTTCTGTTTCTTTCATTTGCATTTTGGCATCATTGTTTGTACAGAGAGTTTAGGTGTCATGAAAGTCAATCACATATTTCTTACTACATTTCAATGTCCACAAACGACTGAAGATGTGACGTGAAGAGCTACTTGTTTCAGATTTTAGTTTGCTTTGCTCTTGACATCACAGCTCTGCCAATTCATAGCATTTGGTACTTTTTAGCCACTCTGGCTTGGTGAGGAGGGTGATATCTTGTGATTATCCACACCCTATGTGTACATTTTCAGATTTTTGTTAAAAACCTGAAGTAAAATCTGACGTATCTTTGTAGCTGCCATTGCAGTTTTGATTTAGAAATAGCTTTTTTATGTAGTTGGTCTCTTGTCTAGTCGTCTGTGTATGTAGCAACTGCTCTGCCCTCCAAAAACAATATACTCTAGGATAATTAATTTGGTACAGTCACAGTGTAAGGAAGACATTCTGTAAACGGGATAGCACCAACACATTTCATTCATTGACTCCTTTATTGTGTTTGTGTTTCCTCAGATAAGGATCAGTTGTTGGAAATAGCCAAGGCCAATGCTGCTGCCATGTGTGCCAAAGCAGGAATGCCCATCCCTGCCAGCCTGAGGTCCACAATGCTTCCTCTGGCTCTGCCAAGTATGGCCATGAATGCTGCTATGGCCAGTATGACTGCTGGTATGTTTTTGACTCTTGTTTCCTGTTTACATTATGTTTTTTCTGAAATGATCAGTCAACCTTGTTGTCCATCTCAATTTAACAAAGATCTTTTTACTGTAATTTAACCTTCTTGACGGTTAAGATTTGTTGAAACGGTCTCAGAGAGGTGTTGGGTCATTTTGGAGGGGTTAGGTCGAGCTGCTGTTTAATTGTATTCTGTCATATTGAGATGTGTATTTAATATTATTTAATATATACAGTATATTACATATGTCAAAATAGGTAATAAGTCGGTCAGCTTCTGAGACTTTAATCTAACTTTCTCTGTGTCTCTTCCTCATAGCCACCATGACAGCAGCCTTGTCCAACATGGGCACCCTGTCCTCACTGCTCCCACTGCCCTCCATTACCAACAAGCCACCTCCAGCCCCTGCTCAATCCAACATAGCTGCATTGGAGGAAGTGAAGAGGAAAGTAGCGAAGCAGGCCAACAGCATCAGCATTAAGGAGTTTACTGATGTAAGGGTATTATACATGTGAACTACGTTACAGGAGGTTCACTGCACACAGAAAAAATCAGTTAACTGTGTAGTGGTAATACATGTAAATATATATTTCTACATCTCATCTGTAAGTGATGTGTTTTTCAAGGCTTAGAGGCCTTTAAGTTTCTGAAAATCTACCTGTGATGTGAATTGTAATATGACAATTTATACATAGAGATTGTAGGGATTTGTCAACAGGTAGAGTGGAGTTTAAGAAGGTTGTTGAGGTGGGAGGGGCCCTGGTTATATGTGAGAGGATGTACTGGGGTTTGTCGAAAACTTTGATGTAGTCTCAGCAGCAGAAAGGGAGAGGGATTGGCTTAGTTCAGCTTTTGTCTTTTCAAGTAGTTTGTATAGTATAGAGCTTGTAAATGCCAAAAAATGCCCTTAAATTGCACAGTAAATTCAAGGTGGCTGACTTCCTGATGAGTGTAAGGTACGGCTTCAAGAGGCTTTTTCTTGAGGAATAGGCATGATACATGTGCCTCCCAAATTTGGTACATCCAGGTGAAACAGAAAGGTGGGAGCTTTTGTTTTGAAAATCTGTAAGGTGCGCTTTCGAGCCATTTTTCCACACCCGTGCAGGAGACCTACATCAGGCAGCAAGTTCCACCATGACTCAAGCGTCACAATCACCGATTGAATTTGAAGACCGAAAATAAAGAATAATAAGAAGCGATTTTAATGGGGACCTCACATCGGTCGCTGGTTGGGCCGTAAGGATTGTACCAAGTTTATTTCATTGCGTTACTTTTCCTCTTCTGTGTACATGTCTGGGCTTGAAACTGGATTGTGTATGAATTGAAATCTTAATGCTCTGGATTTGATTAGGTAAAAGAGCAATTCCTCACTAAATCTTGTGAAGGCACTGTAGGTTGAGGTTGTGGTAAAACAGTGTTGCGTAAAGACAGTGCTGAATTTGCTGTGTGTGTGTGTGTGTGTTTGTAGAAATGCAAGATGATTGTGGACAGTAAAGGAGAGCTTCCGGTTGCAATGCCTCATGTTTCGGACGAAGAGGATGATGGGAAACCCTTTGGAGGATCAGCTCTTCGAGAGCAAAAAGCCATCAGCTTCAGCATCAACGTAACATTCACACACGGGCTCCACTCCCTCTTACATGAGTTTACATATTACTGTGAATGACAGTTTGCTCTCTTGGGAATGTGTGGTAAACCCTACGTAGAACACAGTTTTGGGGTATATTATAGCTCAGAAATAAAAAAAAAAAGTCGCAAAATAATACCCCATCTTTACGTTACTGCTCCCTTATTGTTGACAGAATGTAACTCAACCTTATAAAACCCTTTGAATATTAACTTGATCATAGTAATGCATTTATTTCAACTTGTTTGTGGTCAGCTATGATTTCCTGCAGAGTAATGCAGCATAATTTAGTTCCTCTGTTTGAGGTGTCTTCACGTATGATTTTAACGCACACCTGCCAGCCAGACAGTCCATTCTTCTTCTGTGTTAAGTGGGTGAATACTTTATTGATTGAATTGCACGACCAAAAATAATCACCACTCTGCTGCCTTTTTCCCCCCAGAACGCGACAGTCCGTCCATCAGTGCGTAGTGACGCAGGCATGGCGAAGGAGTTTCCTGTCTCTTCAGGATGCCAACATCGTAAGAAGGTTTGAACAAGATGTGCATTACATTTGGATCTTGTAACTTTGTTTAGAAGCTTTAAAATCGACAAGGTACTTCACAGTGGAAGAAGTTGAACTGCAGTAAATCACCAACCATATTGGCCACAGTTAACTCAGCGTTTTCCTGCTGTAGATCTGAGGCAGGTATTTACACGGCAGTACAATATGTGTACTAGACACTAGTAACTAGTAAGGTAACCAAACGCTTGTATAAGGTAAGTCTTAAGTCAACTATTCTCCAGTTCAGGTAAAGGGTTGACACACAGCCTTTTAAATAAATTAAATTTAAATGTGTCACAGCAATTATTCCAGTGCAGTATTTTTATTAATATCATTACAGGGCAGTGCAGTGCAAATTAGACACTTTTAACACCCTGCTATTTTCTTTTTTTCTAAAAATTTTTTGTCTCTTTTTAACAAGATGATTGACTAAAATACTGAAATATTAATGAGACAAGGTTTTGATAAATGATTTTTAAAACTAAATTGTTATATTAATCAATTATTAGACATTGCTTTGTCATTATTTGGCAAATAAGATGTTAGAGTAATTGAATTATTGACTGATCAAAAACTTTATTAGATTAATTGATTAAAAATAAATATAAAATATAATAAAATTAAAGTAGAGAAGAAAGTGAAAGGCACTGAAGTACCAATGAGGGTGCAATTCATATAGCAAGTGAAGGAGTGGGGAACCAAATACTATTTTACTAATTTTATATTAAATTTTCATGCTCTTATCTTTTTTTTGTATTATTCTTTACACTTGTTAAAGCACTTTGTAACTTGTTTTTGAAAAGTGCTCTACAAATAAGGATTATTTGTTCCAAATTACAAGAAATGAATTAACCATTCACGAAGGTGCATCTGTGTTGCTGTTACGAGAGCTACAAATTATAAATTTCAAAGTGATTCTGTCCTCGCTAAAAGTTGTTGCAGGCAAAGTATTTTTCAGCTAGCTGATCATTATATTCTCCAGTATTGCATTCTCCGAGGAACAGACAAGTGTTTGTGTTTGGCTGAGATAAATATTTCGACTGCGAAAAAAGAACACAAAAATACAAACTTGAATGTAAATACCTTTGTATGTTTCTTAGCTTTGTAAATACTAAATCAAATCTCTGCATAATTAGAGAAAAGATTACTGACATAAACCAATGTGAACAGGCGCTTAAATGTACTTTTCCTCTACTAGGTGGTAATAAATAACATACAAAAAGGTCACAGAACAATTTGAAAGTGTTTTGTGAGTAATGTAATGTGTCATACTGTCCAGGAGGGCGAGGCACTGGGCGCCTACGGAGAATGGGTTCCGGTTGACAAAACCGCAGACAAAGCTGCAGCTGCCTCCAGAAAGACACTGACCGCCGTTCCCACAGAGACTGCCGCCTCATCATCAGGTGAAACGGCGATAGCAGCTGGATTACCAGAGGACGTCGAACAGCCAGATAATGACAGTGTTTTTCCTGACCCAGTACTGCAGGTGAGAAGTGGAATTATAATGTGTATCTGGTGTACTATATAGATGTACTGTGGGTATTCAATTAAGTTGTCATAGCCGCATTTCCACCAAACGTACCTAGAACTTTTAGTCCCAGGAACTACTTCCCAAGGAACTGAAAGGTTCCTTCAGTCCACTGTCGTATGTGTTTCCCCTGCGGTCTAAAGACCTGCGAAGATTATGCAATTTAGTCCGCTGACACTGTAACAGCACAGTAACCATGGAGGAGATTCAGGTTGTGCTGCCTCTGATCATGATTTATTGGTTTGCAAATGTGGTCACTGAGTCAATGGTGGATTCAAAATGCCTGAAATGCTAGACTTAAAGCGAGTAGTCTTCAAATTTTCAGCAGCCCCACCCCCCAAAGTTCCACTACTTTTGGAAAGTACTATCCCCCGAGCAGGCAGCTCTTTGGGGGGTAAAATAAAGTCCCCGGAACTTAATTTAGACCCTGGTCCTCCAAAGGTTCCTAGTTCCTGGCTAAAGTTCCTGCAGTGGAAACACAGCTTATGATTAAAAATCATGAATGTGAAAATGATTTATTAAACTCAGGGCTCCAAACTTAGCTCAGTTAAAGATGTAATATTCACCGGTGAATCTGTCAGTACACAGATAATGTGGAACAAAAATGCTGATGCACTGTGGATGTGAAAGGCTCTTTTTGATGCATGTGTATTGTGGAATAGACAAAACAAATGTCAGGATACGTCACTCTAAAAAACGCAATGAACAAATAAATGTAGAGCGATTTGTATCTGTAATGCTGGATCTGTAACTGTGCCAGAGTGATTTGTAGCTCACGCATTTGTGGATTTCTTGTGAAACATGATAGGAAAGTCTCCACACAAATAGGTGGAAGATTCACAAATATATTTCCATTTAATAAATGCTAAGTTACAAATGATACACGAATTGTTATATAGGAGCATTGACATTTACAGATACTAATCACTACATTTATTTGTGCTTAGATTTTTACAATCTTGACGTGATCTTGATCTGTTTGTGAATACTTATGAGACTGTTCTAATTCCATAGAGGACATGAATTTGAACCTGAAAATTATTCTGTGCTGTGGGAGCAATTACATTTTGATGGACTTCCAAGGTTATAACCAAATTGTTGGTTGTGACGGATCCAAATCATCGCTGATGTTCTCTCCCTCTTTCCCTCCCCTCAATACCATTTCTCTTGTCACCCCTGATCTCTCTCTCTCTCTCTCTCTCTCTCTCTCTCTCTCTCTCTGCAGCCAGTAGATATCTCTCAGGCTGTAACTGAGAGAATCAAAGCTCAGAGGCGATTGGCTGAGAACCCCTATGATGTCAGCGCCATCTGTATGCTCAGCCGGGCCCAGGAGCAGGTATAATACACACATTTTAAGGACATACACTCAGAAAAACTAAATAATATAAAGATAATGATCGAACTGCACCATTCAATTGATTTAAATGTCTTGGCACCTCTGTCATCTTCTTTTTAAAGATTTTGGCATTATACATGTGCCACAGAAATGTCATACATGTAGGTGAAACGTGACACAGGGGCTGCTTCGTCAACTTCGCCAACATGCCACCGCCACGCCGTTAACTGAAAACTCACAAGTTTTACATCACGGCCCCCAAAATTGAGGTTACTTTGCAGAAAAAAGCCCTTAGCCCTCGTGCTCGGGCCCTAATAATCCATGTTTATGTAGCAATACGATGGCAAGTAATTGTTTTTGCATGTAAAACAGTCAAATCTATCAGTATTAACAAAATAATTAGTACAACATGCAAAATAGACTGGATTTTAAAATATTAATTTCTAAATCTACTTTTTTCTTTTAATGTATGGCACTACAGGTGGTATTGTACTACAGATTGCTGTTGTATGGATCATTGTGGTGGCAAATAAAAATGGACCCTATTGCACACGGAAAACAAGATGAGCAAAGTTCTTCACAATGTAAAACACCAACATCGTTCCTATGACAAAAACTGTCCACAGGATTCCCAAACCGTCGGTGCATAGTGACGGGGACAGTCCTGTGTTGCCTCTAACACATCCCCCCCTGCACTCAAGCCTGGCCACGAGGTTACCAAAAGTGCGCTTAGCACCGTCGCCCCTGACACACTGGACATTTCCCACCCACATACTGGTTGCATTTCAACACATCCTCACTTTCATTACTTACATATATAATAATTAATAACAAATGTAATGTTTAGAGGTATTATTTTGTATACAAACAGGAAAGGAATTAGTTAAAAATGTCACCTATGGGGAGCTAAATTTGACAGAATAAGAGACACTGTTTTGTTTTTGTTTAGATGAGGTCAGATAGTAAATGTATTTTGTGTGGAGGTTGATGGATCTCATTAGTGTTCTGTTAAACTGTGATGAGGTTCATGATGTCAATAACAAACAGCTACTTATTTTTAAATAGCTCTCGTTACTTCAATCATCTGGAGGGAGTAAAGGATGTTTACCTATTAATGTGGTCTGTTGAGCACTCTCTATTTAATTGGATGCTCAGCACTGCATTGCTGAATGTTTCCAGACTGTTTCCTTTTAGATCTGATGCATTCACTGACTGTCTGATCTAATCGACATGTCCATTTTTGATAGGTGGATGCTTGGGCCCAGTCCAACACTGTTCCTGGTCTTTTCACTGGTACGACTGGAGCCCAGATCCTCAGCTCGGAGGAGCTGTCCACAGGTGGACCACAAGCGTGGCTGAAGAAGGTAAGACAGACACGAAAACAACATACACAAACAAGCAGATGTTGCAAAAAAATAGCATATACTGTAAATAAACAGACTTTTGACGTATTGAGGTTTCTGTGTTGCTCAGGCCTGCTGGTCAACACTAAGAGGTACAAGCTTTGTGAATTGCAACAACATGCTAAATTACCCACAGCTTTGTCACTGCGCCTAAACAATTTCAGCAAAGTAGGTATTCGGAAGTGTGAAAATACAAGTTAACTCTTTCTGTTACCAAATACTTTTAGTAAGAAACCATACGTGGTCTTCAGCAATTGCTACACTGTCTTTAAGTAGCGTTATTCCCCATTTTCTGTCTCAAAAATTTCCTACGCACTGCAGTCACCGCTTACTCCACTACAGAGCAGTTCCCCTTCAATGCCCTGTAGCCTATGGCTAAGTCTTGAGCAGGATTTGAGGAGGATATCTGTTTACTCTCAAGGGCAGATTCACAGCATCAACACTTGTCACCAGCTGAATATGGATTTAAGTGGGCCTTGCGGGAACCATTATTACCTAGACATTAATAACATTGTCACGCTTGGAGTAGACAAGATAAGTACCTGTCTGTATGAAATTTAGGTATCTTAATTTTCTCTCCCCCTTCCCAGGATACATGTTTTCTTGAAATAGTTTGCATTTATATGTGTGGGCACTATGGTTGTTTATCGTTTTTAAATGTTTGAAATTTTACGATACCAGTTCCAAAACCAGTATCCTTAAAGTGATACCGATACTAATAGAGAACTTCATTCGATACCGTGCATAAAATGCCTCGTGTTGAAGCCATAGTAGTTGATTGGTAGCCTATTATTATTTGTATTGTTGTAATGGACAAGCAAGGTAATCTATTTTATTTTTTTCTTCTTTCAAATAACTATTACATAAAAGTATTGGGAAATTGTATCAGATCCTCATCCTGATTAGTTCATCCTCACAGGTATTATCATACAGGGAAAGACAGCTTTTTTTTTTAAATATATTTGAATGAGAGAGGAGGAGTGAAACAGTTAAGTAACCAAATAATTTGTGGGAATCAAATTTAAGGTAATTTTTTGATACGTATGTTGACAGTTAACAAACGGAAAATTATTTGAACTTTCGATCAATAAACTGAACTGAAAGATCTCCGCAACCTCCTCTAAAAACAGTCACAAGTATAGGATGAGTAAAGAGTCTATTTAAGCAAGTCACTTAACTGCACTAAAGGAAAAGAGAGTGCTGCACGTCCAGGCAATCAAACCAACTGCACCTGAAGCAGCTGCAGCTGCAGCCGGAGGCTACATGAGTATAATCAGCTCATCTGACAGCGTTTGATTGATGTGATGGAACGCAGCGGTCGATCAAAGACAAGGGATGTGAATAGCAAATAAAAATGTACAGAGAAGTGTTAAATGTGTTTGCTGCAAGCAAAACTATGCAAACGCTAATTTTTTGCTGCCATCTGGTTACAAAAAGTATCGACTGAAGTACTGGTTTGACTGGAGACGTTTCGATTCTACTCGATGCCGGGCTGTTTCAGTCGATACCATGGTATCCAGTAGCAATATCCATCCCTAGTGGGCACACACACAAAGGCAGTGATAGATAGATCAACACAGTCTTGTGTGGTCCAGGATTTGTCTGATCTGTTTAAATTTGGTCTGATATTTTGGATTGTGGTGTGAGGTGGGAGTTTCTCTTTGTATTAGGGTGAGGATTTCCTTATTTCCTTTCAACATCATATTTGTCACCCCCCTACTGCTAATGTTTTTCTTGTCTTCCCTCTGTCTCACTGTGTCTGTGGTCCTGGTTAGGACCAGTTCCTCAGGGCAGCTCCAGTATCTGGGGGTGTTGGGGAGTTCCTGATGAGAAAGATGGGCTGGAAGACCGGAGAGGGTCTTGGGAGGAACCGCGAGGGTACCGTGGAGCCAATCATTATCGACTTCAAGGTCGACCGCAAAGGTCTGAAGCCGCTGAATACTCACTTCTTCTTAATTAAGTTTCCCTTAGTGAAATAATTTCCTCACTGAGGTGAGGCTGCAACTACAGCAAATACTGCCTCACAGTTCTACCCTCAGTATCACACTGCTCATTGCACAAATCCCATCAACCATCAACCCATTCTGATTGACACTTCACTTTAGGGAGATGGTGTTAGATTGATGATGATGGCAACAATGTTAAAGTAGTGATGAGGATTTCTATGTGTTTCAGGACTAGTTGCTGAAGGAGAGAAGCCACAGAAGCAGACAGGAGGACTGGTGGTGACCAAGGATCTAATGGGTAACGGATACACGGCAAACATTGTCTCGACATATACAGTGAAAATAGTCTGAATCCATAACGTCTACTCATACAAAAGCAATTGTATCCTGAATGTAATGTCCATATCGTCACACACAGGACTGTGCTTATTACAATCCTGCGACAGCCACAAATACCGGATTCATTTCAAATTGCCTGCCTCCGCTTTGATGTTAATGACATGTATCAATATTCGATGAATCAATTCGACTAGATTATCCCCGGCAGTGTGGGATGTTTGTGTGCCCCTTCATCTCATTCTCCCCTTTTATCTGTGTGCAGGGAAGCACCCGGTGTCTGCTCTCATTGAGTTGTGTAACAAGAGACGGATAATGCAGCCGGATTTTGTCATGGTTCATCACAGCGGTCCCGACCACCGCAAGAATTTCCTCTTCAAGGTGAGTGTGATGCTGCTGCTCAAAAGTCCATTTGATCAGATCACTGTTCTCATTCACATGCTGTTTTTATTCATTGTGTCCTCTGATGGTTAAATTCTGACATCTGATCGTCTGATCCAGGTCACAGTGAACGGAGTGGACTACCAACCCCAGACAGCCAGTCCCAATAAGAAGCATGCCAAGGCCATGGCAGCTACAGTTGCCCTACAGGCTCTAGGAGAGGTAATATATATTGATCATCACCTGCTATTAGCATGAGACACCGTAAATCTGAATAAAGTACCAGCAGTTGAGTTGCATGACCAGATTTTTTTCTGCACAGTTAATGCAGCTTTACGAAACACTGAATTTCTGTGCCGACCATTTAAAATCCTTTTTTAAAAATGTGTTTAGTCATAAAATACCGTTTATAATAAAATGTGTTTTATTTTGTTCCTAGGTTCCTGTTGATGGACCAGGACTCTACACTGGCCCTGTCTTCACTGCTGCTTCTACTGGCCCCCTTTTCTCTACATAGACTTACACACAACAGTATTATATTCTACATCGTTCATTTGTGGGACACTGACAGAAAAAGTCATTGAATAAGCGGTCTGCCGATGCCACTCTGGTGGCTTATTTATATACTAAGAAATTAATAATATGCTAGACACATGACAGTGAGAATCATGAAGACAAGTCTGGCTTGAAATCACACATCTTTGTATTGAAGCATTTGTGATTGATTTTATACCCACAAAAGTACACTTTTTTTTTTCTTTTCAAGTCAAAATGTTCATCATAGGGTTGTAAATATATGTTTGCCAGGTCGTTAGGATTGGGAAAGGGTCTCCATCATATTAAAAGTGGATGGTATGTATGATAATAGTAGCATTTCAGCCTGCTATGTATTAGCTGACCAACACTTAAGCCTAGACCAGAAAACGAACACTTAAGCCTAGACCAGAAAACGATTTCCTCTGCTATGGATTTGTTGTTTGTAAGAGCTGTAAATCTGTAAATGACTGTCTCTTGTTGGTTAGCAACCTTTCTGTTGGTCCTGACATTACATTTGTGGCCTGGTCTCCTCCTAACAAAATGTTTCTCAAAACTAAAAGCTTTTAAACTTTATGAAAAGAAACCTTCTAAACTGTGTAAACAAATAAAGTTATATTTATGTTATGTAGTAGAGGAAGCCACATTATGTTTCTTTGTAACAATGCCTGTTGAATGTGATTCAAGACATTCATGAGATTGGGAGGGTGCGACCTCCACTGGGAAGTGGGGGTTTCCCCTACCTCCCTGCCCTCAGCACACAATGCGATGACAACACCTCTCGCCATCTTCC
Source organism: Micropterus salmoides (assembly GCF_014851395.1). Classification (NCBI taxonomy): domain Eukaryota; kingdom Metazoa; phylum Chordata; class Actinopteri; order Centrarchiformes; family Centrarchidae; genus Micropterus; species Micropterus salmoides. The sequence goes on from NW_024040040.1 coordinate 7,061,699, forward strand.
CATCTGCAAACACTGCCAGGGGCACTACTGTTGAACACTAAAGCCGGGTATCTGCTGTTCCCCTGCTGACTACTTGTCTAAAGGCCTAATTTACTCTTCTGTGTTGATGACAGATCTGATAAATTCCCACACGTTTGTACCTCTGGGGAGCGACGAAAGAGTTTGACCTTGATTTTTCAGTATGTTTGTGAAAAAGGCTCGTATATCTCTGTGCCACAGAGATTCACCGTCTTTTTATCCAAAAACCTCCAGGGTCGTTGGAGGCCAAGACTGTACGACCGCTGATGACATTGTCACGAGGCCAAATGTGAGCGTTTCAGATATTTATTCACAGATCAAACAAACATTTAATAAAAGTCAAATGGATGTCTTTATTTTATTTTAATAAAGCAGATCAATAAAATATATAACACTGACAGAAAAGGGTTAAACACCAGCTATTCCTGTTGTTTTGCGTTGCTAAAATAATGCTAATTCCAGTTTCAAACAAGTCTGACATCACCCAAAAACCCCTTCTACCAATTTAGTACAGTCTGGGTTCCCCCTTGTATAAATCAGATTGGATTCCTCCACTTCCTGTTTGACAGTCTTACCTGGATGTCTCAAGGATGGGAGCACATGCTACAAACAATTAAGTAAGATTTAATCTGCACATAGGAGTCATTTACACTGGGAACGCTGTGGGCATGTCCCCACCACAATTCATGACACAGTTTTACAAAGATGGTCATGTGATTGTGGATTTAAGATGTCAGTCGCAAAGCAAAGACTGTTATGTGCACAATGATTAACAACAGTAGTCTAAAACATTTAAAACTTGTTTCAGCCTGTTTAATAATTTAAATAATAAATAATTTAGTGATGATGTATTTATAGTTTATGAGCATGTAACGGACTTTAATATCACATAACAAAACTTGCCTTTACTAAGATTAATTGCCTCTGTCCTTTGTTGGAGTATCTCTAAATACGGTGATGGTTTCTGCCCTGACGGTTCATTTACACCTTCTGATGGTGAGATACAAAGATGCAAAGAGTTATCTAAAGTTGATGATCAAACCCAAGAAATGGGAAGTTGGTGGTTAGTTTTGGTTCCTCGTTTAGCAGAAAAACTTGTTAAAAAGCACCTGTAAAAAGTCAGCTGAAACCCTCTCATGTGCGATATCAATATATTTCATGTTCTTATTCTACAGATTTCCTTCTACAATCCCGCAGCAGCCTTTCCCTCAGACCATGTGAGTAAAGTTACAAATGTTGACTTGTTCCATATGGGTCCCACATGCTCACACTAAATTAATTAATTTAATTAAATACAGTTGTTGCTACTTTTTGAGCAGAGCAGAGAACCTTTACACTGTGATTTTGCTACTTTTGCAAAAGTTCTGAGTACTTCTTCCAGATCATTTACATTTAAACACACTGTGTTGCTTTGTTTGACACTTATTCCTGCAAAAATCAGATGTTTTCATGATGTTCAATGTTTTATTGTTTACAGTCTTTAGCTTGTATTTATTGTTGCTTCTTTTTTAAACATCTTGCAAATAAAAGCTTTTCACATCATGAATGTGCTTGATCACGTTCTTCTTCTTCTTCTTCTTCTTCTTCTGCTGCTGTTGGGACATGCATCTTCCAGTAAAAGTTCAGGCAGTCTTTGTTTTCTGTTCCATAACCCCCTGCTTCTATCTCTCCGAAACACCGGGAGGGGACACAGCCCCCTCCCTCTCCCGCAGGATTCAGCTTCAGGTACCGACGACGGGCAGGATTCGAACCACCGCTGCACCATTGGTGCCTTGCAGTCGCCATCGAACCCCACCGCGCCACCAAGTCCCCTTTGCAGTTGAACTTTTTCTCCGGGCGCTTTTATCTTCTCACTTTAGGTGTTAGACTTCAAAATTTACTGACACTCATAAGGATCAAACCCACAACCTCAGAGCTTCTGACCAGTCTTCTAACACACTGAGCTATTTGATCTGAGACACCTAGCATCTCTTTCTTAGAGCTTTTCACTTCTTTATTTAGACACCCAACTTCAAAAGTCATTGATAAGAATGAGTATTGAACCCACATCCTCAGAACACCTTATTAGGTAGCTAACACCCTGAGCTATTTGATCTGACATACCTCACAGCTCTTTCTTAGAGCTTTTCACTTCTTCTTTTTGGACATCTGAGTCTAAAAGTCATTGATAAGGGAGAGGATCGAACCCACATCCACAAAACACCCTGAGGTACTGGGTCAGGCACACTGAGCTTAACATTATATAAGCTTTCGGTTTCTCTGGGTGTTGGACCTTAAAAATTTATACAAGGATTGAACCCACAACCTCAGAACTTCTGAACAGGCTTCTAACATATTGAGCTATTTGATTGCAGACACTCTGCCTCTCTTTCTTAGAGATTTTCACTTCTTTCTTTTGAACTTATTGTAAGAGTGAGATTTGAACCTGGAGCCTCAAAACACCTGAAGAGGAATCTAACACGTCGAGTCACTGGGTCAGATACTGTGAATTCATAATTTTGTAAGGTTTTCATGTCAATCCTCTGGGATTTGGACCTAAAACTTAATTAGGTCATCCAAGGATTGAACCCACAGCCTCTGAACTTCTGACCAGTCTTGTAAAACTCTGCCTGAGCTCTTCTGAGACCAAGGTTTGACCACACTCACTATGTTTAAAGCTCTTCAGGCTTTCTGGATCAAGATTACCCAGGGATCAAACCTACAACCTACTACTTTGAGGAGTAACTGAGCAAGAGGCAATGATGGCTTCATTTTTAAAGCTTTTGGTGGTTGGACAGCCCAGGGGTTACACATCACTGTTTTAGGGGCCACAAGGTTAGAGGCTCACAACTGCAATAGAATACCAACATACAACATACTACAAAAATATTACTACAATAGTAGTATTATATCCACATCCACACTTGTGCTGCAGAGTAGCTTATTGGCGACTTTCTGTAGGAACTGACTTACTTCATTTGTTGGTTTGGACACTTTAAATTGCAAACAGTCATGTTGTTGCTTGGTTTATTATCATCCAGGTAACTGACAATAATGGTTAGCACATACAAGCTGAACCAGAGCAGCCTGTAGGGGGACAGTTTTAAGCTCTCCTGGTGTCTTTAAAATCAGTTTATTTAAAAAAAAAGCTCAGACTGAGTGCTACAGGAAATGCAAAGATGTTAAAACATATCTGAATCATAAAATCAACCTTTTAGGGAGGTCCACACAGAAACACAGGTTTGGTGCAGACCTTTAAACATGTTTTCATTAGTTTGGTGACACAAAGAAGCTGAGTGATAAATGAGCTGCCTTTTCTGATCATGGGTTTAAATGTATATTTGTATTTAATAATTTTGAGTTCATCATATGGTTCTAATGATTTACTAATTAAAGTTATGACGTATTATTTTGCTTTCATCTGTTCTTTTTTGTTTGGGAATTACGTTGTCGTTAAAATGCAAGACAGCCAATTAAAAATCTTAGAGGCCTCAGAGAAGGTTTTCATTTTTCATGGGTTTAAATATGTATTATACCAGACTGGAGTTCACTTCATCATGAGCAAAATAAATACATTTTTGTTGTAAAGAAACATCCTCAGGTGTCTTTCAAACATCAGCGACCCAGCTGGCGTTGATCAAGCCACAGCTTGTGCCCTGCAGCAGTCTCCCACGGATCCGCTCTCTTAATCCAGAGCCACCTGGACGCTTTCTCTGCAGTCGCTGTGCTGTTGAAGATGGCGCTCCTTCTCTTCTCGCCTGCGATGCCAAGTGCAGAGTTAGCCCTAACCTCCACATGTAAGCACCTTGCCTTCCAGCTTTGTCTGCAGCCGCCCTCTTATTTATTTACTTACTTACTTCCTCCGCTCAAAGGCCTCCTCCATCCCCTCTTCCCATGGCACGGTGAGCTCCAGCAGGAAACTTGAGTTGCCTGCGCATGTCCACTGTCAATTGCCAGTCCTGATCAGTGTTGGACAAGTCCTGATGTTGTACAGGGTGGTAATAGTTAATTCTAATCCTGCAAGAACAGATAAATGCTTAAGACATAAATCATGTATTTAAATTAAGCACTTTCCAACCCAAAATCAGCACAGAAAATAAAGTTTAATATGGTAAAAGCAGGTAATATGAGTAAATATGAATAAAAAGTCAGTAAATAAGTCTGCACTGATTTATGAATGAAAGTGGGTAATTCTTACAGTATCTTCTGTCCACAGCTGCTTTATAATGCATGAAAAGCTTCTCCTTCGGTTCATGAAATCCCTGCAGCATCTGAAGGCAGCAGGACAGATATGTTGATAAATCGGTAGCATCTCAGAAGTGCCTTGGGACACAGTAAAAGGATAACCATGTGATTTTGTTCCAGGCAACACTTGTTTAAAACTAAACCTTAAACTGCAGCTACAGAGCAACAACCCCCATCGTTTCTGGCTTGTATCTTTTGTCATCTATCTGTGCCAGTAGTTTTTAGTATAGAAGGCTGAGTGGGTTTGGGAATTAGGCTCTCTATGGACATCAGTGTGAGGCGGGGAGAGAGAGAAAGAGAGAGAGTGGGAGCAGTATAATGTCCACTCTACATTTGCATCACTGAGGTTGAAGAAGAATTTAATAGGACAACGTCAAAACATAGATAATGGTGAGTATGTCTTCCTATTATGACAGATTAAAGTCTTTGTCTAAGAAACTCTGGTGGGATAACTAATTACAACAATCACTGGTATATTCTTCCAAAGATGTAACATTGGCAATACTTGCGGGTTATACAATCCAATGCTTTGGGGTATTTTTAATGTTTTTGTAGGGGTGTGCGGTGATGTAAACATCATTCACTAAAGGTACCTGGGGCACAGGAATCATAAAACCAGACACAGCCATACTCGTCAATTGCGTTTGAAATCTCGGTCACTTTGCTATAATATTACTTTGTATTAAAGTTGCAAACTGACATTAACTATTAGAATAGCAAAAGCAGACATTATAATCCACAAATTTATTTCAGACTGTTCCAAAACCAGCTTGGCACTACAGCTTTGCTGAGTTGTGTAATCAATTTGAGACACTGAATTCAATAGATTATTGGTGACAAGAAGTGGTTGTGTTCTTTGCAGTATGGGTTTATAAACAGCTGCCTCCAGTCTCTGGTGATGGAAAAGTTTGGCCAGAAGACCTGGGACAAACTGAGGTTTGGGCATATATACACATATATACTAATGGACATTAGTGGCTGTCAGGATCAAGATGATCACAGCGATGATGTTAAAAATTGTATGTATGTAAATATACATATACTTATATAGATTATAATGTTTTTTTGCACAGATCTCTACCAGGGGTCCAGGATACGTTCATGACATATACAGTTTACGACGATATCCTAACCCTCAGCCTGGTGCAGGAGGCCTGTTCACTGCTGGGTAAGACTTCAAATCCTGTCTGGAGCGAAACCCTTGTAGTTTAAAATGGATGTGAGTGTTTTTTCCATAAGAAATGCAGTGGTATACACGTGGAAATTGTTATATATGAGTGGATATGAGTAACCAAATTAGTACAGCGACAAAGTACTTTACACATTGTAATTTACGTATTGTCAAAATTTCTGTTGTTAAAACAATATTATATTTACTGTTAATAATATTTTGCCCTATAACAAAAATTTAACAATGTCTGAGGTGGGAAGTTAGGTCTGTGTGTGCCTGTCAAGTGTTAACAATGTCCCTGATGAAATCCAACAGGTTACACCCAGTAGATGATTATATCACTGCATGCACAATCACTACATGCAATTTAAATCCCAGAATATGGTGCTAACTTGGAGGAAAATAGTTACTTCTTACAATTCATTGCAGTTGCTAAACAGTTGTTGTGCAGAAAGGATCGCCAAGTGACTTTAATTTAATCCCATGTTAGATTATTAAATACCTATATTTCCTTTTTAATTGATTTTTTTAAATTATGTCAGCGCAGAAGAAACATTGTAAGGGGAGACTATGGTATGCTACACATTTGTAATGGGTCAGTTATTTATTCATACATATATACATCAAATTTGGCAGGTACATGATAGATTATGAAACTACTAACAAGCCCCTGTGCACAGATGTTAAAAACATAACAAGAATTGTTTATTTGGTGCATTTCTCAGGGGTGTGATTATCTAGACTTTTGGGAATAGACTGTAATTGAATGTCTGTTTGCTGCCAAACAGGAGTGCACCGGGAGCCCAGACTACAAAATGTTGTATATGATATAAATAATATTTATATAAAGTTCTGTGACAGTGTTCCTCTGTATGTCTTTTGATGTTTCAGATGTCCCCGCTGATGTATTTCTTAAGCTTTTTGGAGAACATTTCTTTACTTTTTGTAAGCAAGCGGGCTATGACACCATGCTGAGGACACTGGGAGGAAATCTCATTGAATTCATAGGAAATCTGGATGCTCTCCATAGTTACCTGGCTCTGTCCTATCAGGTACGAACAAGTGTGCCATTATTTCTGTTTCTATCCCATTAACCAACGACTCCTCATACCTAAAAGAAAACAGCCAGACTTTGGCAACTTCAGCTATGTTCTTACATTCAGTGCACGGTTCACTTTAGGAAACATTTCAGTTCATCAGTGCAGAGCTCTGCTTTGTGCTACTCATCTATTATAGAGCCCCTTGTGTTGATCTTCCTAATTTCCTGCTAAGTGACGGTGAAGATAAATGCCAGACATGTAAAACGTGAAACACAGAAGCACACAGAAGTAGATAACTAATATCAAGTCAGGTCAGGGACCTTTGCCACCTTTGCCATCAGTGATATATGTGAGGAGCCTGCAGAGCCCAAAGGATACTAAAAGTCAATACCGTCTACAGCCTCAAACTCAAACGAATGTGACTTCACACGGCAAAAACAAAAAAGGCTGATCTCGCAATCCAATCAGAATCAACCTACAGGCATGCATTACTGATGTCCCAGGAGCCCAAGGTGTCTGAGGGCCCCCAGAGTCAGAATCTGTTTATGAAGTCACTGATTTTAACACTGCTCGTTGTAAAGTTAAAGAGCCAAGTCAAGTGTTGAGTTTCTTTTATCCTAATCTTTTAATATTGAGTGTCTTTATTCGTATCGTACGTTTGTTTATTTTCACAGTAACATAGGTTACAGGGCTGTGTTAATTTAATGAACTGTACCTTGTAGAGGAAATTAGAATGAGAGTTCCTTCATTTTTGTTTTCTTTTTGTTGTTTTTTTAAACTTAAACTAAATCTGAATCATACCCCTTATTTTAAAGGAAATGAACGCACCATCTTTCCGAGTGGAGATGACAGACGATGGGAAGATGCTACTTCACTACTATTCTGACAGGAAGGGCCTGTACCATATTGTACCTGGTAAAAACAGCCACACTGATTGACTCCCTCATCTACTGCATTGATCCTGATCTTACATGTTGGAAACTGTTTTGAAAAAGAAGATTTGACAAAAAAACAACCACAAAGAGACAAAGTACAAAATGCAAAACAACTAAAATGATAAGTAAAACTACTAAAGACTACTGAAGAGACTGTACACATATTAACATACAATAATAATGTTAGCATATGCTTTTAATACAGGTGATTTTCCCAACAAAGCGTGTGTGTGTGTGTGTGTTATTATGTTGTCCTCCACAGTTGGAGGTAACTGTGGTATCTGTTGCCATACGTATATTTATGTCAAAAACAGAAAACTGGCTAGCCCTAGTTTGTGCCGCTTACACATAGCTGCTGGTTGCATTAGCCGGCAAGCGCTGGCGGAAGAACAACATCTTACATGAACAAGATTTATTCCTCTTCAGTGGCAACTGGGCCTGCAGATAACTGCTCTATTTAGAGCATAACAATATATTCAGAGCATCTCATAGTAGAGCTGTTAGCCCACCTACAACACAGGTGACTCTCAAAGAAGCATAAATTAGGTCAGTCAGGCTCCCTTGTGTCCCATGATCCTCGGCGTCACAAACTATGAAGCCGCGAGGCCACACTTCTTACAGACGTTGCTCCCTCGCTCTGTTGCATTTTTACATATGCTGTGAGAGAGGCGTTTGAAGTGCGTTTACTCACACACAACCTAAATATAACCTGTGCATATTCACTTCCATGCTTCTGCAGAAACATATGTCAGGCTTTATCCTGCAGCAGACAGCTACTGAATCATTCAGCACACGCTGATCTCTCACTGCCTCCAATCCACTACGCATCCATAACTCCTTCTCACCGTTTTTCCATCTTGCTGCAGGTATCATAGAGGCAGTTGCCAGAGATTTTTTTAATAGCAAAGTGACCATGGTGGTTCTCAATCAATCAGAGGAAGATGAGCGGACAGGGAAGAAGGAGCACGTTGTGTTTCTGGTCAAAGAGACCCACCAAGCTAGCAAGACTAGAGACCTGGACCATTCCAGTTACAGAGAGGTGGGTGTCTGAGGATGTACGTACGTCCATGATCTGTTTCTCTATGTATTTATTATCTGTGTTCTCTGATTCTTGGCCCACATGTGCTCTGTGTGATTATCCCCAGGGGGCATTAAGAGCAATGAGAGAGAGGTGTGTGTCACTGGCTGGGGAAAAGAGTGGCTGGGAACTGATCAGAGCTGTGGTTCTCTCAGAAAAAGGTTAACTTTAAGTTTATATATAGCATTTATCATTTTGAAAGCCTGTTCTCGCTAAGCTTATCCATCAACCTTAGCTGTAGAGATGTACTGAGATAAACGGTTATTATATATATAGAAATAGTTCAACAACAAAACTTCACGTAAAACCACAAAAAAGTGTTGGTGGTTTTACTTTGTTTAACTATGTGGAAATTTTGTCTCGCTGTCACTCCCTGCTTCAAGTCTTTATTTTAAGGCAGACAAACCTCATCCTGACTCCAGCTCTGTAATTAACACAGACCCATTTACACACACATTCACACACTTGCTATGCAAGGTAGCATCTGCTCATCAGGAGCGATACAGCACTTCCTATCCAAAGCTCACACAATGATACTAAGCTCACCCTTACACACACTCACACAGCATCAACACAGTGCAGCGGTTATCTAAAAGGTATAGTGAATGTAAATGACATTGAATACGAAATTAAGGTTTGATTTCATGAAAAATGTGATTGTTGGCTAATATTTATGATTCATAATCTATCCAAGGACATTCACATAAAGGACTACATTGGTGTAGTATAGTAATTAAACTAAGCAGCACAGCCAGAAAGCATCTGGTAACATCTTAATGAGCTGCAAAAATGTATATTTATGCTGAAAAATGTCAAAACAATGCAAAACTATATTATACATTCTGTTGAAGAACAAACTAAAATGAAAAACCACCAGATCCTGTCATCATTCTGTGTTAGTTTACAATGTTTAAATGGTAGCTGATTACATGGGTGTGTTTGATTTACTTTCCAGGCCACCTCCAGTGCACCTTCAGTCCACATTACCCAAACAAGCTGTGGATGGAAGAGAAAACTTTCTGCAACACTTTTCCCTTCCATATTGTCTTTGATGAAAATGTAAATCCCCATGTGTCTGTGTACTTTAGCAGCTCCATGAGAGTTTTTTTTAAATTTTTTTATTAATTGGCACACTTAAAATATTTTGCTGTGGATTCTTGATACCTTGTGTTTCCGCCACCTCTCTGTTTCTGATCTCTGTCCTGGACTTGTCTTATCAGCTGAAGGTAAGGCAGGCAGGAGTGAACCTACAAAAGTTTGTTCCAGGTCTCCAGGCCCGAGATGCTACAGTGGACCAATACTTCACCATTATACACCCACAGGTAAAACACAGTCACATAGTAAAGAGTTCAAAAATGTGCAAACAGAGTTGTGAGATTGTGTGAAATGTAGCAGAATACATTAAAATACCTCAGCAGAGAAGAACACAGTCAAGTAAAGGAAAGATAGCGTATGCGTGTAGTAGAACGGAAAGAGAAAAGCCTCTATTTTGTGGCAAGCAGTGCTTCAACTGATTGGACCATGAAATTTAGAACTTAACAAATACACAAATTAAAGAAAATCAAAAGTAAACCCGGCTTTAGGTACCGCTCATCATATTTCCAAAGTTTTGGTTTCACTCCTATAGATTTGGGCTGCAATGCTTTTGGTATAAAATAATTGCATCATTTAGGTAATTCCAAGTCCTTTATGTTGCTTCCATGTGTTTCACAGCCACTGCTGCAGCAACTGCCCTGTTGGTAAGCAGGGCCAAATCAGTGGGCCCATCTTCAATAATGAACTTCTGTTCTGTTTGTTTTCAAAACACTGGCATGGTGAAAACTACAAGGGAGCCAGGGGGAGCTTGAAAAAGTGACGAGCTCCCCTAAAAACATGATTTGTGAAACGTTGGAGGGGGGTGGCGGTGCAATATCACAAACTTCACTCATTTTAAAGTTCCCCTATTATACTCCTCTTCAGGCTCATACTGTTATTTTGGGTTTTACAATTTTACATGCTTCAGTGTTCAAAAAACACACTATTCACCCTATTCTGAACCCTCCGTTTTAGCTCCTGTTTCTAAAGCTGGCAACATGTAAGAGGACCCTGCAGTGTATGTAGATAGAAATGACTCATTCTAAGGTAATAAAAACAACACAGTTCATGATGTCAGGTCTTTATACACCACTGAAAACATAGTTATGTATTACATTTCTGTCAAAAGATCCTCCTAAATATTACATGCTGGACCTTTAAAGTTCCTCTCGTGTGGTTGTGTTAAAGGCCAAATGAATGGTGTATGTGTGTGATCTGTGTCAGATAAAGGTGACAAGTTAAAAGGAGTTAGTTAGCATGCAGAGAGTCTGTGTAAAGCTCAACGTTACCAACATCAATCCAGCGTTGGCTGAGATCTACCATTACAATGCAATATAATAAAAACCTAAAGTTAACCATGGAGAAGATCACAACAACAAACCTAAGCTGTTTAATAGTCTGTTGCCGATCCGTAAAGGTAGAAAAGTTGCTTTGGCGAGCTAGTTTTCAGCTGGCAATTCTATTGTGGGTTAGCCAGGCGGGGAAGAATTGCCTTTCTTTTGCAGTCTTTTGCTGTGTTATGTTCTGAATGTCAGTGAATTGCTATTTCAACTTTAAGCTATATAGAGAATGATCAAGTGCAGTAGAATATAGTGGTGAGCAGTAGTAAACATCTCTGTCTTCCAGGTGGCTTTTACCATTGAGAGCATCAGGATATTCATCAACAGTCAGTTTGTCTTGAAGAGCTACACAGACAAACACACCACGCTCAAACTAAGAGGTGGGTTCTTATAAATACCTCCACAATTTAAAGCTATTCTGAACTGCATTCTCCTTATATGTTAACTTGTATTCAATTCATCTGTAGGTCAGATGTTGTGGATGGAGTCTCTTGGCTGTATGCTGTACCTGTGTTCTCCGAAGCTACGAAGCCTCCAGGAGCTTCAATATGTCGGCCTCCACCTGGCCGACCTGGCCCAGCATGACGTCACCAGAGACCTGGTTCTTCTTAACCAGCAACGTTTAGCTGAGATGGAGCTCACCAACCAGCTGGAGAGGAAAAAAGTAGGAAAGCAGCATTTAGCTCATGTAGTCTTTTGCGAGGGTCCTGGCCAAAATAGCAGTCCAGCTTACGAATATGATAAGAAACATGCTCAAAGTTAACGTCAATGTAATGTAAAACAAGTGAGAACATTTGCGCAAGCAGAGATGTATGTTTTTGATAAGTTGCTGTTATTATTTACTGAGAAATGAGGGCTTCACTGAGGATCTTTGTCAATCTCGGTGGCTGGGAGTAAACTCTTTATCAGGTCTTCTGCTTTGTTTTGCAAAAGGAGGCCTCACACAAATGTGTAGATCCAAAGAGTAATAGTAGCTTCAAAGCTTTCTTTCCCAGCTCCGGGTGCTTCTTCTTCACACACCCCCAAAAGCGGCAGATGTGTCAAATTTCATCTGTAGCAAACGGTCACATCCAAGAGTTTTTCCTGATGACTGACAGGAAGCTTTACCCTCTTCAAACGAGAGCAACTGATTTCTCACCCAATACAGTTCAGCAGATTTCTCCTCCATGTCAGGGAGGTAAGAATTAAAACCACCAGTCATGTTGGCTAGGTTTCCCAGTCAGTTGAGTTTGCTGAATATCTCTGCCAGATAGCGTAGTCAAGTCGGTCTCTGTCCTCAGACAAGGTGGCATGGAAATATCCGCGCTCTGACAGAAAAGTGCACACTTCAGATTGTAATTCCAACTGCATGTTGAGTATTCTCACTCAAGAGAGCCAGCGCACTTTTGTGTTCAGCTCTCATGTTTTCCAAAGGCTTCCAAACAATGGCTCTGACTGAGTTTTTTACTTTGATGCTGCCTTTGCATTTCAGAGTTTTCATTCCGAATTCATGCTATGTGCGTCAATACTGGTGCAGGATTTCCAGTTCAGACTGTTTTCACAGAAAAACACATTAACAACACTACAAATTGTCCTCTCCGATTGTTTTGCCCCTTTGATATTTTGCAGAAAAGTTTAAGTTCACAAACATCATCAGCAAAAAGCTGTGCCTTTTCACTGACATCTGTCAATTCATCGAGTTGGAATGAAAAGGATTTCCTACAGCTTGATTTGACAAAGGCGCAGTTTTGTCAGGATAGCAGAGTGCAGGTGTAGACACAAGCTGGAGCAGAATGCAGTTTGTAAGATTTATTAAACGAAGACACATTATCAGGCTTACATAGATGCAAGGCAAGCAAAGGTAGTAACCCGTAAACATAAGTTAAATTCGAAACAGAACAGAAATAATCCAAAAGATTCAACCAAGCAGAATAATTCTAGCAAGTACAGGGCACACAGCACCGACACGATGAGGACTGAACACATTAAATACAGTGGGCAAACAGCCAGGGAAGGAGCAAACAGGTGAAACAAATCAGGAAACATCTGACAACAGGAAAGCAAGTTAGACACAAACACGAGACACAGACGACTACAAAATAAAACAGGAAGTACAGCATGCAACAATACACGAGGACGAATGTAACTGAACACCAAATAAATGCCTTACTCACAAGTATTAAATGTATCTGCATAGTTTTTGTCCAGCATAGTCTCAGCCAAGACAACAGTGACTGGAAGCATTAGGTTTTCAGCTATGGTGAATGACTATTTGGCTTTAGCTACGAGCAAAGACAACGCATTAGAAGCCTTGAGGCTGATGTTGTGGCGACTTTACACATTGTTTCTTGGGATAATCTAAAGTCAGTCAGTTTTCTTTTTAAAAAACTTGTGGCTCACCAACATGACATTGATGTTTTGTGCCGAGATGTCGCTGGAGGTTTAAAGGCTTCACGCGACCGTAATTTCTCCCCGTAAAAAAAGCACAATGAGTTGGGAGGGTTGCGGCTCTATTGCTATTTACATTATGATTTCACAGCTATGAGGCAACAGCATGAAACAGATCTAGTGCTTTAAGGTATGTTATAGAGAAATAGAGAAAGTGTCATCTACCGCTTCAACTTTCACCTCAGCTCTATTAAGTGCTCACACATTATCTGCCTCTTCAACTGCTTTGTGGATTTATACTTCCGGTGCCGGTGCTGTCAACTAATCTCTTCCTCCATTTTAACAACCACCTTTACATTTCCCAGTGCTTATACTTCAAATGTCACTTTTCTTTCTGTACGCCCAAGTGATTAAATTACATTTCAGTAGGGGTCGGGGGAAAATAATAAAATAATAAAATGAATTGCTTTTTCAGTCCACTAGACAAAGAGTTTTCCTTTGGGGACACAATTTAAAGTTGGGAAAAAGTAATAAATTCCAATGCAATTAGTTTAAAATCTAAATAATACTGTATCGTGACATAAGTATCGTGATGATTCCCACCCCTACATTTCAGTAGCTCCAAAGAATCCAAATGTTAAGATAAGATGTTTTAAAGAACAAATTGTCAGCCTAGGTGAGAACATGTAAATTTCCCTTTGCAAATGTGTTTTTTTATCTAGTTTTCTTCTAGTTTCATGAATCTATGATTATATTTACAGACACAGGACTAAGACTGGGGCAATTTCCCGCGTAGAAACTAGCTCACTTCAAAGTCTGATGAGAACCAATGAAGGTTTTTTGTTTAGAGCACTAAAAAGTAGGTCATCCTATGCCCCCACCACCCCTTTTTAATGTTTCTCTCTGACCCAGTTTGGAAGCCCCACTGCACTATATGGATTTGTGACAATATACGAATATGAGATTTGTACAGCTGTTATGCTTAATTCTTTTCACAAGTAGGGAAATATAATTTCTTGTATTTGTGTGTGATTGTATCTGTCTTTAGGAGGAACTGAGAATCCTGTCGCGGCACCTTGAGATTGAAAAAGAAAAGACAGAGACTCTGCTGTATGCCATGCTGCCACGCCACATAGCCAATCAGCTTAAAGATGGGAAGAGCGTAAAGGCAGGTCAGTCAGTCCATCAACCCTGTTGTCTTTTTCTACATATCTATCTGTTGCTCTGTCAAAGTGTCTGTGTTTTTCAGGGGAGTTTGAGGTGTGCACTATTTTGTTCAGTGATGTGGTAACCTTCACAAACATCTGTGCTGCCTGTGAGCCCATCCAAATTGTTCACATGCTCAACTCCATGTACTCCAAGTTTGACCGGCTCACCACTGTACACGACGTCTACAAGGTATTATCTTATTTGTTATTGTGGTGGTTGAAATAACTCTGTGTAGATGTCGTGTTTAAACAAGGAAAATGTTCTGTTTCCCACCTGTGTTTACTCAGACCTTTCTGTGTGCAGAATACGTTTCACTTTTATAAGAAGTTTTTTACCGCCCTGCAAAGTAATACTAGTAACCTTACATTTAGATTTCACTATTTCAATCAAATATTACTTACATTTCTGTTTTTATGTCTTGTTGTTTCCTGAAGGTTGAGACTATTGGTGATGCATACATGGTGGTGGGTGGCATCCCAGTCCCTACAGAAACCCATGCTCACAGAGTGGCAAACTTTGCTTTGGGTATGAGGATAGCAGCCAGAGAGGTCACCAACCCCGTAACAGGCGAGCCCATACAGGTAAGATTTGAGTTTTTCATCAAATACAAGTGACTATATTTGTGGATCATGGAAAGTTTGTTTGTGGATTTTGAATCTATTTGTAGATAATGTTGTGTGTTTACAAATAGTGACATTTATTTGTGACTCATACTCTGTGCAGTAATGTCCTCTGCTTTAGTAGATTGTTGACAGAAGACATTTTAGCCCCTACATGCATCTAAGGATCTATGGTTCTGTTGCATTTACATCTAAAGCGTTGGTTTCCCCAAATTACGATAAATCATATTTTCCGGTATTATCTATCTCTGCATACAGATTTGATTTGTTCAGATTTTCTGCCTCCAACAGAATTTGATTTATGATGCATTGAAAAAATACAACTTTATCATCCATTCAGATCCGTGTGGGTATGCATAGCGGTCCAGTGTTAGCTGGGGTGGTGGGAGAGAAGATGCCTCGCTACTGTCTGTTTGGAGACACTGTTAACACTGCGTCCAGGATGGAGAGTCATGGAGTCCCTGACCACATTCACATCAGCACTCCCACATATAGGTGTGTGTGTATGTGTATGCTTTTATCTCACCACCAGCCAACTGCTGGTGTGTGTGTGCTCTGTGTGTGTATATATATATATATATATATATATATATATATATATATACACATTACCGTGGTTTTTACGCTGCCTAGCTGCCAGGTTTTCTCCTCGATACCCAATGTTTGTTGAAACTAAATCTCGGTGTCATCTCATGCGCACAGAGCTGCAACTAACCCACTATCAACTTGTCGAGATAAGAAGCTAAATCCAATGTGCAGAGATAATACTGCTAATTATGAGGGCAGACAGGATGGACATACACTATCTGAAACATGATGAGGACGCAGCTCTTTGCTAGTTATCATATTCCTCATACAGTTTATCCTGCTGTAATATTATTTCCATGAAAGTTTCAGATTTAACTATAGAAAATGTAGTACAGCTAGATTTTTATTCCAAAAAATATGTGTAGTTATTCTGATACATACTTATAAAAGACTTCTGTGTCCCTCGGTGTACCCCTCAACCCACTCCCGTCTCCTCATCAGTGAACTGAAGAATTCAGGGTTCAACATACAAGAGCGTGGGCAGATTGAGGTGAAGGGCAAAGGCCAGATGACCACTTACTTCCTGTTAGGGAACCTGCTGGTGTCAGAAGATAGCATCATGGGACGAGAGGTTGGAGAAACCCGTCTTTACATGGAGGACCTTCATGGCAAGGGCAAAACAGGTAAAGAACAAAATATGGAATTAAAATAATAAGTGTCATTAAGGAGGGTTAGTGACGATATACTCTGTACATTTGTTCTTGAAATACTGACAATGAAAAGAAGTGTGACAACCGTGTCAGCAAGATGAGGCTGTTGGGATGTTTGGCTAAAAGACTAATTACCAACCATATCTAATGATTCATTTTTCATAATATGTTGTTTTTTGTCGTCACATTTTGATTATTTTTGAGCATGAAATAAGTTTTTTATTATGCTATACGCACAGAGAGCCAGCACAGCAGACCAGACTTGTTCATCTGAGAGTTGATTAATGGGAATTCTGAAGTACTATGAGATAAACGTTTGACTCAAGCACAGAGGCTGTATTATATAGGTCATTACTGTCATTATGCTTTACTGTCATTACGTGTAGTCCTGGTCGTGTTTTTCTTGCGGTTGGTTTGTAAAACAATTAGCCTGCGGCAGTGCTGATACAGCGGAAGTAGAGGTCAGTGTGTTTACCAGAGAAACTAGAGCTTACAAGACAGTGCTTGCTAACCACAGTAGAATAAAGAGGTCAAGCTGACACAAAATGTGGAGGAGAGACAAAGCATGGCGAGAGATGAGGAGAGTAACAGGGTAGAGTAGATATATTTGATCTGACAACATATCAAGGAAGAACTCGCATAAACAGGTCTGCATGTGCATGTGCTGCTTTGGATAAAATTGTACGGTGGAGTTGCACTAGAAGAAAGTACACAGTTATATTAGCAGGAGAGCAACCATTTAAGAATATAGTGAACACGTGGAGTGTATGCAAGAATGCATTCACTGTGAGCAGCATATTCATTAAAATAGAGAATGGGGAAAACCATGTTCTGCTACTTGACCTCTTGTTACTTATAAGTGATTACTATGTACACCCAGAGCCCTTTACTTAAATGGGCTTTAAATTACTTATATGGTTATTACTCGTGTTGGGTGAATGGAGCCTTACAAATCTTTGGTCATCCTGTGGTTTGCAAAAAAATTGATTTAACAGTTTTAGTCTTTTATGTAAGCAATTAAAGTGTTATAGACCTGCAGTTGTTTATTAAAATCTTTAATAATAGTGCTCAGAAGTACTGCAGTAAATGAATGTCTTCAGTTAGGAGGTATTCTTCATTTGACTCAAGCTCCATTACAATGTTTTGAAACAGCGAGCTCTGCAGAGCTTCATACCTTATTAGTTACGTGCGGACTTTGGTAGACTTTTGACCCTTTAATATGCCCTTTTCATTTAGAGCCTGACAAAGAGCCTGATGTGAGAACTAAGACTGAGCAGAGGAACACACTCTCAGATGGAGTCATCGCCTCGGACCTCAGCCGCTTAGACGCCATCACTCCCTTTGCCTGGGACATCACCTCGCCGTATGAGACCAACGAGAACAGCTACAACACACCTGCAAAGAGCAGACTGTGTGTCTTACTCTGACTTAGAACCCTCTCAGCCTGATACAGCTCATTAAAATTTAACAGAAGATGACGGCATACATCTCATCTCTGTGCAGTCTAAAAGGACTTGGGTGTGAGAGCTGCTTTTAAAAACAAAATGATGTAGTAGTTATGAACTATGCCTACCGGTCGATGAGGTGGAAAAGGTGCCTTGTCAGCAGTTGCTTTTTTGCTGTGGATGACCGTCTACAAACAGGCACGATTCTCCTTGTTGTGGGTTCAGTCTGTCTCCAAAATGCCTGTAGATGTCAGTAGCTGGCAAATCTGAAAGAGTGAAATAAAATGATTCCTCATTGCCCTAATAGATCTGAAATGTAATCACCTAGGTCTTAAAGTTGAGTCCACTATAAACTGCACCTGTATAAACCAGCAATAATTGAGAGAGTAGAGATTGTAAAAAAATTTGTAGCTCTATGTGTTAATGTCAAATGATATCTTATTATATAGTTTTTATTCATTTACTTTAATATGGTCCTGTGTTATTCTTTTATTTTCTTTCTTTATTATTATACAGGAAAAGATTAATATTCATATTACTCACAGTGGGCCCACATAAAAGATCTTATTATTATATTATTATGTTTTATTTTACATAGAACCACTGGTTTTCTCCCAAAAAGTTATGATATGAATTTCAACATGTAATGCTGAAGACTTCATAGCCTTTCTTCAGGTAAGACTCTCATCCTGCATACTGAGAAAATGATAATGTCGCTAACCCCGCCTGTCAGCTCGCTCAATGAATTTACCATAAAGGTCCCAAATACGTTTGTACTCCAAATTTAGCTGCAGCTAGCCGACCTTGTTCTCACAAACAACGCCTCGATTAATCGCAGTTCTGTTTGCGAGTATGTCGCTAAACACAGTTTGTCAGAGTGTCCACACAAGAAAAGAGGAAGAAAAAAAGGGGAAGCTATTTACTTTCTTATATATACTGGGGGGCCAGCAGTTACAGAAGGAGGACATGGTTAAGAATTAAAAGTTAACACATTTAGAATAAAGTTAATGTGGACTGCATCAGCCGTGGTACGAGGAGATTGTTTGCCAGCACACCTGTGGCAGTACTGAAAATAGAAACTTAGGAGTTAAAAAAGCACATAGTGTGGGTGTAGCTCAATGAATAATGATGAAGGCTTTATCTTTTAAAATCACCCCAGACCACTTGCTGCTGTGTGTCTTCCTGAGCCTTCTTTGGGTAAGTTTTTCTTTTTACCTTTCACTTTGATAGACAGTTACCCTCAACAACAAAAAACTATAGTCAAAACTCAGTGGATGTATGCATCATAACAAGTTAAGCTGCATGGAATCAGCATGTAGGAAGACAAAAAGACTTAAGAATGATGGGCTTTTTCAGATGGTGAAATATGAATTCATTATTTCTCTGCAGCAGTAATCTGTTAGCACGTCCTCATAGAAACAAGCCCAGGTGAGGAAATAACTTACTTTAAAATAGAAAGGGAGCTATACCTTTTATATCTTTATTTACTTTGTGTTTCAGACAAGGCAATGTAACTGAAGCCCTTGAAAGATATTTGTACACAAAAATATCTGTATTTGAAAGAAATACACTGGTTGGACAGTTGTGTCTGAATAATTTTTTTGTCAGGTCTGTTATTAGCATATTTTGGGTGTTGCACTTGAAGATTCAGAGGTAGAAGTGCGAAATGCTAAAACCGGGACATCATTTGCATTTGAAGATCTCTGATGTTTCCTCAAGGTTCCTGCACAACACGATCCTACATTCCCCTCAAATTGTTTGGTCAACATGTTTGGGATGTAAGCTTTGTACCTATAAGGAAAGTAGAATAGAAGCCTCTAAACAGGAGTGTTTTTTTAATATAGATACAAGATAATAGCAGAAATTACATTGCTTGGGGATACTCGCATTCGAGATTGCATTATAGGCTCAACAGTGTAGATTACATAGTCAGATGGACACTTCCGGCAATTTTGTACAGTGACAAATAGATTTAGATAATGTTTGGGATTCTCTCTGGGCCGCAATGATTCCTATTCTGTTTTTAGGGTTTCACTGACGCCTGGACAACATCAACAACAATCTCTTCTGTAGAAAAACTATGTAAGTGGGAGCGGCAAAGCTTTTTTTTTTGGTTGATGACAAGTCTGTGTTATATTATGGCAGTCATGAATGAATTTTATTGTGTTGAAACTATCACACTCAACTCAACACTCTCTAATAAAACTGTTTTTTCACCTAAATAGTTTTACCAAGGAGGACGTCCTGTAATTTTTTTAATCCTATTTTTGTGTGTGTTCATATTCCAGCTCCTCGTAACACAGAAGAGTTCAAATCAGTTGACCAAAATGAGACCCGTATAACTCTGCAGTGGAAGAAAGTGAATGGCACCTTGAACTATATACTTGAATTCAATGGAAAGGAGATAAAAGTCACTGCATCAGAGGGACAAGAACATGTGACACACACAATCTCAGAACTCACAAGCGGGACTAAATATGATTTCAGTCTCTTCACGGTGTTTGAAAATGTCAGAAGCAGCGGAGTAAACATCACTGCAGTCACTGGTAAGATGTTTTTCCTCTGATATAGGCTACAAGAGCCACAGCAGAGCTCTGTAACAATATCTAATTTAAAGTGTCTCAGTAACAGAGGGGTGTTGCTCACTTCATAGTTTTGACTGTTGCAGATACAATACTGAAACTGAATGCAACTTATTATTTGTTTGGAAAAACTGCACAAAACATAACATTTTAGTAGGAATATCCTGTCATTCAAAAAAAGAAAAATTTTGTCAGTTTCTTCTCCATGTCTTTTACATCCTAGCTCCTTAAAAATGGAACTGAATGCAAGTTATTATTTGTTTAAAAGAAACTACACAAACGCAACATTTTAAATCAAATTTTGTGACACTTCCTTAATTGTGTGTGTTCATATTCCAGCTCCTCGTAACCCAGAAGAGTTCAAATCAGTTGGACAAAATGAGACCAGTATCAATCTGCAGTGGAAGAAAGTGAATGACATCCTCAACTATATACTTGAATTCGATGGAAGGATGATAAATGTTGCTGCATCAGAGGGACAAGAACATGTGACACACACAATCTCATTAGTCACAAGCGGGACTAAATATGATTTCAGTCTCTTCACTGTGTTTGAAAATGTCAGAAGCAGAGGAGTAAACATCACTGCAGTCACTGGTAAGATGTTTTCCCTCTGACATAGGCTACAAGAGCCACAGCAGAGCTCTGTAACAATATCTAATTTAAAGTGTCTCAGTAACAGAGGGGTGTTGCTCACTTCATAATTTTGACTGTTGCAGATACAATACTGAAACTGAATGCAACTTATTATTTGTATGGAAAAACTGTACAAAACATAACATTTTAGTAGGAATATCCTGTCATTCAAAAAAAGTCAAATCTTGTCAGTTTCTTCTCCATGTCTTTTACATCCTAGCTGCTTAAAAATGGAACTGAATGCAACTTATTATTTGTTTTAAAGAAACTACACAAACGCAACATTTTAAATCAAATTTTGTGACACTTCCTTAATTGTGTGTGTTCATATTCCAGCTCCTCGTAACCCAGAAGAGTTCAAATCAGTTGGACAAAATGAGACCAGTATCAATCTGCAGTGGAAGAAAGTGAATGACACCCTCAACTATATACTTGAATTCAATGGAAGCGAGATAAATGTCACTGCATCAGAGGGACAAGAACATGTGACACACACAATCTCAGAACTCACAAGTGCGACTAAATATGATTTCAGTCTCTTTACTGTGTTTGAAAATGTCAGAAGCAGCGGAGTAAACATCACTGCAGTCACTGGTAAGATGTTTTTCCTCTGATATAGGCTACAAGAGCCACAGCAGAGCTCTGTAACAATATCTAATTTAAAGTGTCTCAGTAACAGAGGGGTGTTGCTCACTTCATAGTTTCGACTGTTGCAGATACAATACTGAAACTGAATGTAACTTATTATTTGTATGGAAAAACTGTACAAAACATAACATTTTAGTAGGAATATCCTGTCATTCAAAAAAAGTCAAATCTTGTCAGTTTCCTCTCCATGTCTTTTACATCCTAGCTCCTTAAAAATGGAACTGAATGCTACTTCTTATTTGTTTAAAAGAAACTACGCAAACGTAACATTTTAAATTAAATTTTGTGACACTTCCTTATTTGTGTTTCTTTACATTCCAGCTCCTCGTAACACAGAAGAGTTAAAATCAGTTGGACAAAATGAAAACAGTGTAACTCTGCAGTGTTGGAAAGTGAATGACATCCTCAACTATGTCATTTTGTTCAGTGGAAGCGAGATAAATGTCACTGCATCAGAGGGACGAGAACACGTGACACACACAATCTCAGAACTCACAAGTGGGACTAAATATGATTTCAGTCTCTTTACTGTGTTTGAAAATGTCAGAAGCAGAGGAGTAAACATCACTGCAGTCACTGGTAAGATGTTTTTCCTCTGATATAGGCTACAAGAGCCACAGCAGAGCTCTGTAACAATATCTAATTTAAAGCGTCTCAGTAACAGAGGGGTGTTGCTCACTTCATAGTTTCGACGGTTACAGATACAATAATGGAACTGAATGCAACTTGTTTGTTTGGAAACTGAACAAAATGCAACATTAGACTGGGAATATTTTGTCATTTAAAAAAATCACTTTTTTTTTTTTTTTTACAGTTTTCTTTTTGTGTCTTTTACATTCCAGCTCCTTCTAACCCAGAAAAGTTCAAACCAGTAGGAAAAAATGAGACCAGTATAACTCTGCAGTGGAATAAAGTGAATAACATCCTCAACTATATACTTGAATTCAATGGAAGGATGATAAATGTTGCTGCATCAGAGGGACAAGGACACGTGACTCACACAATCTCAGAACTCACAAGTGGGACTAAATATGATTTCAGTCTCTTCACTGTGTTTGAAAATGTCAGAAGCAGAGGAGTAAGCATCACTGGTAAGATATTTTTTCTTATTCAGTCTAAATGAAATGATTGACTGGCCTATACCTGCCTGTCTACACGCATGCACTCTGCCTGTGCAGTCACTGCACTCACTGTGTTTTGGGGGAGTGTCTTTGGAATTAGGGCTGAAAGGAGGCCATACTTGGCAGCAAGGTTTGCTTTATTTATTTAATTATCATATTTCAGGAGAAAATGTCTGTCTCCTCCTTCCCTGTTGTACAGTGCTCACAGAATCTATATTTTCATGGTAAGACTTTTCATGTCTCTCTTTTCCAATTCCAAGGTTCACTGTGTCTGTACTTGGTAAGATCTGCCTCTTCTTGACATCTCTGACAGTAAAGAGATATTCTGCCATTTCATAATCTCTGTTTAGGGCCAGAAAACAATCTAGTTTGTGTTTTTTTCTCTATCTCCCAGTGTCCCAAATAAGTATTTTTGCTTTGAGTGATCATTCGGTTTGCTCTAATTGATGTTTGTAAAGCAGTGCTGGCAGGAGAAAGGTGTTATTTAAATTTTTTAATTTTTTTGAGGGAGTCAATCGGAGATTGGATGAGAGAGTGACCTGTATTGACCTGTATATGCAAAAGTATTTTGCTAGTGATATGCAAGTCATACAGAAATTGTATTTAACAACGAAACAGCCGTATTTAATTATTTTACCTTTAACAAATACTCCCATCAATCGCTTGAGTAAAACAAATATAAAATTAACTTTTAAAAAACATTAAGGGTGACGTATGTTTCTTCACATTACAACAGATGAATATAATCACACCAGTGTAACACTGCACTGAAAAGTGAAATATAAATACTACTAACTGGAGTTCAGTTGAACACACAACAGCCAGTAGATAGTTACCTGAATTTTACGTCTCGAGCACTAGTTACTATTATTTAATATTATAAAGTATTGTAATTCGTTATATATAATATTACTGTCTCTGAATTATAAATCGCATTCTAAAATGCTGAAATTGAGTTTATTGCAGCTCATTACACATCCATTGCTATAATACAAACGATAAAGTAGAAGGGCTTGGGCCTATTAGACCTCAGGAAATACAGTTTAGTCATTTCAGTACAACTCACAAACATATTTCTTTATCATTCTATATTAAACACACACAGGAAAATTGAAAATAAAAAATTAACTCTAAACAGGAAACCTGTTACTGCCAAATACAACAGAGGTAGCTTCAAATCAATAGAGATCATAGCAGCAGACTATACAGTTGACCATTACAGATAAATAAAAAATTGCGCAACAGGGGAATTGAGTGATATTGATAGATGCGTGTTATTTTCTATTGCGAAACTACATACATCTCATGTTCTGCATATCTGTATCTATGCCTGTTCTGTATTAGAAACTGTCTAGAATAAGATTGACTAAGATTGTCTTAATATCAAAAGTCATCTGAGTGTGTTTCCTTCAGTTCCCGTGACCTTGGTCATGCTGGTCTCCAAGTGTCTGTCCCAGGGAGGGATGAGTGTGTCCTGCTTCTCTGAGGGAGCGAACAGTCCTCAGTACAGCTGGACTCTGGATGGACACACACTGACAGACGCTCAGCTCCTCTCTGGAAACAATGAGAGTTACAGCATCACTTTGAAACAGAACATCTCAGGACAGCTGGTCTGCTCAGTCAGGGATGACATCAGTAGGATACCTACTTGTGGTGAGTAAGAACATGACAAAAATGTTACTTGAGAATTATGAAACTGATGATTAACTGCACAGCCGATGTGTTTGTTTCCCCAAAGGCTTCATATACACTGACTGCACCTTACCCAATGGCATGCACATAACACAGACGGTGCGTGTTTCCAGTAAAACCCTGTGTATTGAGCTGACAGCAAACTCTATGATGAACACAGACACCACTGAGGGTAGGAAGATTCACATCATTGTGTCTATACTCCACTCACGTCACACCTGCCAGAGATAAATCATGGTACTGGTGAAAAGTAACTCTCTTGTCACAGCAATAAATTGACACCTAATGTTTGTTTCTCTTTACCTGAACAGATCGCTCGTTGCTCATATTTGGTGTGCGAGCAGCTGTGGTGATTCTTTTATTAACTGGGATCATAGTCTATTTTGTTTGGAAGAAAAAGAAATACCAGATAGCTGAAGGCTCTGCCGACTCTGGATCTCGGACGATGAAATATCAAGAGAATTCTTTTGTGATGGTTGAAATGAGTTCTGTAACTGAGATTTAACTTTCTGAAACAAACACCTTAGTGGCGCCTCTCATCTGGTGCGATTGGCCACGTGTCTTTCTGGATGTGAAAACAGGGTTTAGAGTGGAAACTCTTCATTTTTATTCATCTCAAATTCACTTTTTAGCAGCTCAATATACTTTCCTCCCCAAAAAGTTGTGTGAGTTTATTTTGCTTTTGTGTCAATGTGGAAGCTCTGATAGAAGAGTTATTCATTGTAACCTTAGTTCTATGATCACAAGCGCACCATCTGAAAGTAGGATATCGTTTACATAGAATGAACTCAAGTGGACAGACTGTTGTAAAAGTTTCAGTGCAACACTGCTTTTACAGTGTGGTTAAGAACCAGACGCCAAAGCTCTACAGCTCAGTTTATCCTAAAACAAAACGTGACATTGTGAATAAAGCTTATACTCATTTTACTGTAGCAGTGCAACTCATTTTGATTCATTTGGAAATGGTTCCTGTAGATTTCGACATTGCCATTGTCAAGAGAAAACAATAAATCTCCAAATGGAGTGATTTTGATAAATTGAATGAAGCGTTTCTGTGTGGGTTGAGAATATTCTCCCACTTCTTCAGCTAAATCAGTCATATTAAAACACATTGGATTATCTGAAAAAATGTCACAAAACTAGAAACAGGGAAATTTTTATTACTAGGAGAGAAAAGTTCATGTTTTGGAGATTTAATGTTTTTAATTTTGTATCGGTACTTGACTTTGTAGGTATGCATATTTTCTATAGTGATTTTGTATTCAAAGCATCATTTAAACGTTGTATAAAAAAATCAAAACTGTAAAACTGTTATTTTCACACATCTGATAAGTGTTTAATTCCTTAATTATGTAAATAATAGTTTGTTTGTTTTTTAATAATTTGATTACTTCACAAATAGTTTTAATTTAGTTGCTTTCTGTTATTATGTTGCTCAAAACTTGTCAATTTATCAGTTATGTATCATTTATCAATTTAGGCGAGCTCGCTTTTTGTTAGCATTTTGTTAAAGGTGTACTGTACATTTAACGACTGCAGATAATTGAAATAAATAAAACTTCTAGACTCATGTTGCGTCCCAGTCTGTTTAGGCCTTTTGCGTTTAATCAACAGTTGCCATGGGAGGGCTAAATAATATCAGGAGATGATGAGGCGAGAGAGAGAGAGAGAGAGACTAGAGAGAGAGAGAGAGAGAGGACCACCAACATGACTACTGAATTGTCCCTATCAATAAAAAGCATATAACCACAGTTGTTTGTCAGTGTCTAGTCAGTGTATTTAACGCTCAGCTTCAAATTAGAGAATAACAAACTAAAAGGTGGAATTGTAGTCTGTCAACGATGACGGAGTATTACGGCCACAGTTAGAAGAACCAAGAGAATGAAGTCATAGTAAAATAGGTTGCTTCGAGTCATATTATGTGCATGTTTTAGTATTTTCCTGGCAGTCTACAGTTTTTTAATCTTGTAAAAAGTATGGACAGCAGTGTGGTGTCGTTCCTCTGACCAGTAGCTCTTTGTTGTTCCTGTCTCTGCGTCCCCCTCGATTGAAACCTTTGCTCTGTTTGGGACTGTCTCACTGCTCCATGATGCTTTCCACTAATGTGGCTTTGATCTGCACTTTATCTGAAGTGGTGAAGTTAACATTTGTGTGGATTTGTGATGAGATGCCTGATCATAAGTGTTTTCAGTTAGTTTTGGTTTTCCACCTCCGGTGACGAGCAGTGCACTTGACTCATTCAGTACATTCCCAAACAGGTTCTGTGTCTGTCAGACAGTCTGAAGTGGATTCTACCATTATCAGCAGAGCGATAACGTAGGCTAATGCACAGCAGAGTATAGGACAAGTATAATTTAAAAAAGTAATACAACTTTATTCTCGAAATGTCAGAAAATAAATATGTAGGATAGACTTCGAATGTGCAGACAAAATTTTAGCATGAGAAGAAAACGACGATCTATTAAAATCCAGGAATTTATAAATTAATTCAAATTTCTTAATTTGTCATTGACATGAAAAAGTGCCACATGCACATTTAAAGAGTTTACTTCCCCAAATCGAAGACACAAAAGAGGAGGAAAGACTAAGTCGTGTCTACTTGTGTGTTGACTCATCAGGGATGATATTAAATGTGGAAACTGATCTGCAGGAGAAAACATATTTGAAAGAAATTCACAATGCCTGAGAGCCTTCCCGCATGATTTTCCATTATATTTTTATATTTTGAATTGTCACGTGCCTCCTGAATTTTGTGTTTCTCTTCAGACATTTCCACCCTAAACGGATGCAAAAAAGGCAGAAGTTAGTGCAAAAAAATTCACACAAAACTAACACCCTTGATTGCAGAGAAATTGTTTGAGCTTTTGACCACTGTGGGCCTACAGCAAAGTGTGAATGTACATATTTAGCTCCTTCCATGTGTTTGTGTTCACTTTTTTACTTAGTTGGATTTAGTGCAAAGGTCAGTGAAGGTGTATATTTGTCTTGATAACATAGCATAACAATATGGCTGTAACAGAAGAACTGTTTTGAATGAGAAGATCTTAACTTGGGGCAAACAGATGTCTTGTTGTTTCTGGAAGTTATCATATTGATAACTTTGCACGCAACACTACATTTACCCTGCTTCCTCTTTCGCCTCTCACTTCTACTACTCTACTTCTTCACTACTACCATACGAAGCTGACGTTCTAACCATTTAACCATTAGTTTTGGATAATCATTTGTAGGGCTGCAACTATCAATTATTTCATTGTCAATTATATTCTTGACTAACTGATTAGTTGTTTGGTCTGTTTTCCTAAGCCTAAGCCGTGTCTACAGCCCAAAGATATTTGGGAGTTTACTGTCATAGAGGAGAGAAACCACACATTTAAGAAAAATCAGAGAATTTTGACTTTTCTTCTTGTACAAAATAGTTGGCGATTCATTTACTGTAATAGTTGACAACTAATCGATTTGTTCATCGATTAATTATCAGCAATTTATTTCTAACATTTATCCATTAACTTTAGCTACTCGTTTAGACAGCTGCTTCTTTCAAATATTTTTATTTATATTTTTCCAATTAGGTGGGCTACTTTGCTATCTTTTCAGATACCCCCTGGCAACTGCAGACGTAACTCCTGAGGGTACAAGTAACCCTGGTTGGGAATCACTGCTTTAGTAATTGTACTTAAACCCCATTTCTTCACTGGTCACAATAACTCTCCGATGCACAATAATAACATCCTGTTCGCAAACTGAAAGAAATTGAATGATCAAAATTGTTCGTTTTTTTTTACAACTTATATGTCACAGCCACAGCTGTGATAGAGCAAAAGTTTACTTGTTTTTTACATAGTTGGAAACAGAGACGCTCACAAGTCTTTGTTTTAGAGTCCAAGTCAAGTCTCAAGTCACTCGTGGTTGTAATGAATGTTGTATCACCTGCAAGTCAACACATCCCCCAGACTCTCAAACCAGTGTAACGTTAACTGAATATAACTGTAACGTTACATGATCAACAACAAACCTGTAACCTGTCTGCAGTCAACATTAATAATTAATGTGATGGCAGCCAGCGGGACGTAAATAATTTCGTTAATCGACCACCACAAGTGGACGTGTGCCGTCCGCAGCAGATACGCTGTGTTAAGTAGGTAGGTTATAGATAACGGAGGGAGGGGAATAACAGCAAGCTCAAAAGACGTGTCCGGAAAAAAAATTTTGTTCAAGAGTCCCGCATCTCAAGTCTTAAGTCTTTTGAGGACGAGCCTGAAGTCGAGTCTGAAGTCACTGTGTGTGCAACTTAAATGTGACTCGAGTGTGAGTCTCAAACTGGAGTCTCGTTGGAAATAGTGCAAAGGTCAGTGATGGTGCATATTTGTCTGATAACATAACAATATGGCTGTAACAGAAGAATAGTTTTGTATGAGAAGATATCAACTGGGGCAAGCAAATGTGTCTTGTTTCTGGGGCTTTTGGATCAATAACTTTGCACGTAGTGACTACATTAACCCTGCTTCCTCTTTCGCCTCTCAGCTGTAGTGTTTTAATGACACTTTGCTTTGTCAGAGTCTTCACACCTTCTTATCTGCCGCTGATCACTAAGAGCAGACGTGGCAGCCAGTGTAGGATGTGTATGTTTGCTATTGAATTAAGTAGAGAAGTTTGTGTGGAAGTAGTAAAGTGCAATATTTTCCTCTGAAATGAAGAGGAGTAGAAGTATAATATAGCATGTTTCATGAAATGTTGTTTCATATAATAGCAGGTTTGTATATTAGTGCAAGTAACTCAAAATTGTACTTCACTGGTCACAGTAATTCTGAGATGCACTATAATAACGTCTAATAATTAATAACTGTTTGCAAACTGAAAGAAATCGAATGATCACAATTGTTTAGTTTTTTCACAATTAAACGTTACGGCAGACAGGAGGGAGGTCAGTGTTATGGAGCTTAGGGAGGAACTGTGGTCCTAAGGCTTCACAGTAACCTACTACCCAATCGATGCAACTCTACCAATGAAGCAACCAATGCATTTAAAAGTACTTTTACAACTACATGGTCTGCTGTGTTTTCACGTCACATTTTAGTGACTTTGCTCGCTTGGAACCTCGAAGGAGGTGATCCGGGAAAAAAAGGGATTAGAGTCGAGGCGAGATGAGCTGGTATCATGCAGTGGAAAAGGGGCTTTAATGACAGGACATTCGTCAGAACTATGGTTCGTCTATGTAAATTACCAACGTAGTTATGTCCATAGTAACTGCATTTTCTGGGGAAGAACTGTTTTGAATGAGAAGATCTTAACTGGGGCAAGCAGATGTCTTGTTGTTTCTGGAAGTTATCATATTGATAACTTTGCACGCAACACTACATTTACCCTGCTTCCTCTTTCGCCTCTCAGCTGTAGTATTTTAATCACACTCTGCTTGGTCAGAGTTTTCACACGTTCTTATCAGCTTGAGGTTTGTGTAGAAGTAGTAAAAAGCAAATACTTTCATCTGAAATGTAGCAGGGTAATATAGTATATAATGTTTCATGAAATGGTGTTTCATACAATAGCAGGTTTGTATTTTAGCACAAGGATATCAAAACTGTACTTGGTTCCCAACCTTTTTGGCCTAAGGTGCCCCTCAAATATATAACACTACTGATTATACTGTATAAAAGAGGATATCATTTGTTTGTTTTTTCATTAAAAAGTATCAGTGTTAAGGTTGGTTTGGTTACCTACACTACTACCATACGAAGCTGTCGTTCTAACCATTACGGTAGTTTTGGATAATCATTTGTAGGGTTGAAACTATTGATTATTTTCATTGTCAATTATATCCTCGATTAACTGATTAGTTGTTTGGTCTTTAAAATGGTGAAAGTCGATCCTTGTTTTCTTAAGCCCACAATGACGTCCTCAGACGTCTAGTTTTGTCTACATCCCAAAGATATTTGGGAGTTTACTGTCATACTGGAGAGAAACCTCACAATATTTAAGAAAAATCTGAGAATTTTGACTTTTTTTTTTTAGCTGGCGATTCATTTACTGTAATAATTGATTTGTTCATTGATTAATCATCAGCAATCTATTTCAAACATTATCCATTAAATTTAGCTACCCATTTAGACTTACGTGCTCGCTAACTAGTTTTCATGCAACAGGTACAGCTGTGTTCAGGTGTTACAGCTGCTTCTTTCAAATATTTCTTTTTATCACAATCCTGTCCTGAGTTCTCTATGTGCTGTATTTTGATTCAGCCACAGCTGTGATAGAGCAAAAGTTTACTTGTTTCACTTTTTCACATAGTTGGAAACAGAGATGCTGATTGATCTAGATTAATCTAAATGGGAGGACGAGTAACAGGCAGAACCCAGCGCCCTGAGATTTGTGATGCGACTGGATGGCCTACATTATCATCCAGGCAGAGCTCCTCTTCAACCCCTGCTCTTGGTAGGACACAGCCGTGGACAGCTGCGAAAGGGAGAATTAGCAACAAACCTCCCCAACAACTGAGTGTGCAGCAGCAGAACAGATTTTCACCACTATTGCAGGATCCTGGATCGCCATCTGATGACCTGGATAACATCCCATCCTCACACAGAAGGGTAAGGACTGAGAGTAAATCAGAAAGTAAAAGGCTGCAGGGAAAGCTAACGACTGGGCCTCAAACTCTGATTGTGGGTGACGCTACTGTAAACGATGTAAGAAGCATGTGCAGTAAGAACACCAAAATACTCTGCTTTCTGAAGGATACGGTGTCTGACTTGGCAGAAAGAATCCTGCATATTGTGGCTGAACATCCTACTGTGAAAAACATACTGCACATCCGGGCCAATGATGTTGTGAAGCAACAGTCTGAAGTGTTGAAAGAGGACTTTAATAATCTGTTGAACACGGTCAGCTCTTTGAATGCTGAGGTTTCGGTAACTTTGGTGGAGCGATATTGACAAGTGGGCCGATGAGTTGCTAAAAGTAGTTGCTTGCAAAACATTAAGTACAGAGTAAGCATACATTTCTGATAATTCAGTCTACAATGTAAGTGCCAAACAATCCACAGATGTACATTGTTAATGAATTTTTTGGCTTTAAAGACAAACCGTATCCTTGGACCTTATTAAAGCAATGTGAGATCAGACAAGGTCTGGAGTACCATAGTTTAATTTAATTAGATTGTAAGCAACATGACAATATCACCCACATTTTACAACTTGAATTAAGCATTTTCAAGTAATATCCAAACAGAACACCTGCAAGGTTGTTCCAGTGCCTTCCAACTCAAATTGTCTGTTAAGTCTGACGTTTCATTTCAGTAGGCCCAACTATTGTTTAATCTTTTGTTCCTCTTATCTCAACAAAAGTCCTGGACCATGCACTGAAAGCGAGACAACAATGCAGCGTGCATGGACTACCATGTCTTTTTCTGGTCTCAGTAATCCACAGAGGGAACCAAAGTCATAAGCAACAGCCTTGCCACTTATGGCTGATGACAATGGTGGAAGTTAAGACTTACATACAGCGCACATCAAGGGATTTTTTTTTTAATGTTTATTTCTATGTGAGGTTACAGTCCATTGACAAAAAGGCAGTAAAAATATGATTTTATTGTATCTGTATGGATAAACTACATAAAGTTACCTCTAACCATGCATATCTAAACCAACTTACATTGACTATTTCAGCGCTTGCAATTGACCCGGGATGCAAAGACAGTAATTTGTCTCGTCTTTTCTGTCATTCTCAGCGTAAGTTTTGCGATGGCAAAGTGTCAGTATACTCTTATATTTGATCACAATACTGCGCGTTCTGCAAAACAGTTTACCCCCGCTTTCGTAAAGAAGACCTGGATCTCTGTCTGCTCTTGGTATCACGTATGTCTGCTGCATCTTCTAAACAAAACAAGTAATGAGTTTGTTCAGGTCGTCAAAATTGCAAGTCATGCTGAAAAGATAAAAAAGACAGATGCATGCTGGGTTTAACTCTGAAGCAACTGATTTAAAAGCAGTTGCTTACGCCTCCATAGAGTGAAACCCCCGAAGCTGTTTCTTCGGGTGTAACCGGGACACTGGGCTGGTTATCATCATGGACACAGAGAAAATTGGGATGTTTTTTCTGCTTAATTCTGCTGCTCACTGGAGCAAGTCTCACAAGTGGCTAATATTTGTGATGTGGAAACAATCAGATAATGACGTGGGCGGGACAGTGACTGAAACTACAGACAGAAAGAGGCGGCTACATCAGAGACAAAGAAGCACATTTTAAAATAAATTTGACCCTAACAAAACCACGGATCAATCCGAACCATGAGTTTTGTGATCTATTTCACCACTAGTAAGGTAGCATTTATCACCTTGAAATAAAAACATTTCAGCAGAGGCAAGGATATCAAAGTCCTTATAGGCAAGTCATGCCACTCAGCCGCCATCTTGGCGATGCCTCCGGGCAGCTATTTCGGACTAACATGACCAGGCTCCAATCTGAATGAATGGGGAGAAAGCCAGAACTGCACTTTCTCTTGTCACCAGGACATAAAAACTAAACGAATAGAATCAGCATTAAAATCTGATAATAACAACTTTACCCCAAAATAGGGTTTAAAAAGCATTTGTCCCTACCGGTTACACTTCTACTACGCATGCATCACCACTTTCGCACATGCGCTGTAGAAGTAAAACGGACCCTTACGTCAGTGGAACCACACGATTGGCTGAAATACTGTATGATTCCCGCTTTGGCAGTTAAAAGCAGATGAGGGATAACCGCCATCAGATGAGGGATAACCGCCATCTTTGCCGTTACGGGCTTTCCCCATAGAGTTGTGTTGAGGATGTGATTGAGTGGCGTGTCTGCTCTAAAATGTCTGAGGATATATAAACTAGAAAGGAGGAAACCCAACGCATCTAATCTCTTTTCTAAATAAATGCTTGTGTATATACATGCAGGTCTCATTAAAAAGGGACCGTGTGTAGTTTTAAGTGGCCTCCAGCAACCACTATGTGTTCCTGTGCATACTCAAGCGAGCATTTGGCATTGGCCAAAACAAAGACATAACAAGAGACGGCATCACACAGTATATACCTGAGGTAAACTCCCACTGCAACGTTAATCAGTTTGACCTTGAACTAATCCATGCTAACGTTATATTCACGGCATTTAGCCAACATGATACGTCAGTGTTGTGTTTTCACCAGAGAGGCTTAGCAATGTCAGCGCTGCTAAAATATTTTAGTTAGTGCAGGTTAGTGAGCTAGAGTGAACATTATAAATGAGATTGTTGCCACTCTTTAGTTTAACAGTTAGACCGTACTAAGTAACGTTACTGTAACTTACTAAATGGGTCTTCCACTGTGGGGTTGTCCTGCGCCGTTATATTGAATTATTGTATATTATGTGGGTCACATAAGTTACAGCGACGAAAGCTGTGAACCTGAGTATCGGTAAAACCACAATAAATCTAAATTGTATGTCACGAAGCAAACAGCGGCAGATCCATGCCCCTGCTACTATTATCAAATTGTTCCACATTTGCTTTAGACCATTATATAATTTCTTGCAGGCTAAAATCAACACTTTGACATAATACTGGTACATTGGATAGTAATATGGATCGCATTAGCTGGTGAAATCATGTCATGTTACAACCAGGGACAATCAATGATTGTCAGTGATCAGTGCTACTTCACGAGTGGTGCAACGGATCACAAAACTCATGGTTCAGATCGACTAGTGGTTTTGTTAGTGTTAGATTTATTTTAAAATGTGCTACTTTGGCTCTGATGTAGCTGCCTCTCTCTGTCTGTAAATCCCGCACTGTAGTCTCGCTTGCTGTGAGACATTTAGTATTTTCATAAATATAAACTTTTCAAAACATTCCCTCCTCTGTTTTTCACAAATCCTTGTTAGTATTTTGCACCGGATAACGTTAGCAACTGGTCGGCTAACGTTATCCAACTTAAACCAAATAAAACAAAATCACAAGATATTTTACATGCTTTGCAGTTAGTTTGTCCAGTAGAATGAAAGCCAACTCTGTGTTGGTTTTAATATCCAAAACAAAGCGGAGGTCTCTCTGACTCAAACGTCTTTCCGATATTGACAGTGTTTTTTTCCCTACGTTGATTTGATTCTCTTTAGGCCCGAAGGGTTTCAGCACATAACTTTTTGTTTGTTTTTTTTCTTGTTTTTTTTTTTTTGTTTTTGTTGGGGTCTGTGTTGTGCTGTGAGCCGGTCGTTTTTTTGTTAGCAGACCCCATTTTGATAGCTGCAGTGTTGTTGCTGTGTGTAAGTCAGAGTTCAGAATCAGTAGGCAAGAGGCTTAGAAGCCTCAGCCTAGTAAACCAATTGCGTTTGTGTTGTGGCATGCTGTCTGGTATATTGGGGAAACTAAATAACCACTACACAAGTGCATGACTCAACACAGAAGAGCCGACTCCTCACGTCAAGACTCAGCAGTTTACCTACATCTGAGGGATAAGTACACTCTTTTGAGGACCACCAGGTGCACATTTTAGACAGGATGGTTTTAAAGAGGTGTCAAGGAAGCCATTTACACCTGGATTGAGAAACAATTGCTTAACAGGGGAGAAGGTGTGCGACACCACTTATCCTGCACTTATAATGCTGCATCCCTTTCCCAGGAAACTTCCCTTTGGGCCTAAGGTGAAGATGGCAACGATGGTAAGTCAGACTTGGCTTCAGGTGGCTCTAACTGCCATAACAACTGTTGTTACAACATCCAGTAGCCCTAACAAACCAGCAGTATCAGATTTCGACTTATAATCTGGGCTTCGTGGGGGTCTCTAATGTACTACCTAACGTCTATGAAGATTCTCAGTCATCCAGGTCATAATTATGACCATTACAAGCAGCTGTTATTACAACACTATAACCGCAGGTGACTGCTCCTTAAAGGTCCGATAAAGTTTATTTAACTTTAGTACAGATCAGTAACCAACAACTTCAGCCATTAAACCACTATTATCTACGCTAAGCACAATAAAAGCATACAACAATCAGCAAGCATGGGATCAAGTTAAGTCCAGCTTTACTGTCATTCTTCCTCATACAAAGTATACGGCTAAACAAAATGTTTCGTACAGAATAAGGTGCATAAATAACGCAAGAATAAATGACAACAAATCACAACATACTACAATATACAGATCAACACAGCGCTCAACCATTAACACTATACACACACTACAATACATAGTAAACGTAAACAATACCCAGCAAAAAGTGCTAATCGATAGGAGACAGATAGACAGTAGGTAGTGCAACGCTCCAGATTCTCGTTTTCCTTGAAGAATTGTGCCAGTCTGCCTTTGGGCCTATTCCTGTGTGTCTGTGAATTTTCTCAGTCTTCCAGGCCATAGTTATCCAAGAAAGGTTAAAATGAAGGGCACCTGGACTTGGTTGAAGATACCTGAAGACGTTTCGTCCCTCATCCGAGAGACTTCTTCCGTTCTGACTGACTGGTAGGGAAACTCGGTTATATAACCTCTGTGGGGTTATTGTCAAGGTGGTCGATACTCAGGGTTCGAGTTACGTGGGAGCCAGTGGGAGCTCAGCACCCATAAGGATGGTCTGAGCTCCCATGGAAGCAGTAAAATCATGCATCTGTGGGGGTCTCTAATTAATTTATCAACAACCATTTTTTTGAATCACAAATAATGTATTTTTCATTGTAATTAGTACTTACTATTATTTACATTAAACAAGATAAACAGACCTAAATGAACACACTTCCCTAATGAACTACGCTGCGCATCGCATGACTGACAGGATGGCTGCACTTATCCATCATCAGCCACTATTTGTTATACCCAGCGGTTCCCCTCCTCTGTTTACCTTGTGTTCTCTGTTGTTTCCCCATCCTATTGTCTCTGTCTGTTTTCCCTGTGAGTCTGTCTGTCTGCAGGTGGGCGTGGTCTTCCCGGTTCTGGCTCTCCGCTCACACACACCTGCCCCTCGTTCGCAATCAGATACCTGTTATCTACCCCGGTCCAGCACGCCAGTATTCGCCAGATTGTCAGCGTATCTCCCGTGGTACACACCCTGGCCTTCTCCGTGAGTGAGTGAGTGAGTGAGTGAGTGAGTGAGTGAGTGAGTCGTGAATTTTCCCTCGCAATTCCTGACTCTTGTTTGTTCTCTCCCACTTCCCAGAAACCGCCTGCCAGACATCTGCCTACCCACCTGCCTCACCTCAACCTCCTTGAGCAATAGTCAAAAATGTGTCATTTTTCAGGCGATTGAAATTTAACGGATTGCCTAGTGTGAGTAATCCTTCACCCTGTTGCAGTATCAAAGACATCTGGGGCAAGGTGTGTGTGTGTGTGTGTGTGGGAAATGTTGAATCACTTCATAAGCAATGATCCCCAACACCAGTAACGTTAGGTAGTACCCCACGAAGGTTAAAGT
This sequence comes from Micropterus salmoides, assembly GCF_014851395.1. Classification (NCBI taxonomy): domain Eukaryota; kingdom Metazoa; phylum Chordata; class Actinopteri; order Centrarchiformes; family Centrarchidae; genus Micropterus; species Micropterus salmoides. The sequence goes on from NW_024040040.1 coordinate 7,098,533, forward strand.
CAAGGGCAACTGGACTTGGTTGAAGATACTGGAAGACGTTTCGTCCCTCATCCAAAGGACTTCTTCAGTTCTGACTGACTGGCAGTTTCCCTGCCAGTCAGTCAGACCACTGACTTGGTCAGTGCTCGGATTCACACTTAACTGTCCATCTTATTTATGTAAAATATTGATTAAATATTGGCATTTCTAGGCGACTCTTTGAGATGTTTTTGTTTGTTCGTCCCTGATTCCATTTTTTGTAATATTAATACGTATATTAATATTAAGAAATATATAATAATCAAACCTGCCCCTACCAGATCCTCTATGTATCTCCATCTCCATTTGTTGCGCTTTATCACTAAAATGAAAACTGTATCTACTGTATGTATACATCGATCAGCTGTAACATTATCACCACCTACCTAATATAGTGAAGGTCCCTCTTTTCTCATCAAAACAACCCTGACCCGTCGAGGCATGGACTCCACTAGAAGTCTGAAGGTGTACTGTGGTGTCTTGCGCCACGATGTTAGCAGCAGAAGTCCTGTAAACTGCGGTGGGGCCTCCATGTGTTGGACATGTTTGTCCAGCACATCCCACACAGGTGCTCAATGTGATTGAGATCTGGGGAATTTGGAGGCCAAGTCAACACCTTGATGTGTTCCTCGAACCATTCCTGTACCATATTTACAGGCAGCATTTTCCTGCTGAATGAGGCCACCGGCATCAGGGAAAAACGCTTCCATGACGGCTGTACATGGTCTGCAACAGTGCTTAGGTGGGTGGTATGTGTCAAAGTAACATCCACATGAATGGCAGGACATAGGCCTCATATGCAACAAACTGCGATGCACTGTGTGTTCCAGCATCTTTCTATCAGAACCAGTCTTCACTCCAAAAGAGCTTTTGATAGGTACTGACCGCTGGAGACCGTTTTGAAGATGATCTGACCCAGTCGTCTAGCCATCACAATTTGGCCCTTGTCAAAGTCGCTCAAATCCTTACGCTTGCACATTTTCCCTGCTTCTAACTCATCAACTTTGAGGACAAAATGTTCAAAATATCCCACCCACTGACAGGTGCTATGCTAATGAGAAAATCAGTGTGATTCACTTCACCTGTCAGTGGTCATAATGTTATGGCTGATCAGTGTATGTATCTATATAACGCTGAAGTGTTGACTTGTTTTGTGAGCGGGAGAGTTGAATAATGTGTGTGTGTGTGTGTGTGTGTGTTTGAGCCGACAACCTTACATAAGAAATTCTATGCTCTACTAACCTCACCTCTGACACACACACAAGCACACACTGCATGTGTCATTATGGATTGAAGTGGGCTGATTTTGGCTCAGCCATTATCTTCTTACACAACCCACTACAGTGGAGAGAGTCTCGGTGTGTACTCGTGTTTGTGTGTGCGTGTGAGCACTTACATTACTCATGTGCTTATGTGCCATTTCAAGTCATTTCTAAAATTGCACACTAATAAAGCAGTGTGCTCGATCTATCAGCCCTCTACCCCTCTTTGTCAGGAAGGCTGGTGAGCTTTATTGTAAGTCTGAAGCACAGAACTGATGCAATTAATTTCACTTTCAAACCTATGATACTGAAAAAGAGCTTTCTTAAACCCGGTGTCAGTACTCTGTCTAATGTCTTGTGGATGCAGACATCCACATTAGTCATACATTATGTTAAAATAGAAGAAATATGATGCTAATTATCAGGGTTTTGATTTCTCACACAATTGTTATGCAGAGTACAATAATGCTTTTCCAGTGTAGTTATATGCAGTGCAGTCCAACCACCAGATGGTGGTGTAACTGCCTTAGGTAATGGACTATTGACTTGCATTTCCAAAATATGGAATAATATACACTATTGTACTGTATGTATAGGCAACAACATAGCTTGCTGTAGTAGGAAAAAATTACTGTAATGGAAATGTAAACCCCCTTTCAGACCACAACCAAATAAATGTGTTCTTTAAACTCTCAGATCACATGAATGACACAAAAAGGGATCCAGTAAACTACTTAAAGATGGACCCCAAACAGTGAAGACAAATTTATCATGGCCTTGAACTCACCTGATCTGATGATAGGACATATGAACAAACGACCAAAATCAATATGTTCCTACTAGCGATGGTGTTAATAATCCATTTACAATTTTAATATATTTCATAAGGCAGCTATTAAATCTGACTAAAACAGAGCCTGTTAAAAGACAAGACAAGACACAGGCAAATGGTTTGATCGTGTCATACGCATTAGGTTCAATCAATTTAAATAAATATAAACATACAATTAGGAACAAAAAACAATATTTTACCCACATGAAACTTGGAGAGTGCCATTGATCATAATCAATTCCGGGATATTTTGGAACAACTTCAATGCACCGCAACCACAACAACACATTCTCACTCCTGACTCGTCACATATGGACGTGACCGCTTGGCGTCCCCTGTTTTTTGATGTGTAGGGCTCCGCGGTGAAGTTGGCGACAAAAAGTATGAAACATAAACACAAAATAAAATGACTTGTTAACAGTGTGAAAATGGTATGTTCTGAAACGTCACAGTTTTAAAACTACTTGGTGCTAGGGGGCTTCCCAGTGCGTTACAAACTGAAGCAAAGGGGTCGACTTGTGTGACGAGTGAGAATAGGCACAAGCCATTCCCATCCAAATTGGTGACATCTGGAGAGCAAACATACCAATAAATCAAATTAATTCAGATCAATGTATTATGAAAGAAAACTCCAAACATTGGTAGAAACAATAAAAGACAACCAAAACCCCTTTATTTCACAATTGGGAAGAACTGACCAGCGTGTGGTCCAGATAGCATTAAAATGATAGCAGCACCCCAGAGATGTCATACCAGGATTTTCCCAGTGGGCCCACCTTTTTATTATTTTTATTAAAAGAAATTATCGCTAACAACCGGCCCATAAAGAAGGTGCAGCAGCCCACTGGTTTATTTTCTTAAATGACACTTGACTGGCCCATCACATCTCTTACTGGGCTGGCACCGCCCAGTCTTTCTGTTTCTCAAGCCAGATGACGGGTGGCTCAGAGCCAAAGCATCGGTAGATAAAGGAGGTTGTCTTTGTCAGTTGTCCAGATAGATTGTCTGAACAACTTTGATGTCCCTAAAGTGGTGGGCTTGTGCTGCTTTTGAAGTTGCCATACTATCAAAGACGCACTCATCTTTCAACAGTTAACGTAGCCAAACTGAAACTATATAACTGACCTAAGGTAATATGGTAAAAGTCCATTTTAAATCCATTTACACATGGATTGTTTATGTGTCCACACAAATAATATTGAGACAAATCGCTCTCCATATGTTGTTTTTGTGATTTTCCCTTCCCTTGTGAGTATGTCTCTGTGTCTCTCTGTGTATGTGAGCTTGACACTGATCCAATGTCTCTCCTGGCTCCAGGTTACCTGCTGATTACTCACACCTGCTTTCATCAAGCTCATCAGTTGCAGTATATCTCCTTTCTTCAGTTATTCCCATATTGTTCAGTCAGCTACTGTGGTAGTTACCTGTCAGGCCTTTTGTTTATCCTATGCACATACATGTATGTGCATAATTCTGTTTATTTTTACCCATCTTTGTTCAGCTTTGTTGTTTCTGCTGTCTCTGACTGTAAATTGTACTTGGAACTGTATGTCCCTTCAGAACTTCTGTCCAGAGACAAATTCCTTATATGTGTACACATATTTGGCCAATAAAGCTGAATGTCATAATACATTCTTTTAATTATAATTTTCATATATTTGTACTTTGTTATAAATAAAATATAATATCGGTTGTCTCCATTTTCTACAGTTGAGGATTTAAGTGAGGGTGCCACACTGGTGATTATACATTGATAGTTTGAGTAGTACTTCCTCTATGGCCACATCAAGTGGTTAACTCTCCCCCAACACAACCACTTGTCTCAAAATGACTTTGATTACCTGGTAAGGACATTAGCAATGACTGAGAAGAGGTCCGTCTAGCAGACAGAGAGGAAAAAGAAACACTCTTCTCCCTTGTCTAGGCTCCTACTATTCCAGCTGTGTAGTTGTTGACTGCTGCTGGTGAGTCAAAGGTTTAAGTGGCCTCTCTGTGGGTCATGAAAGGTCAAGCTGGATATCTCGCAGTTTTTGCCACACGCTGTCAAATCCCCATTGTCACTTGTAGACTTCAGCCAACAAGTCTTGGTGGAATCTGATAACATTGAACATTATATACATTTCCTGGCCTTTCAATCTTGCTGCCCTCAGGACCATTTTTTAAAAATCTTTGTAGCGGAAAAACTTCACAATAAAAAGGTCTGCAGCGAATTGAGTTGCGATTTTCAATAAATTCACAGCAGTTTTTCCACTTTTCCTTCTAGTGTGCCAGTTAATCTCAAGTTGTTAAGCCTGCTTCTACACTTCTATAACTTTATCTTGCCATCCAAGTTAACATTTGTCTGCAGATTGTTGATTGTATCTTTCGCAGATAAAAGATGTTCTTCAGCCTCAGAAGCCTTTGCCTGTTAAGAAATATAACGCGCAGCCACCCCGACAACAAAGGCCCAGTGAGCCGAATGAGGAGGGTTAGTTATAACGTTTAATACAAAATTTGTCCACATATTTTATTATTATATATTTCTTAGTGTTATTCTAAGTTTAGAAATTTAAGGGATGTTTCTTTTGACGAATAACATTGGCTCTAAGATTAGGTGACGCAGTTGCGGAGTGCAGAATCAGGTAACTGAGGTGTGGTCCCAAATGCTTGACGGAGTAGATCCAACATAAATCCAAAACAGAGTTTAAACTGCAACAGCATAACCCACAGAGGATGAGGACAAAGACTACACAGGACTGAGCACATTAAATACAGGGGCAAACGAGCAGGGAGGGAGCAAACAGGTGAGACACATCAGGTAATCAGGAGAAAGAGGAAATAAAGCTCAATGAAGAACAGAGATGGATGATATCAAGTAAAACAGGAAGTAAAGCATGAGAACACACAAGGATGGAATTGACAACGGAAAACACAGAATGTATGCATTACAAGACAGAACAAGAACACAGAACAGGAACACTATATCATTAAGTCATTATTATACTATATCATTGAGTATTGTTGTGCCTTGTTTTTGTTCTTTTTATCTTGTCTGTGTTCGGTCCCAGTCTGCTGTGTTCACTGGGAGGCATTGTACCTTTTAATCTAAGGCTTCTGGCAGAAAAGGATTTTATCAAGTTCATAAATACCCAAATTAACCTTTTTCTTCTTACAAATGAACCCCAGGAGATAAGCTACAGCACTCTGTGGGAAACTTTAAAAAAGCTTATGCGAGGGGGACAAATTATTCCCTATCATGCTGGCGAAATAAAAAGGATGAATGAACAGAACAAACAAAATTAAAGCAATTGATCAGTTGCATGCAACATCACCCCTGGGGGGCTATGTAGGGGGACAGTTTTACTACAGAATTTGACTCTGACTAGTGAGAGCACCAAAGATCTTAACTTGAAATCACTACAAACATGGCGAGCAGGCTGATACCAACTGAAACGATCTTTGGTAACAAGGCTTATCACCACACTGCTGACAGTGAGGGTAACACTGTTACAGATCTATCAACGATGAGTTAAAATTATATTAGCAGTGCCACCGTCCCATAAACACTGGGTGGAGAAAGTCAGATCAGCAGCCGAGAAGCCACACACAAATCTCACAGCCTGCCCTCATCTCAAATCTGTTGTATCCGACTATCAAACAACTGAAATAGCTTTAGCCAGCCTACGGTAACAAATCAACACAAAGTAGCTGATACAGCATGTCAATAACCACAGAGCAAATAGCAATCAAGAAAAGCAGAATGAATGTATGGATGACGGCGTCTGATCACAGTCCACGTGGCAATTGTCGTTGTCCCTCGTGGGGCCTTGTAATCACCCCGGTGCACTGGCTGCAGTGTCGCTACTTGCGCCACTGGATGCAGAATGCTCCACTCATTTTGTCATTTGGCCAACCTTTTCCGAACATATCAGCAGCTAGCTTGTTGCACGTTTTGGGTCACTTACACACTTATTCAAATAGACATGGCACGGCAACCTCACAATGCACGCATCAATGCAATCCTACAGTGCTTTAGTAATATATTTTTGCAACTGTCTTGAGCCACAGCTGTACTACTTTCATTTGCTACGTTCTCAAACACTTAAAAATATGTTCAACGAGGCAGTAGACTGCATTCCTGCTTTAGATCAAAATCTGTGCCTATAATATCAGACTGCTTGTGCAGAGCAACTGGGTATTAGTTGTTCCGCTTTTAGTACTGTGGTCTTTGTAACCACAGCATATCCTGTTAATGTTTCTCCGAACTAATTTTTTGCGAAGAACCATCTACAAAGATAACTTCCCCTTCCTGGAGTGGTTGATCTTTAAGGTCAAGTCTACTTTTAGCTTTTTCTTCAGCTACTGTCTGACAGTCATGCTTTTCTCCGTCGTCTGCTGTTGGCAGCAGCGTTGCCGGGTTCAGGGTGGTGCATCTTCCTATAGTCACATGTGGTTGTGACAGTAAAACTGACATACAGGAAAGATGTCTAGCGGGTGACAAAAACATCATGTTTGTCTGGAGAAGTAGAGCTGAAACCGCATGCGGGACTTTTAAGGTCAGCGGGTGAAAGAGTACAATTGTAGCGCTTACTTCTACAGCCACTGAGGTTGCTATTACAGCTATTAGTACACAATGTGGTAATGCGCAAGCCACACTATCCAGTTTAGAGGAAAAATATGCAATTGGTCTCATTTTATCCCCATGTTGTTGAGTTAGTACTGATGTCATAAATTGTCCCTTACAGTCCACCATCTGGACAAAGGGTTTGCTATAGTCTGGTAGTGCAAGCGCTGCACTAGACACCAAGACTTGTTTTATTTTACGAAAAGCTTCTTCAGCTTCTTTGGTCCACTTTAGTAATGCGTTCATTTTAAGATCTTCTTCATACATCAGCTTGTTTAAAGGTGAGGTTATCTCTGCATAATTTGGCACCCAAGTCCTACAGTAATTTGTTACACATTTAATTATTACTCCTGCTCTGAGTAAATCTTCTATTACTGGCTTTATTCCATCTTGTGCATCCTGTTTTAGAGGATATTGTCTGATGCGGGGTCTATAATCTGATTTTGGTCTTTTACAGGGATCGCTCCCTCTACTAGACCTACGTCACTAGGCCCTTTAGACCACACCTTCTCTGGGACTTCGTGCAGCAGTTCTTCCTCTTCCTGCGTTAACACCATTATTTCTCATTCATCTATAGAATGGAGGTGTATTCCTTCCTGGACCTGACCAGAACAAAGCTTTCCTGGTCAGTCCGGTTTTAGCACTTGACCACGTATTAACAGATGTGGCCACCCAATCAGTAGCATTCTCTCCCTGCTGCACCATTTTTCCAAGATATTTCCACTGCAGGTTTTTGCTTTTGTACAGGGAAACGTGTGGTGGCACCCACATTTTATACAGCTGCATGACCTTATCGGTCAAGGTTACTCCTGCGGCTGATGTGCTGTCTGCATCAGAATACATGTAGTTTATGGTGATTTTGGCAGGAGTGTCCTGCTCTAACTTATCCTCATATTCTCTGTCTGGGCCTGCTGCATGTCTGTACCACAGTGTGACATGCAAATTATCAGCTGACATCTTGTCCTGCGTTTCTTCCCTCATTTAGTAGGGCAGTGGCCGTATTGTGTGGTGGCTTGTCTGGAATGTCGAGGGAATAGTAGCATCGCGGTTCTCCAATTCCTTGGCGAACACATACTGTATGTCTCCTTTCAATAATTCAGCTTTTCTCTTTTACTACTATTTGTCCCTCAGCCGATGGTATTAGCGCCAATCCTAATCTAAGGCCATCTCTTCCTAGCAGGTTGACTGGGCATTGTGGCAACAATAAAACGGACATCTGGCATGACAGACCCTCAGGATCCCTTAGCCATACGGGTTCAGATTCAGGTACTTCAGTTAGTTTACCGCTCGCTGATCGTACCACAATTTGCTGACCATCATGCCTAGAGTTTGGTATCGGTTCTTTGCAGATAGTTCTGCATGCTCCAGAATCGCACAGAAAAGTTATAAGCTTTCCATTTACTGACAATGTCACTTCGGGTTTTACACTGTCCATTGCTAAAAGATCTTGGTAGTTTATCTTGGCTTCTTTATCATTTGTTTCAGAAGGTTCGGCGGGCTCAGGGTTCGTGTTTAATTTATTTTCTGATTCTAGTCATGCGGAGGTATCCTTTTTCTCTGGACAATCTCATGCAAAATGTCCCTCTTTTCCACAACTCAACATCCTCCCAGCCTACTTTTTTCATTTTCTTTGGGTTTTTTTTTTTTGTGTATTTTTTACTATCGCATCCTGCAATTCGGTTAGTGTTTGGGTATTGAGGCGTCCCTCAAACCCGTAGTCAGTTATCTATTTCTCGAGGTGTTTTGTGCGTTTAGGATCCAGTTTTTCAACGTATTTATAGTCTTTACATGCTAAGCTGTCTTTGCTTATGATCTTACTGGCCCCTTTCCCCATTTTTAAATTTTGGTCCAACGTTTTAACACCTAGGGCGTTCAACCGTTGGTTTTTCAATCAGTGGCACAGTAATGAACTTTCTGTTGTGGTAATTCTCACGAGTGGAGAATTCTTGTCTTTGCATCCACGTCAGTCTTACTGTTTACAACCCCACTGCTTTTATATGGAAGATCACTCCTAATGGAATGCTCTTCCCATGCATTAACACATTCACTCGTTTCCCCGTTTAATATATTATTCTTATTATTTTATTTATTTATTTTTTGCTACACGGAATTTTATAGGCCCTTTTTAGGACTCCGCCGTCCTACTCTTTTACCTGTCAGTGCCTAGGATTACAGGGTTTTCTTACGCACTTTGACCCTCAGTCATTCTTTGCGTTTTAACAAAAGCCCACTCACCACTATTGTCTTCCTCCTTCGGATTACCGTCAACCGTCAGATCCCAGTCGGCGGGCTGAAACCCGGTCCTGGAAAAGGATCTATATGCCGTGGCCACGGTCTTTCCCGGTTTCCACCTCGCCCACTGGAACCCTCGGGTGTCTTGGTATCCGGCTCGAAGGACCAAGTAAATGTCAGGTTCAGACACCTATAATATATCAGACAAGGAAGAAAGACAAGAGAGTTAATGGCTTTTTACTCGCGAGGAGAACGGACAGAGATGTACTCAGTTACAAACTCTCTGAGTTATCTCTTCCGTTTTCTCTCTTTTTATTATATTCAGGGCGTTCCCTAGTTACATGCATGTTGCTGGTCTAAGGGGAAAGGGGGTGCAGCAGCAACATGAAACGTGACATATTATTGTACAGTACTGTTCCAGGAACTATGTACATTAAGCTCAGTCGTTACTTTGTTGTTGTTGTTGTCTGCTCCGTGTGTCATTTCCTTCAGTCACACCATCCGCTGTAGACTTCATGTTAGTACATTTCTACAGACAGACTTACACACTTGCATTAGTACACGTCTTGATATATATATATATATATATATATATATCTCCATATTTATGCGATTAGCAGCAGCAGTCTCCTGTATTCTTCCTCTACTCTCCTCCTCCTCCTGTATACCCCCCCCCCCCCCCCTTCGCCAGTAAGTTGGGGTTTTTTTTACCTTTCTTTCAGTTTCATTGTCTGTGAGGCCTGAGGCAGGAAATTGTGATGACGCTGGGCTACTGTGATGCTACGTGGACCATTTATTTTGGGTGAGGGTTAAAGGGAGAAGTGCAGGTTCAGCATACAAATAATTTATTGCTAGTGAAGTAGACCAAACAGAAATAATAAAAATAGTTTTGTACAGAGTTTCTCATTTTACTGTGTCTGACAACAGAAATCTTAATATTCTGGCTTCTGACCTTATTGATGTTAGTGGTGACTAGTAACTATACATTGAGATTACCAGCACTGTGAAGAAAGACATGTTAAAAACAGAAAACAGAGCTTCAGTCATCATGGATTGGCTGAGAAAAATGACATCACATGCCTCTCTCTCTCTCTCTCTCTCTCGCTCCACATCAGACACACTTTCTGGTGCGCGTGAAACCATGGATGCTGAGCGGCCAGGGTTTTTTTTTTTATTCCGGGAATATCGATGAGTAATCAAGAAGTATTAGTGATTGGTTGCTGTTGATTTGTTATGTGTTTTTATTATATATTCTTATGACAAACCGGCTGGTTGGTACAGCGTCTACCCCCCAGAGAGGAAAACTGCCACATACAAATGTGTTAATATCATACACGAAAGAGAAATCATAACAGAAGCAAAGGATCAGCAACACAGAGTAAACTCTGATTCCGCCGGTGTAGCAGCAGAGCAGGGGAGGAGAAAACAAAGAAATAAAGGGATATAGAATTATAGAAGGACTACGGAAGGAATTGTGGTGCGAAAGCCGGTGGGAAACTTGGAGAAAGGAAAGTGGACAAGAGCGCGAGCGGAGAGAAAAGGAAGAGAAGTCTCGGGTTGGCAGTTGTTGGTGCCCCGCCATGCAACATGAGTAACGACAGTAACGGAGGTGGGGGGCTTCAGCCCCTCTGGAACTTCAATGGTGAGTGAAAAGCTCAATTCATTTTGTAAACAGACACGTGCACAGTTGTTAATTAAGGCTTTGACCGTTTACAGTTGGAAATGTCAAACAAAAGACGGTGTAGGTTCATTGTAATTATATTAACCAATTAAATACATAAAATATGCGTATAATTTAGGATTTTAGAAGTTCAGAAGTTTCTGGATATGTCAAACAACACATGGCAAAAGAAAAAATGATATAATGCTGAACACTGTGAAGCAAATAACGTGGAAATTTTCACAGCCAACTAATACTGACATGTAAATATGTGGCATTCTTTTAAATTATAGTAAATTAAACAAGGGCTGCATTTAGTCCATGAATACTCTTTATTCTGGCGTTGATGTTTTTTTCTACCTTTATAGCTAATAATTGACAATAATTGATAAAGTGCTCTTGGATCAGCAGACATGTGATACTTTGATATCAATATCAGCATCATGTTGAAAAGATGAGTCAGAATAGGGTTTTCTTCTTCATGACTATGTCTAAATGATGGAAGGGCATGTTGTTTTTTGGAAATCCAAACAGAAAGAGCAGCAGCTTTTCCTTTGGGGCAAAAAGGAAAAAGAGAAGAAAAGAGGTGGTGAAGGAGGAGATAATGAACACAGAGTGAGAGAAGACATGCGGAATTAGGTTTTCAGAGATTTAAAAGCCTGAATGAACCCCGCTGCCCCCTCTCCACCCTGCTCTTTTTATGAAATTTTCCCTCATCTTTTCATATTTTTATTGGAATATAAAAGTATCAAGGCTGCAAAAGAGCAAAGATGGATGCAAAGACATATAAATGGAATTATGTGTGTAAATGCATGGTGCAAATCTCAAAACTGCGCAGATTAACATGTTGTGAGGATCCCTCAGAGTGTGTGTGTGTGTGTGTGTGTGTGTGTGTGTGTGTGTGTGTGGAAAGATAGTGAGAGACATAAGAGAGAGAAGGAGAGAAATGTGGGAAATGCAGTTTATAAACCATTAGAAGACATTCAGTGTACATCTGTCAAAAGCCACTTAGTGACTGAACATGTAAAGCTTTAGTTCCGGGCTTTTGTTTTGGTTAACTCATTCTTCTTTGTATTAGACTGCATGATCATGAAAGACGTCAGGAGGTAGAGCAGGTTGCCCGCAAATTACAAGATTGGTGGTTCGATCCTTCAGTCTGCATGTCAAGGTGTCCTTGTTCAAGATACTAATCAGCTTCCGATGGCTGTGCAATCCGTGTGTGAGTGTGAATGTTAAATTCTGTTCTGATGAGCAGTTGGCACCTTTGCCGCTGCCATCAGTGTATGAATGTGACGTAGTTTAAAAAGCGCTTTGAGTGGTCGGAAGACTAGAAAGGTGCTATACAAGTACAGTCCATTTACCATACTGTATGGAAAAGCAAAATATTAAAGACTCACCTTACATTGGAGTCCAATATAATGGGATAAAAACAACTGCCTCAAAACTGAAGGAAAACTCTGACACCTCACTGTCAACAAAAACAAGTTTGTCAGAGGTAGCATTAATTGGCTGCTAGTTTAAAATGGCTGCTCACTAAGTGTATATGTTTATTAGAATAGTATTTAATTATTTGTCTTAACTGACAAATTGCATGTACAAAACAGCATGTTGGTTGAATGAGTTTTTATGTGGTAAAAATAAAAAAAGGCCTTTCTGTCACTGAAGGAAAAGTGGAAGCAAGACTGCGTGATAGAATGAGTGACAGCTCTGAGATCCAGATAAAACATCGGGGGGTTGATGTAACAGTCCCCCTCCATTTTCTGTGATTCCTCCCCTGTCTCCTCCCCTCCATCAGCAGCTCTTCTGTTCTCCTCGCCTCCCTCTCTTCACCTCTTATGCCTGCTCTGCTAATTCTATCCTATTTACATCCTCGCTCCTGCAGAGAACAGATCCCCGTGGTGTATAGGCATGCTTGTCTCTGTGTGTGTGTGTGTGTGTGTATATAGTTATTTGTGTGGATAAAAAATTTTGGATGGGGGTGTGTACACATTTTTGTGTATTTCAGCAAGCAGCGGTGTGTGTGGAGCATTCATTTCTTGTATGCATCTACTGTATGAGTGGGCATGTGTCTGATGTGTTTGTATATAGATGACATTGATGTCTTTGTGTGTCTTTCTTTGCATCAAAAAACAAAAAAACAAAGCAAAAAACCAAACATGCATGCAGGCATGTATGTTTTTTACTCTGATCAGGTCAACTCTGAATACTTTTCATTTCAGCCATTTTGTCATTATTTGAGAGATCTCCCTATTACTTGTGTATGCTGATGCTTAATGCTCAACGCTATAACATGGGGCCACTATACGATGTGCGTGTCATGGGGTCACTATAACATGGTGTCACTATAGACCATGTGCGTGTCATGGGATCACCATGGACCATGTGCGTGTCATGGGATCACCATGGACCATGTGCACATCATGGGATCACCATGGATCATGTGCGCGTCATGGGATCACTATATACCATGTGCGCGTCATGGGATCACTATATACCATGTGCATGTCATGGGATCACCATGGACCATGTGCACATCATGGGATCACCATGGATCATGTGCGCGTCATGGGATCACTATATACCATGTGCATGTCATGGGATCACAATGGACCATGTGAGCATCATGGGATCACCATGGATCATGTGCGCGTCATGGGATCACTATATACCATGTACACGTCATGGGATCACAATGGACCATGTGCACATCATGGGATCACTATATACCATGTGCGTGTCATGGGATCACCATGGATCATGTGCGCGTCATTGGATCACCATGGACCATGTGCGTGTCATGGAGTCAATATAACATGGGATCACTATGGACCATATGCATGTCATGGGATCACTATGGACCATATGCATGACATGGGATCACTATGGACCATATGCATGTCATGGGATCACTATGGACCATATGCATGTCATGGGATCACTATGGACCATATGCATGTCATGGGATCACTATGGACCATGTGCATGTCATGGGATCACTATGGACCATGTGCATGTCATGGGATCACCATGGACCATGTGCATGTCATGGGATCACTATGGACCATGTGCATGTCATGGGATCACTATGGACCATATGCATGTCATGGGTTCACTATGGACCATGTGCATGTCATGGGATCACCATGGACCATGTGCATGTCATGGGATCACTATGGACCATGTGCATGTCATGGGATCACCATGGACCATGTGCATGTCATGGGATCACTATGGTACATGTGCATGTCATGGGATCACTATGGACCATATGCATGTCATGGGATCACCATGGACCATGTGCATGTCATGGGATCACTATGGACCATGTGCATGTCATGGGTTCATTATGGACCATGTGCGGGTCATGGGATCACCATGGACCATGTGCATGTCATGGGATCACTATGGACCATGTGCATGTCATGGGATCACTATGGACCATATGCATGTCATGGGTTCACTATGGACCATGTGCATGTCATGGGATCACCATGGACCATGTGCATGTCATGGGATCACTATGGACCATGTGCATGTCATGGGATCACCATGGACCATGTGCATGTCATGGGATCACTATGGTACATGTGCATGTCATGGGATCACTATGGACCATATGCATGTCATGGGATCACCATGGACCATGTGCATGTCATGGGATCACTATGGACCATGTGCATGTCATGGGTTCATTATGGACCATGTGCGGGTCATGGTGTCACTATAACATTGTGTCACTATAGACAATGTACGTCTCATGGGCTCTCTATAACATGGGATTACTATAGAACATGTGCGTGTAATAGGATCACTATGGACCATGTGCATGTCATGGGTTCATTATGGACCGTGTGTGTCATGGGGTCACTACGGACCACATGTGACGCGTGGTGCCACTTGACGAGGTCAGCAGTCACCAGAACTGCTTGATAAAGGATCAATAACCATGACAACACTTACAGAGAGCAAAGAATATGAGAGACTCTACTATATAGCAACTTCGGACATGTCACATTCACCCCATTCTCCCTCTAAGGCGGAGGCTACTTGCAACGTGCTAACTGCACATCAGAATAGAACTGGACACACTCATACACGATGGCACAGCCATTGGGAGAAATTTGGAGGATTGTGACAAGGACACATGCAGACTGGAGGATCTGGGTATTGAAGGATGCAATGATGACACAGCAATTAACAGTATAGGATGAACAGGTGCAAATAGCAAATGTGAAAAACATGCTCCATTAGTGGAATGCAAAGGCGATGTAGCATTTAGCAAAATTCCAGTGGCTTCCAAAGGATGAAACCAGTTACAGAAAGTTAATAATAACATTTACTCAAGTACTGTACTTTAGTAAAATTTAGAGGTACTTGTACTTTATGTGAGTATTTTCATTTTTTACTAGTTTATACTTCTACTCAACTGCCTTTCAGAGGGAATATTGTACTTTTGACTCCACTACATTTATCTAAAAGATATAGTTAGTTACTTTTCAGGTTAAGATTTCGGTTTAGATTAGAACCTGCAACGTACTGCGTTATAACTCCGGAGTTACGGTGTAATATTTTGTAGGAAGCCGGAGCAGCCGGAGAGAACCTTATAAGACTTATAGTCTTGGCATTCTTTCATCTAGAAACTCCATTCAGGTTTCTCAAACATTCTGAAAAATCACAATATTGTATAATATTCAGCTTTCTTAGAAGTCGTTTTCTTTTTTTTTAAATGTTTCACATCTTTCACACAACATTGTAATGAACATATTTATTAGCTAAGCCATAGGAATTTCACCCTTTGAGTAAATGACCTGGCGTTTGAGTGGTGCCTCTCAGCTTGATCTCTATTAAATGAACTGACCCAGGCCTGAGATAGCAACACATTCTTACTCCCAATTCGTCACATATGGGCTCTTGGTCAAGAACCCTTGGCGTCGCCTTTTAACGCCCTGGGTAGCCCTTTTTTCGACGTTCCTCGGTCAAGTTAGCAACAGTAAATTTATTTAACGTCTGGGTTAGACTTTCAAATTAAAAGTATTTGTTGACATTGAAACATCACAATTTGGTTAGGTTTAGGCAACAAAAACACATTGTTAGGTTTAGGTTAAAATAACGATGTTACATACGTTACTTAACTTAAGTTAGTTAAGTAACGTTGCTTGCGTTACTTATGTAAATTACATAATTTAAATAAAAACATTCAGTGTTGACTTTTTGGAGAAAGTCTGGTTTCTGACCCACCCACCTCCTTACTTACAGCATTTTAAGGAAATATCATGTGTAAAATATTATCAGGGCTGCTATTCACATAAATTATATTTTAATTAATTTTAATTAATTTATAAACCCATGGACTTTGATAACTCCTCTTTTCTGCTCATGTTCTGCACATTCAAAATTGATCCTACATATCCGTGTCCACTGACATGTCGAGAAAAAAACAATATTTAATCATTCCATCATCATTTGATGAGAATTCATATATTTATTTTTTAGAAGTTTATCTGCCCTATACCCCGCTGTGCATTAGCTTGCATTATTACTGCTGATATGATAGAATCCCCTTCAGACCATCTGACAGACCATTTGGATGAGACAAGAAAGTGGAAATCTCACTGAAAACACTTCTGATCAGACATTAATCTCACCACAAATCCACACAAATGTTAATTTCACCATCTCCAATAAAGTGCAGCTCACTGTCGCTTCAGTGGAAAGCATCCTGGAGGAGTAGTGAGAAAGTCCACTTTTATTTTCACTCAAATTAATTCAAAAGAAAGGCAGAAATATTATTTTATTTTTATTGTAGTGGTGGGGGAAGAGGTGGGGTGCGTAAAGAAAAAACAATTGAACATAATTTACAACTGTAGTTCAGCTATCATTGTCTACTCTGTTTCCACCCTGTTATGGCCTAGTTTTTGAGGACACGGCAGTTGCCATGTTGCATTGAGTGTGCCTGTGTGTCTGTGTATGAATGTGAATGTGTTTGTGTCAGCCCCAGATGTTACTGGCGCAATCCCTGTGAGCTGGCTTCAAAATAGGCACAGAGGGATGTAAAGTTGGAGAGAGAGGGAAGGATGCAGAGGCCTGATAGACGAATTAGGGGGTAGAGGTTTGACAAGAGGCAGATGAGGATTTACACCAACTGTTCAAACTAGATTGGACAACTAGTCTGGCCTAGACTGTAGATAGATTGTTTATTGTCCTTTTCCGAGGAAATTTGTTGCCACAGTCTATACGGAGCTTCACATTAAAATATATAAATCAACATAATTACATAGAAGACATCAGATTCAGCCACATTTATACACACTCCATCCTTACAGGGATTGATTGAAACTGCATTGGAAATGATTACGGCAGGAAAACAAGCATTTCTTTTCACACAGCAACAAAGTAGTGAGAGAAATTTGGTATTTTTCAGATGTAATATGCTGTGAAAGTGCAAGATATTGGTTCATACTGGTCATATTGTTAGGGGTCCTCTTTTTGGGACCTAAAAAATGCTTCCGGACAGGGTTTATAAATTGCCCAAAATGTGTGGGATTCGGCTTTTACTTTCTACAATCAGCATTTTTGCATTGCTTTGATCAGTACATTACATTTTACTCTTTGGTGTACTGACTTCTCACAGCCTGCTGGAACGCTTCTCTTCTCTGCCCTCTCCACCGGCGGAGAGGCAGTAGGGAGAAGATCAGGCGCTTTTTTTATCCAAGCGTGTGCACAAAGTTGTTCATCAATCAAAATCACTTTTCCTGAACTGACAAATCACAGCCTGGATGGGGTGGGACATTAAAAAAGGTTGACTGGTGCTGCAGCAAATATTCAAAGTGTTAACCTTGTTATGCATGAATGTTTCTCATTATAGACAAGTTATCACTTCATTAGCATCAACACATTAAAGACTAACCACCATGGAGACCATTTTTCTTGGACAAGGATTTAATGAATGACAACAATGTACCATAATGAAACTAATAAAGGTGCTAGCAATCTATTAGCCCAAATGTAGGCCCTATTAAAGTTCAATAGCTGAAATTTAAGTTCGTTGTTGATGAGGAGTCTTTTGAGTTTAATGGCTGTCCGTATTTATTCGAGCCAAAGTGCACAGATGAATATTTGATCTGTGAATATACACCTAAAAAGTGACTCTTCAATAGCTGAATTGCTCAACAATCATTTGAACCTGTTCCATTATTCACAATAATAGCAGAACATTTGTTTGCTTGCCATTTTTTATCTTTACAGTCATTGTGGAAGCAACTGCAGCTACCCCCACTGAGTGACACATGGTACAAGGAGGGATAAGACATTGTTTATTTAACTGTGTATGCCTATCTATGCTATGTTGGTTTTTGTTTTTTATAAGTTTCCATCATTTACAATAATAATAAAAGAAGCACACCTGTGTTTCTGTATCTTTATTTGAAATATATATTTTTAAAAATTGTTTTTTTTTGTTTTTTTTAACAAAAGCAACATGGCATTACAATTTACACTGTGCTGGATCTATCATTCGATATTCCCTGTAATTTACCACATTTTCACCTGTACATTTTGTTGCCTGTGGTCTGCGAATGTTGGCGTTATGATTCATGATTGCAGTGCAGCCTCTTTTAAGCATACTTCAGCATGGAAGAGTGGTACACCTCCAGAAATACTGTTTTGGTTCAAGTTTGAAAACCACAGTGTGTGCTACAACTACAGATGACAAATTACCTCATAATCAAGTTGGCAGAAATATTCCTACAACTACAAATAGATAAAGTAGTATTTTTCTAGCTGGGTGTAACAGTGTTAGGGCAGTGCAGACAATAGAACAGTGTTACTAGTCCTCACAGCAGTGGCCATTTTTTATTCAGTAACTGTTGAACAACACAGTTGAACTTGAATGAAACAAATCTGACTATGCACAAAAGGCATAGCATTGTGCTTGAAGCTTATCATCTGCTTCAAGTCTCAAAGGAGATTCTTTTCCACCACAACAGCTTTGAGAGCGTGGAAAGCAGCTGAATCTGCTTTGAGCCACGTTTTTCTTCTCCGCTCTATCAAGGCTGGGTGATGACAGGTGTACTCAACCCCATTCTCCTCCCATCTTTGCCACAAATATGAGCAGCAGTGACTTCAAACGATGCAAACAATCCTACAAAACTATGAACGGACTCCAAATGACACTTTTATCCTTCTATTATCAATATTAGATACGGGAAGAACATCTTTATCACAAAATCTTCTCCAGCAAAGCCGCGCTAATGTCTTTAAGTGCTTCACTTCCGCAGCAACTGCAAAGACTCCCACTCTCAATCAGTCTGCCCTCTGTGCAGCATCCAGCCCCGGATCCCACAGTGGAAAGAGAAAAGAGCAGCAGAACTTTCTTCTCACCCTGATCATCTTCTTATAGGCCTTTCTTAGGGATTTTTAAATTGGGGTTCTCTCTTCACCCACAGCCACTTAAGTGGCAAGACATCTTCAGTCAGTTAAAGAGCCAGAAATGGTTTTTCAGTTGCTAGAAGCAGAAGTAAACAATGGTTATGTTATCGGTCCATTTCAGTCCTCTTCATTCACATTGTTCAGCACTAGCCTATTAGGATTAGCCACAAGAAAGTATTCAGGGAAGAAAAGATTAATCTTCGACTTGCCCGCACCCTCAGCCTATGCATACTCAACTTAATTTCCGAGGCGCTCTGCTGGATTTTGTTTTACAGAGTCAGAGTCTCCTCCATTCTTCATCTGCTGGATGATTTGCTGTCATAGATCCCCCGCATGACAATTCAGGCCCGTCCCTGTCCAAACTGAGACATTGTTTTCAGGCGCTCGGCATCCCCCTGCCAGACGAAAAAACAATAGGCCCAGGCATAGGCTTGTAGTTTCTTGGGATCAGACTAGATTCCACTGACATGAATGTGCACTTCCTAAGTCGAGAAAAGCATCCATGAGATGGTCGCTGCCAATAATATCACAAAACATCAGCTGCTCTCTCTTCTTGGCCATCTTAACTTCACCACGCGCATAAGCGGGAAGCTTCCTGTCTACAATATGAAGTGAATGCAGAAGTCCCTGAAACCTGCATTCTGTTGAAAATCCAGCAGGGGGCGACTCTTCTGGTTGCGAAAAGAAGTCCGGCTCATGGGAAAATGACCCTACTTCTCAGCTGAATAATTACCCCAGTAAACATTTTCCTGATGAGTTTATGTTCTTAATTGCTAGTTTCAAGTCTTCTTCAATACAAAATGATGTTCATTTAGTAAATTATGGTCCCATTAGTTTTAAAATAGACCACAAAGCAGAGTATATTTCAGGGCAGGATTATCTATGATTGACAAGTCGTTACCATGGCGACCTGTCAATCAGGCTAGAGCCGACTCGTACCCTCGGCACTGTGTAAATTCAACCAGCGCCGCTGAAAAAGCTTATTAGGAGTCGGCTGTTCACTTTGTCTGGTGAGTGCATTTAGTTTTAAGACTGTTGTTTGCTAGACAAAGTTATCAGCCCTGTTAAAATGACAGTTAACGTGAGTTACAGATGCACCTAGCTAATCAAGCTAGCTAGCTCCGCACACGGCCGTTAGCTCCGCCGTATCGTCACTTCCGGGCACTTCTTGGTTGCAAAAACTCGACATGGTGGCCAAAACTTGAGGCTTCAAAACGGCAGTCCACAAACCAACGATGATTACGTCCACTTCTTAATTACAGTCTATGCATGCGCACCATTGCGCTATTTGATCTCACATTTACTAGATATGGCATCTTCAGTGTCAAATCTGCAAGATCTCATAGATGAAGGGTGCCACTCTGACCTATGATGCTCGATCACTGGAACAGCATCACTTTCTCTATGATGAGTTTTTCACAGATGCTCCATTGTTGGGTTTTTGTTGTTTTGTTTCTTTCCAAAGCCAGCCTCTTCTGAAATGTATGAGATATATCCCATTGCCATAGCATGCGATGTCTGGGGTCAACACTGGAAACGCATCTCAGTGCTATATGACAATGAAGCAGTTGTTGCCATAATCAATAGAGGCGCTCCTCATCTGAAGATATGAAGCCCTTCATGAGAAACTACTTGGTTGTTCATCACTCATACCTTCATCATCACAGCCCGTTAGTTTGTTGGGGAGTTAATTTTTATCCAAATTCAGTGTAGGTCTGAAATGACCTTTTTCACTGCCTGCCACTGTGTCAGGTAGGACTGCCTCATAATAGTTGACTAAACAGGTCGATGAGACGTGTCTTAGCTGAAATACATTTCATTTGTTGAGTAGTCACAGAAAAAAGAAAGCGGCCTCCCGTAACACACGGACCAGGACTAAACACAGCCTCCGAGACCGATGGAGGCTGACGACAGGGAATACAGTACCAACATGATTTACAGCAGCTCTGACCAGGACTCTGACTGAGTTAATTTGTAAGTAACATTACACATCATCCATCGCAAGTAAATCCTGTTGTCATTCGAAGTTCAGTTTATTTACACAAAAACATTACATGCGTGTTTGCATGTCTTTCAGTACATAACAATCACCCAACCTTACTTAATAACAATCACTCACAACGAGGCATTTCACCAGAAACCGTCAGATGACAATACAATGAGTGCTCAATACAGAACCCACAGTTCAATCACCAATAAATGAGTCCTCATTTTAGTTCAAATAAGTTCATATCTCAACAAAACCCTCCTCTTCTGGATCCTTGCTAGCAAGCAAAAAATACAAATTTTGCATTTCAATACAAAAGATGGCCAACAAAAATAAAAGCAAGTGATGCTTCTGGTATCCAGTAGACAAGCTTAGTCATTACCTCCTGTAGTCTGGCTAGTGGAGAAGGGTCCGGCTGTGGTCGGAAGACCATGGGGCACAATGTGAAGGGGTGTGGCGTGAGCATTTAGTTAAACCCCTAAAATCAGAGCCTCTCAATAGGTCGTGTAAGTAAGCAACAAAATATAGCTTTAAAAAAATCTGATTGTTTAAAATCAGCACATCTGACTCAAATTAACATGTGCATAAAATATTAAGCATTTAGTGGATCATCCCCGCTATATTAGTGTATTTAGGAAATGTTACTTATCACACACATATAAATCACATGAGTGTATGTACATTGTAGTTGTCCACCGTGACCCTTTCTATCCCACATAGTGTGTGCGTGTGAACGCATGTATGTGCTGTGTGTGTCTAGGCCACTCATGTGCAGCACAATATGCCCTGTCTCCTTCTCATAGGAGTAGTTTTAATGGTGAAAGCACATTTAGCTCCTGGAAATCTGAGATCTCAGAGTTGAACTTGCTAAAGTAAATGTTCCTGATTTCATCTGATGTTTTGCATCGTAAGAGGAAGTGCATCTCCGTCTCACCAGTCAAACAGTGACAACATGTTCTGTATTCTTCTGGATGCCATGATTTTTTTGTCTTCCTTTTTCGTTCGCCAGTTTGTGGTCACTGAGCCTGTACTTGGTTAGGATGTCTCTGCTTTCTATCTCTGACAGTAGAGAGATATTCTGACAATTCATAATCTCTTTGGCTTTTAGGTACTCCATTCCAATGTTTCAAATAGGTTTCTTTTAGGGCTGGACGATTATGGCCAAAACGATAATCCCGATTATTCACAATTATTATTCATTGGTTTTAGGGACAACATATTTATATTGAACTTTCAAATTTAAATAAACAGACAACGGTTTTCACATCCATGATGTGCAGCATTTCTGCTAATGTACAAATCTTTGCTTCAGAATAAGACTGGTCCTCAAAGTGCATCATGTCGTCTAAGCAAAATATAAATAACATTTTATCCGGAAAGTCCACTGAGTCCAGCTACTGCTGCGCCACGGTTTTGTCCCTGTCCTCTGCACAGCGTTAACTTCCACTGGAAACGTTTCAGGACCTGAGTACATTGTTGGCTTGTTGTTATTTTGACCTTTTTGTGCTTCTACCTATGGCTTGTACTCTGCTGACCAGCAAGAGCTCTTTTTTTCAGTTGTCTTCACAGCTGCATCTCCCCCAGGGAGCATTTCAGAATCAGAGCAGTTTCCCTGCCTGATTTTGCTGACATGTTTAGAATTTGTTGATTTGGTAATCAGAGCTTGATTTTAGATAAATGGTTCTTTTTTGTCTGTTTTAACTGTGTTTTTTGTTGATTTATGATCGGGAGCATGCACAGGGTGTTTTAGTTTGAAAATTGACCAGATTCTCTATGCCGTTCTGTGTTTGACTTCCTGCCCAGTTTGATCTGCTCTGTGCAACTTGACGCGGCTTCTGTAGACTCAGTCGCAGCGGGCACATGCGGACTCGTGGACTTTGATGTCTACTCTGGACTGTAGCAGCAGGAGGGTGCACGTGCAGCCAAATCGCCCCCCTTGGCTGTAAGTTTAGGAAAGCAGCGGCGTTGTGCTGGTGAGAGTGTGTCTGAGACGGGTCAGTAAGTCTCAGCACCAGCTGACTTAGGGGACTTTTCTGGGCAAATGATCAGTCGTTATCTGCCTAATTCTGCTCTACATGCATTTGTTGGTGTTTGCTTGTAAAATGTATCTGCAGAAAAAGATTCTGTTGGATGTTTTCCCAATGGATATAGCTATGATGACTGAGTGACTGACATTAATTTTTAAGTGTTTTTGCCTTCTACATGATTTGTATGAACTTTTTTGTTCAAACCTAAGAGAACATTTCAGTTACGAGAAAATTTAGACAGGCCATGTAACCAAAACACTTCACTAAGCACAAATTTAGCTATCTCTCTGGGTGAGGGTACCTTAGGCAGAGGAATACAAAGAGCGGATTTGGAGAAACAATGTGAATGAAGTCCTGTGAGATGTGGGACCATGGTTATTGGAAAACTGGAAGGGGCTGAAGCATGAAGAGAAACCTTGTGCTGGGAACGTACTTGGCAGGCAGCTATGCACTCCTGAGTATCTGACTCCATTGTGGCGTCACCAGAATCACTTCTGGACCTCCAAAACACCAGGTTGCAACTGATTCTGGGTTTGTAAGCATGGCTAGAGGCATGAACCAACTGGAGAGTGGAGGGGTTGTGGGACAAAAAGCAAGACTTGAACAGGCCAGCAGACAAAGGGCTGAGGGTCTTCATACAAAAGGAGGTTTGCCCATTAATTGGAAGATTGGCAGTTAGATCCCCGGCTCCTCCAGTCTACATGTTGAAGTGTCCACGGGTAAATTACTGAACCTTAAAGTAATTAATGAATGTTTAGTTTCTGTTTCTGATGAGCATTTGGCACCTTGCCCTCTGCCGCAGTGTATGTATGGATGTGAATGTGACATGTTGAGTAAAGCGCTTTGAGTGGTCTGAAAACTATAAAGGCGCTTTACAAGTAGTCCATTTACTATTCACACAGAGACCAAGGGACTCCTGCATGCTCTGTGCAGCGTCCCACTCGTGGTCTCCTCAAATAAAAATGATAATCACACGAGCCAAGCTTTCATCCATGTGGGAGTTGCGATTGGTCTCCAACACTGTGGGTGCTATCGACCAAATCACAGCAAGGAGACAGGAAGCCTGTCGTTTAGGAAGAAAGCAGGGAAAGCAGAATGTGACGGTTCTTAATAAAAATTATGCATGTCGCCACTGCACAGCTCATGTGCAGGTTTCTACTTACTTTTTAAGTTCTTCTGGTTTTTATAAATGTGTTTGTTATCTGATCATCTATGTGTTTTGGAAGGTGGCAGAAATGGAACGGACCGACCTGTTCTGCAGACCTGCAGACCAGGCGTGTGCCTGTTTAAATTTCGAGAGGCACGTTCTGGGTCCTCTGTTTGCAGAGCATACAGCCATCTTAATACGGAACTATGTGTGCAGTAAAGTGGAGATTAGGTGACTGATAAAGGCAACACTTAGAACTACTGAGGGTAGAAGAGGGTCTGAAATGTACATATTATTTTTTTGTGTCCAGTCCCCAATTGACGATGACTCAGCCATTTTGTAGTACAGACAGTGTTTTATCCATGCAGGGAAAAAGACTGACAACAATCCTGTGCTGAAACATGTTGGCTGAATAATGCTCCTCCGGTAAGTCAGTAGATGTTCCTGTTGTCCTGTGCCATAGGAAAAAAAGAAAGAATTTGACAGCCATAAAAAGTGTGTATGGTGTGTGAGATGGAAGATAGACAGAAATACACTGAAAAAACTATGCTGATGTGGATTGATATTTGGATTTGCTGCCAACTCGAAGTCATGGTCATTCACTTCCTTAAACTCTACCACTTGCTATTAAACCAATGTTGTTAGTCATGTTGGTCTTAGTTGGTCGATTGGTTGGCGAAGACTCAAACAGACTTGCCATTGTGTGCCTGTAGACAGATTTGTCTTCCAACAAAACCTAGTAAAGGGAAGACAATGCAGAAAGCTGGAACCTAAATGATGAGATAGATGAACTACCCTGATAACAACGTTCAAAGATGTTGCTTTGACTAGAGGAAAAACCATTGCTTTGAGGGATTATGTATTTGCGTGTGTCTGATGATGGCTTCTTTTAAACTGAGGGGGGCAACATTTTAGTCTCTTGCTCAAAATCAAGGGGAGAGAGAAATGGCATTAAGAACTGGGGAGATCAGCTCCATTACAGTGTAAATGTGTTAAATAGAACAGCTAATGTTGCTAGTATGCACACACACATTTACACGCTTACATGCATAGCCATACTGACACAGAGTGCTGCACTGTGCTTGGGGGGTATAATACAAACTCTCTCTCTCTCTCTCACGCACACACACAAACATTTTTTAAACTGGAACAAGAACAAACCAGTGGCTTGACCGGAGGAAAAAGAGGGAGATGTAGAGATGAAGAGAAAAGAAGGAGAGTGTCTACAGACGGACATTTAAAAAAAATGTAATGTAAATGAGACAGTTTGTAGATTCCTGAAACACAGAATCAGACATACCAGACTTCCTCTGACCTCAGTATAATTTAATAAAATTAGACTTGATTGTTTCATTGGGATTTCTGTTGATAATTACTCTTAAACTAGGCATCTATATGCAGGAGGAAAAAGAACCCAGTAATAAAAAGCAAGTTCCACATAGAGATGTAAAATAATAGTAATTGTAAGAATATAAATATTAATAAAAACATAGTGACAGTAATAATTACAACAATAGGACTAACAATAGTAATTGTAGCAGTGGGTGTCGCGCAGCTGTAAAGAAGCAGTGACAGCATAGATTCTACTCAGCCGATCTGGTGCACTTCTGCCACTCTGGATTTGATGTCATCGATGTTTGTCGCATTTGACACATCTGTAGCAATCCATCCATCCATCCATCCATCCATCCATCCATCCATCCATCCATCGTCAACCGCTTATCCTGCATACAGGGTCGCGGGGGGGCTGGAGACAATCCCAGCTGACATCGGGCGCAAGGCGGGGTACACCCTGGACAGGTCGCCAGTCCATCTGTAGCAATCCAATTTGCAAAAATCACATTTCATGTGGTTTATTTTCTATCCAGACCTTCTAAAATCAATCAAAAATACAGATTTGGGTTGAACAATTGGCCTCATTCACCAACCGTTCTTAAAGAGGTGGTATTATCTCCTTTAGTATCTCCTGTTATTGAGTTATATACCTTTTTTGTGCATTTAATAAGTTTGGAAAGTGTAAAAGCCCAAAGTCCAGCCCAAAGGGAGTTCCCATCTCCCACAGAAAACTCTGCTGTGAACTGCTTGAAAACAAAACAGCTGCTTTGCCGAAGCTGTTTTCACAAAGATCACAGAATCAATGCACACTCAAGAGCACTCTCACACACAATTGAGAGCTGACATCTTTGTGCAAAATAAGTAGTTATTCCAATTTGAAAAGTATCTGTGTTTGTTTCTGTGTGTGCACATGGCCCTGCCCTTTTATTGAGATTAACGGGGCGTTTAATTATGCTAAAAAGGAGAAACGGGGATGCATTTACACTTTTTGAAGACAATGGGATTCATCTTTCTAAGACTGCTGAGACATAGCTGAGAACAATTGTGCAGTTTAAGAATATGTCATGAATCAGGCGTAGACTTTTCTTAGGAATATTCTTAAGAACAAATTGAAGAAAACAACTTTTTATATTGATGCCACTGGTCTGATCATTTTGCTGCTACTCAGCTCATTAACTCTGATCAGTGCAATTGGAATCTAGCTGATCTTAATCATGTTTGAAATCTGTGCTGAGCGTGTATGAGTGAGTGTGCTCTCCCACCTCTAATGTCTTTACAATATTGCACCAAGAAATTAAAAATGATTATTGGATATTGTTGTAAAAATGAATGTGAGCCATGTGTCTCTGAAACTCCAGATGTCTTACACAACATGTTTAATGGAGCCCGGCCGAGGAGACCGTAGCATCAGCATACAGAGTGTGAACACAAAGCATAACCAACAAAATCTGAAGAATCCCTCCTGGTCCACAATATTTATCTGTCAGCTATTCCATAGTGTGTCTGGTCTTTCTTTACAAGTTCATCTTTAACTGACCTAAATCTGAACAGCCAATCTGCTGGATGTTAGTCACGGTGAAATCTGAAGGTCTCATGTACTGCATTCGAAGCGGAGACAGTGAGTCTATAAACATACGAGACTCCAAGAAAACACAGTTATCTGCTAGCCTTGAGCCTCAACTCCAGCGTCTCCCTATCAGCCAGCTGTCATCACCCTGACAGGGAGAGGGACGGAGGCAAAGGTCTTTGTCTAAGGAGTCAAGGATCAGTCTACTTCTGGGGCATGCGTGACCTGTAAATGACCCATATCTCGCCCAAGGGCGTGAAATTTAGTGGGGACAATAGGGATGTCAATGTCTTGACCAGTATCCAGCGACCACTGATTTGTCCCTAGCATTAATTTTGATCAAATAACTAAATTAGGGCTGGGCAAATTAACACGTTATTATCGCGTTAACGCATGAATTAATTGACGCTGACAATTATTTTATCGCATGTTAACGCAGTTTGTTTTTAAAATTATGATTATTTTGAAAGTCCGTTGCTCACTGGCTCTGAATACACATGGGCCTACAGTCAAACCATGGGTCACAGGAGGGGTGGGATGTTGATCAGCCTGCAAATTACCCACCTAAACAAGCAGCTGAGGGAGGCTTCGGCAGACTGCAGCATCAGTCTCTCTTCCAATGATTTGTGCTGAATGTTGCATACAAAAAGTTCAAGACAATGTAATGTCGACAGCGTGTGCGTGAGGCAAAGCACAACCACGAACGCACCCGCCTGTCGCTACACCTCGACCACTTCACCTCACTCTAACAGGGAAACTTGCTACTGAACATAGACTCTTTATGCTGCTCCCTGATAAAAGAAAAATGTTTCTGCTGATTCCTGTTCAGAAAAAAAAACAAGACAACTAGACTCGTTTTAACAAGCTAGATAAAAGGTAATGCCCTGACAGTAGCAAATAGCTTTGGTTTAATATTTCATTTGATTACGTTAATGTTTAAGTTGAAATATTTTATTGCTACTGTGTAAAGGGAATACTGCTTTTGTATATAAAGCAGTACATTTAAATAAAAAGTATGCAATACACTATTTTAGAATTCATTATTCAATTTTGCGCGTAACAATGCGATGAATCACGATTATCGCAAGAAAATCACGCAATTAATCACAATTAAAAATTTTAATCGTTGCCCAGCACTAAACTAAATATAACCACTGTTCATCCGTCAGCGTGTAGTCAACGTATTTGGTACACAAACGGTTAACAGCTCAATCAATTTTCAACTTTTAAAGGATTATGTCCTCCCCCCTCACATGCCTCACCGTGGTTTGGTCCACTGCCTACATTTTTCAGATCTTTAGCGACTTTATTTCTAGAAAGTGAATAGTGACAAATCTAGTGAGTTATGCAGACCATCTAGGGGAAAGTCAGAAATATACAGGGGTCATCAGAAAATTACCTTCGCAGATTCTTTAAATAAAGAAATCCTTATTTATTTTACTCTATTTTACATTCTCCTACTATTCTATCCTCTCCTGTCCCACAACAATAAACGCATGAATCATCAAATAATTAACATTAACGTCAACATTAACATTACAGCGAACCACCGCCACTGCTTTTGATGAGTTTCTCGACATCTTCAGTGATGTTGAGAGGTTTTCAATGTAGTGAGCAGGTGGTCATTTGAGTGGGTTCCTATTAAAATGTGTTTAAAATTGTAATAAACCCGTCTGTAGGGGTGGGTGATATTGTTAGGATTTTATCGATACTACTACTACTCTCATCAGTTCAGTCCTTTATAAATAACCTTATTGGTTCATAACTTAAAGTACTTTTTAAAAAATATATTATTAAAAAAATAATGAATTCAGAACAGGACTAGAATTTAATATTTTAAATACAACTAACTGTTCTTTATAGAGCAGCTCCAGTAATGTGAACAGCAGCAAAATCAGTATATACCCTATACATACACTATTTACGCTGTAGCAGCTAAATCTAAACTGCATAGACTCTAACTGACGTCACCGCCATGACTACTTTTACTACTTACACTTGAGTAATTGGTTTTGCAAGCTAACAGTACTTTTACTTACAGTTTACTTACAGTATTACAGTTTTTTACCTACTCTACCCACCTCTGATAAGGGCAAATAGTTAGTCAACAACTTGTCAGACTGCTCGTGTTTGTTTCCCTGTCAGACTTTGTTTTAGCATCTCCACAGTTACTTTGAGTGAGTACAATGTTATCATAATCAATAAAGACTAAATCTAAAAAATATAAACCGAAGTTGTAATAATCCAATTGTGTAAAGACTTTCTATGGGTTTTTTTCTCCCAAAACTTTAACAGCGTAATTTTTAGGTCTCTTGGGGTGAAATAATTGCATTAATGTTTTGTTTTCTGGTGCGAGCAGAAGAATAATTTGTTACTGATCTTGACATAACAGGCTTTGTTCACACCCACGGTCTTTAAAGCTTTCTGTACTGTATCTGTACTGTGGCCTGCCCACAATGGGCCAATAATTAGGATGATGCTGTGAGTGGGAACTGTGGGTTTAGTGTGGGTTTGCTCCAATCCACACTTACAGCAAAAAAACACCAGTGGCCCCACAGGGGCTTGTTTGCTGGAAAACAGCCAGACCAGCTTCGTTCCCTAAGGACCATTTTGGTTTTCTTGCTCTTTTTGAGTCCTGTCTTAATGATGTAACATGTATATTTTGCTTTCAGCATTTAGAAGTATGAGAGGAAGGTCACGTCAGTCTTCACCTGTTTCTTCTCTGGGGAGATTCTGTGGGGGAGACAAGAGACAAGAAAAAGACTAATCATAGTGTACAGAGCATAAATATTTCAAACATCTCATTAAATGCATCTGTCACAGTTTGGGGGTTTTTGTGCTTCCTGTTTTATTTTGAAGTTGGTATGTCTCCGGTGTCTTGCTTTGTTTCCTGTCTGTGCTGTTTGCCTAACGTGTGTCACCTGCCTGCTTGTGTGTGTTTGTATATATAGTCCTTGTTTCCTCCCTGCTCTTGTTTTATCGTTTGCTCATGATGTTTAGTGCGTCTGCCTGTATTTTCAGATCTAAAGCTGCAGTCTGTAAATGAGGAATGAAACAGGCAAACATTTTTAAACAGTCATCATTTAAAATAATGTCTGTTTTAGATTCATATTTCAATAGTGTGCTGGCTGCTTGCTGTTTGTTGACTGAGTATATCCCCATGTTAGACAGATATAAATGTTATAGCAGCGTGCTGGCCACAGCCTTGTTGCTGGAATGCTGTTCACATGAATGCGATAGTGATGAAATCAGTGGTAATGTACCTTTCATCTGCCTGTGTTTTATATTTCATAGAAGATCTAAGCCAAATCTGTGTGCACGGATGTGCCCTTGAGATTAAATTTAAATGTTTTTTATAAAAAATCTTATTTTTGGCAAGAAGCATTTTACACAGAATATTTTTTTAGAAAATGTAAGACATATTGCAAGCTATTAAGGAAAATGTTGCTTTTAAATGGTGTGAACATGCAATACTTCATGCTCTGAAGTATTTTGCGTGACATTAACATCAAACGAGACACTTAAGCAACACATGTAAAGGTTAGGTAAAACAAAAAGTAAAACAATTCTATTTTGTGCTAATAGATTGTAATGTGTTTTGGCAGGTAGTAAGTTAATATGCTAATACTCTTTGGGAATGATACAATATATGCACTGGCAGCCAGAAATTAAAGCTGCTTCCTTATTGTGTTGCCATATTTTTTTTGAGTAAAGGATTTGAAATACAAAGTACAAGTTATTATTTTAGGATCATGAGATTGCCTGACCGAATAAACAAATATTGGTAAATGATAGCAGCTATTTGGTGAGATTGGCTGTATTGAAACTTCATATTGACCACAGAAGGTGACAAAAGTCTTTCTACTGCCACACTAGGTATCTCTATGATAACTTTGGGGTGAAAAAACACACTGTGAATCTGTTGTTTTATACACTTTTATCAGCTTAATATGATCATAGTCTACCTGCACTGTTCAGCAAATACAGATAGAAATGTGGGGTAGTGCAGTAATTGAAATTAAACTGGGTAAACAAATTTAAACAGCACAAAACAAGCAAAAGAACTGTAGCTTTCCAGGTGATTTCTTTATTGTGTGTTGGACAGAAATGTGAGTATATTCATTTGATTTAGACTTTATCGTCCCAGAGGCAGTAACTTACTTTAATGATTAGAGAGGCTGCTGTCAAGTCGTTTTAAACGTGTCCAACATGTGCGCAGTAATGTCACAGCAAATATCGTGGGACAATTAGGCAGCCAAACTAAAACTGGAGTAATAAACTTGACAGGACAAAAGTAACCCTCCAGAGGAAACAGAATTAGACTTTTAAGTATGTGAAATATATGTTTAGACGCTCTGATGGAGTTCAGGATTGATCAGGATTACGGCTACTTTACTCCAAACAGTTTCACCGTATGAACCTGGACTGCGTGTGAGACCTTTTGGATGTGTAGAAGAATACAGAACAATAATTAACATTAGATCCCGTCAGCAAGTTGGGAGATTTAAATATTCAAGGAAGTTATTTATCTGTGCCTTGGGTGTAAATGCACGTGTGTCTCTCTAAATGGGGAGACGCTTCACCCTATTTCACCCACCCCCTATTAATCAGAATGTTAATTTTTATGACCAGGCCCGCCCATGCGCACATTATTAGCCTATATTCAATGATAGAAAAATCATTAATATCAAGGTGAAATGGTATTAAGGAGTGAGGCTAGAACAGCTCGGTGAAGGGCAGAAAGTTTGATCATCTCAAATAACTAGTCCAACCTCTGAATACAAAACGAACACTGTCCTGCTCCCGCCATAGGTTGTATATTCCAGCAGCGTGTCGCCTCTTTTAAACGTCATGGGTGCTGAAAAGACTTCCACAAAAGGCAAAGCTCTTCTCTTCACGCTCCTTGAGATGCATTTAGTAAGTGAGGATCCTTCATGACGGCATACTGAGATCGATTTTCAGGTCACAGACAGGAGGACAGAGGAGTGAGATGAGGACGAGGCACAACATGAGAGAAATGAGAAGAGCCACCAGTCTCAGCATCCACAGGGGAGGGGTCAAAGGTCATCTAGCAGGAGTCATGGATTAACAAATTTATTGTCTTGTGCATTAAAAAGCCACCATTGCATTTTAATACAATTCTAAGCTTGAGCCAGCAGTCAGTCAGGTGAACAGTCATACTGTCACACACGGTTTTACCAGCCAACCACGGTTTACAAACTAGGGGATAAAGACAGGTGTTTCCATCACCCCCCCCATATACAGAACCTGTCCGTGTGTTTATTATTGCACTGATGCACTCCTCAAAGTCTGTACTTTCTGCTTCCATCTGTTTTGATGACTCAAAATCCTCCATAGATGATTTTAGAAACCGTTGAGTTATTACATAAAAAACACAAACTGAGTATGGTGACTAGAGTATTACATAAACAATAGACACTGTATCCAGAATGAGCTCCACTTGGCCCACATGAAGGATGCATACAAAATCTTGATGGCTCTGGGTGAATTTGAGAACGTAACAGATGTCATGTTGCCCAAAACTTGCCCAAAAAAACCAACGGATGATATTTTGACCCTCAAGTGAATTTTTTAAATAATTACTCAATATTTTCATCTAGTGTAATATGAAACAAATCATCAAGATGTTTTATTCTGCATCATATTCACACCTAACTTATATTACTTAATCAATTTTTATTCTTCATTTTATTCAACAGTG
Source organism: Micropterus salmoides (assembly GCF_014851395.1). Taxonomy (NCBI): domain Eukaryota; kingdom Metazoa; phylum Chordata; class Actinopteri; order Centrarchiformes; family Centrarchidae; genus Micropterus; species Micropterus salmoides. Next base: position 7,131,352 of record NW_024040040.1, read on the forward strand.
ACTTGGACATTGGAATGTGTCTCACGTGATAACATTATAAGATTCTAGTTTAAATTATAGTGTCTCCTCCTGGCGTTTAATTCATTTTTAATTTGCCAGTCTATTCTGTGCTGAGGCTCTTTACATAACAGGGAAGGGATTAGTGATCAGCTGTCTGACACAGGTGGTAAGCCAATAGTCAAACTTTAACACTGTCGGAGGAATTTCATAACAAATCATAATAATTTTTGCAGCTTTTTCTCAATTTTCTCAAAATCCTATCCCATTATCCGATTTTATAGCTACTCTCTGAGCTGTTCTATAACTGCAAAATTTAAAGTAACGACAGTTCTCTGAATATAAGAGCAGAGAGTTTGGTGCACCTTACAGTGGCAGGATACATATGCATGTTTTAAACATTTACATTTATTCATTTAGGTGATGCTTTAATCCAAAGCGACTTACAATTGCAAAGTATGTAAGATGTTGCACGTCTCTGGAGCAACTAGGGGTTAAGTGTTTTGCTCAAGGACACATTGGTGGATGGATCACAGTGGGGAATTGAACCTGGGTCTCTCACACCAAACAACAGAACACTGCAGATACATTAAATACATGTTGAAACACCACCGCACTCCACTCACCTTATCAACTGATGCCATGGTATCATTGAACAGCTACTGTTTTGATAACAGATTAATCGTTTACGTCAGTCTTCATGCAAAAATGCCAAACATTTCATGTTTTCAGCTTCTCAAATGTAAAGATTTGCTTCTTTTCCTTGTCTTTAATCACAGCTGAATAATTTGAGGTTTGGACTGTTGGCTGGACAAAGGTCATTTGAAGGTTAATTTCTCATACGTAATAATACATGAATTGATCAGCAGATTAATCCATAATGAAAATAACCATTATTTTAGCCCTATATAAAATAGTTACTACACAAATTAAATGTTGCTTAGAGATTAATATGAGATATAATAATCTAATGCTATACTATAAAATAGTACATACAGTATATAGTAGATAATTAAATATATTGCATACACTCACAGGAGCCATTTTTATGCATTGAGTACTTTTTTTAACATGTCCATTTTCCTCAAACTAACTAGCATTTTCAATACCTTTTCATTGTAATGGTGTATTTTTATGTGGAATTATGTGGTACTTTTACTTAAGTAAAGGATCTGAATACTCACTGCAGGTAAAAGGCAAAGATATGTTCTCTTACTCTCTTTCTCTCTCAACACCTAAATACTGATCACTTGAGTTTATAGCAGCAACACATGTTTACTATTACGGGAAAATATTTTATAGTGCTTGTAATTATTTATTATAAGGGTTTTCTTCATAAGAAAAGATTATTAGTATTACTTTCCCACCATGTCATTTTTAAAATTGTCATACGTACAGTTTTTAAAAAACAATATGTAATTTTATATTCCATTTAATATACTGTAGGTCTCAAAATATCCCTAACTGTTTACATTGTCAACTCTGCCTGTTTTAAATACAGGAGCTCATTGCTGGATTGGGAAACCTGCCTGAACAGTACCTGCCTTTTGATAGGCATTCTGCTCAACTAAAACTTCCCAATGTTTGGTTTTGTCAAGGCTGGCCCTAGGCAAAAATTGTTCAGGAAGAATCATCCAGTCAGCAGGGTCAATAGGTGCTGCCTCAGTGGACTTACTTGTTGCAAGCTGTGCTCTAACTATACATGATGTAGAGGTGGATGTCTCTCCACCGGGAGTTACTGTAGTGGGTGAGCATCGGGCCGTTGGTATTTGTGTAGCTGCAGGCAAAGACAGACTTGCATGCACATACAATTGTGAATGTTGCTCAGACATCGACAAGCCCTCATACCTAAAAAGTCACCAAACTTTGCACCCATACGTGAACTGGTAAATACTTTTTTTCTGATTTCACATTTGGGCTTGGTGATGTGAAATTTGGCTCAATAGCCCCCCATGACGACTATCCATCAAAGCCATCAGGCTCCGTACTTTAACAGACTCCTCCTAGAGAATTCATCTGATCAACTTCAAATTTGGGCAGTGCAAACTAAAGACCTTTGCGATGCTAAATTGTGAAGCTTTTTAAGTTCCATCAAATGGCAAAAGAGTTGCAGCAGACCTGCAGTTATTTTGGCAGATTGTTCTGGAGATATGGTGCATAAAAACTAAATGCTGCTTCTTTCCATGTTGAATTTTGACTCTAAAACAGTAAGCATTCCCGTCTCAGATGACCTGAGAGGTCTGGATCAGAAATGTATTTTGACCCTATTCAGTACTTTGTAAACTAAAAGCAGTATAGACCGCAGAACTGGAGTGATGTGGTCCAAAATTTTGGTCTTACCGAGGACACGAGCAGCAGCGTTCTGCTGTCTGATTTTTTAGGGAGACCTGTAAAGACACCCTTACAGTAGTCGGACACATTTTTCCAAATCCTTCTGAGACATAAATCCTTTAATCCTTGATACATTCCTTAGGCAAAAGGAGGTTGACTTTGTAATTGTCTAATTGTGGCTGTGGAAATTCAGGTCTGAGTCCATGACTACACCAAGATTTCTGGCTTAGTCTGTGGTTCTTAACATTCATAGTGGTGTGGTTGAAATCCTGGAAATCATCCATAACTCATTAGAGTTATTAGAGTTAGAGACCAAATGTTTAATGCTCAAAATTTTCATAGAATTTGCCATTTAAAATTTCTTAAAAATAGTGTAAAATCTCATCTCGTTCTTATGAACCCAGTATCATGTCTCATCTCATGAACCAAGTGTCCCGTCACACCCTCATAGCTTATTCAACACCACAGCATGTGATGTTCAGTAGCGTTATGGGTTAAACATGTAAAGAGGAACAAGACAGCATCTTTTTAAGTAGCTGTAGAAATGCAGAAAAATAATATTACAGTTTTTATTCTGCCCCCTCCACTTTATTGTAACTCCCACACAAGTTACACCCTTGAAGTGAGTTTTAAATTGCAAATCAGCAATACCTACCATTAACAATATACAGTATGTTAACAAAATTCAATCATATCCACTCATTTATTTTACCCTCCAGATTCTCATCAATGCCTCTTCCCACCGGTCCTCCTAATTTCAAATTTACTAGAATGCAGAAAAACAGTCAACAATTTTCATGGGGAAGATCCCCAGATTATCTCTCCTAATTTTGGCTATTATGTCTGGAGGTTGGCAAGTATGCTGATCAACCACACTTATTCATCGTTGACCATAATTATTCACTTGGCTTTTGCTAAAAACACGCTTTAAAATTGTGAATTTGGCTGCTAAACAAAAACAAAATTCCTGGGGTTGAGGAGTGATGATGCTGGCATATACTCATGAAATGCACCCATATCGAATCGAAACTAAATTGAAAAGTTGGCAGCCCTGATATGCCACTGTAGTTCAAATTTATTTTCATTTTCTGAACATTTACACATTAGTTGCAAACCTAAACATTGCACTTTAGTGTTAGTTAGTTAAAAAGTTTAAAATCTGAGAAACTGCACTTAATATCCATCTAAAACCATTAAGAATTTCCAGAAAATGCTCATTCTGCTTTAATGTTTGAAAATGAATCCCCCCAGCAGTCTGTCTCCTGTTTTTTTGGCTGTGCAGCATTTGTTTCTACCTGCACTTAATACGTCTGTTGAATGTTATCAGAGCCAGCCAGTCTTTCTCTGTTAAATGAGTTTGAATGTCAATAGAATAACTGCATTGACACAGAACATTGTTGAAAGAACAATACACTGTATATTTAAACCATGGCCTAAATTTAATATACTGCCAGACTGGTTAGAGGGTATGCAATGAAATTCAATATGCATGGTGCTTTGAAGTAGTGCCACCAATAAACCTACACATTAATATGTATGATTGCCGTTCTAGATTAATGTATAAGAAAGATTTGAGCATTTCATTTGACTGGTTTATAATATTCTAGTCTGACTCATTGTCATTAGAGGTGGTCATCTTTTTAAAGTCAACAATATCACAATTGTCACTGACCCAATAAGTAGCTTTTAGAGGTGAAACTGGTGACTGAGAGCACTAGTGTCACATCAGCCAACTTCCACAAAGAAAAACGCATCGAAAGCCACAGAAACAATGATAATCTGATACTTCTCTTGTAAATAATAGGCTGCTGAGTCATTAACATTATGCAAAGTGCTTGTTTAGCCTAGTTTTATATTGAACTCACCGCACAGCTTGGACTAACTTACTAACTTTAATAACTATAGACCAATATTAATAGTTGTCTTTTAGTATTTATTAAAAGGAAAGTACTTAAACAATCATCAGCTGATCAAAACAGAATATTTTTGATTTCACTGTTCAAAATGTTTGGTGTTGGAAAAGAATCAGCAGCAGCTTTAAGGTAACTTCCAAATTAACCCTCTGCTAAAGTAAAAAGTGATTTTCCAAATCAGACCATCCATCCATCCATCCATCGTCAACCGCTTATCCTGCGTACAGGGTCGCGGGGGGCTGGAGCCAATCCCAGCTGACTTCGGGCGAAAGGCGGGGTACACCCTGGACAGGTCGCCAATCCATCGCAGGGCCACACATAGACAAACAACCACTCACACTCACACCTAAGGACAATTTAGGGTCACCAATCAACCTAGCCTGCATGTCTTTGGACGGTGGGAGGAAGCCAGAGCACCCGTAGAGAACCCATGCAGACACGGGGAGAACATGCAAACTCCACATAGAAAGGCCGGGGCAACCGGGGTTTGACCAAATGGGTCAAATTCTGACAGTAAGTCATTTCGCGAAATAAAATATCCACCATTTTACAGCTGCTTGGTTCACAATGTAAGTTAATGGGAAAAGGTCTCTTGGGGCCAATGTACATCATGTGACGAACCTGGAAGATTTAATGCCACAGTTTGTTCACTATGTCATTTTGGCTTTAAAGCATGGCAGTCCCTGGGGCCTTCGTGGAGATAGGTCTGTCTGATTACAGTACAAAACACAACTTTATTATCTTTGTTAACTGATTTTGGTGAAACTGGATCATATTTCATAGAGAAAATATATACAACATTGCTTGGTGTTGTGTTGGACAAACAGGTTGATCGGTTGGAGCAGCATGGTGGAGAGCGGTGTATTCGGTACATGTTGGGTAGGAAGGAGCCAAATTAATACACTGTGTTTGCACACTAATTTACTTAAATACTGAGCAGCAGAAGGAGAGAGGGGATGTTTTTTTCCTCTTAGTTTTAGGCGCACATTTAAGTTGAAAAGACATAAAATACAGACATAATATAGACATAATATAGACAAATATAGACAAATAAAATACATTTTGCATAATAGGGGACCTTTAAAATTAATCAGCCACTATTTCAATGATGAGTACTGCTATTGTACGCCCCATATTTCTCTTAGTTTATGTTGTTCTCTCTATTTTTCTTCCTTCAGGGTCATCAGTCAACCAATCAGCTGACCTGCTCTCCAACACCTCGTGCAACTTGTCCACCAATGATTCAACGTTCTGCTCTCCCGTGGACGATGGAGTCGGGGCAGGGAGTCCATATAAAGCTCTGGAGATGTTTTTTATTGCCTTAGTTACAGGATCTCTAAGCTTTGTGACTGTCACAGGAAATATTTTAGTCATGCTGTCCATCAAAGTAAATCGCCACCTACAAACTGTCAATAACTATTTCTTATTTTCATTAGCATGCGCTGACTTGATCATTGGTGTTTTCAGCATGAATTTGTACACAGTGTACATTATTGTTGGCTACTGGCCTCTTGGCCCGGTGGTCTGTGACCTGTGGCTAGCGTTAGATTATGTTGTCTCAAACGCCTCCGTGATGAATTTGTTAATCATCAGTTTCGATCGCTATTTTTGCGTAACCAAACCCCTAACGTATCCGACAAGGAGGACAACTAAGATGGCAGGGTTAATGATCGCAGCAGCATGGATCCTGTCGTTCATCTTGTGGGCTCCTGCCATCTTGTTCTGGCAGTTCATCGTTGGAGAGCGAATGGTGCCACCTGGAGAGTGTTATATTCAGGTACAGTACATAAAACTTTATTGATCCTTTAAGCAGATACAGCAGGGAAAAAGACTACAATATAAGCACATTTGCTGCCTGCCAAATTATTAAGAAAGATGTTGAAATGACCTGTTGATGTATGAAGAAGTCACTTTACACATATTTAACATCACATGGCCTAAATGTGGAATGCTGTGATGGGGAGAGATGGTCTCTTGTGCCATATATGAATGCCCTCCTTGATCATTCTCCTTATGTCCACTGACTCATAGTCAATGACCTTAAACCTGTTCCCAGTGGATGTGGAGAGACTCTCCACAGGCCGCTATGCAAGGAGAGTGACAGTCAAAGGTGTTGGGAGGTCTTGGTTGCCTTAGAAAAAACCTGTAAAGCTGTTAATCAATCTGCTGCTTTATTCTTCTGCCTCCTTTTAGTTTTGACAAATTGAAGTCAGAAAAATGTACAAATATAATATGATCACAATTTATAAAAAGTCAATGATCATGACAAACAAACTGATGACTTGGGTTCAGCCCTCATCCCATCGCAAATATTGATGCAAATAGATTATAATTTCAAAATCACATAAGGATCTCTTCAAAATAAATTACTTTTATATTTTTATATTACAGGTTTAATGCAACCCCTTAAACTCTTTAATATGTGGGTCTCTTGCCTCCATCAATACCAGCTGTGTTCACAATGTCTACAGAAATATATGAGCACAGTTCAATGCCGCTGTAATTGACCCTTCACTAAGCCACACCCTAAATACGCAGCTGGCCAGTCACAGCGCAGTATAGGACTCCCTCTAACTGGGGGTCCGACACGTTCATGGCTGCACTTCATTGACTCTAATGCAAAATGAGTCGTTTTCTAGCTCTTTTGTTGTTTCCAAGATATGGTCAAAGCTGTTCCTGGGGCACTTTTAATAGTCACAGTCGCTACCCAGAGAGGTTGAAAGGAGAAGTACGATTTATTCATTTTTCAAAACCTAAAACAAATACAGGAAAGTGTTGGCTAATGTAATTTTAGTTAGCTAACGCTAGCTAATTTACTAATGAATGTAACGTTATATATCCCTACTGTTCTGCTTTTTAATGAGACCTACAGCTGTACAGAAACAATGTTGATCCTTAATATCGTTGTGCTCTTTCTCAATATTCAATAATACGGTGGTTCACTTCTACTCTGATCGGTTGGCTTTAGCTTCTGTCTTTATTTTTTTAATGTCTGTTTGAATAGCCTTAATACAACCTTCAAATGCACAACGCGACTGCAAAACTGTCTGCTTCGCTTTTCCAAAAATTAGGCATTATTTCTCCAGGGAGTGCAGGAATAGACAGCGTCGTGCTAAAAGTCCAACAGGTCCGACAGTTTGTTGGCCTTAGCAACAGTAACTAAGGAGGGCGTAGCTTAGCCAATGGTCAGTTGTTAGACAGCAGTTGTAATCAATAAGTTCCTGCTCAAATGTGTACATTTTTTTCAAATAAAAAATCAGCGTCAAACATACAGATCGCACAGCCAAAAGTAGTTTGCAGGGAGTAAAACTGCTAGCAAATTAGTTTGCTGGCAGCCATGCTAGCTTAGCTACCCCCATTTGTCATGGTTTCGGTCTGGTTGATGTTTGTTTCTGGTGTTCATTCAGTCCTTTGTGGGTCCCTTGGTGTTTCACTGATGTAGTGTTCCCCGCAGTTGACACGTGATGTCAGGTGCCACACCAAAGGCCTACACCACAATTATTTTGTCACAAATATATATTAAGTTTGATCTTAATTTTAGGAGTGAATTTACATGCAGGACCTGGGAAATGACATATTCTGTCGTTTTACGTATTTACATTCAGACATCATTTTTTGTTGCGCTCTGTGTCTAAATACTCTGCACACTCAAATAAATAGAAGTAAGGGTGTGTACAAATGCTTGTCGCTTAGACAGACAATTATGTGCACTTAAGTGAAAGTATACTTAAAATATTCTTCAAAGGTACCTGTAAGTACAGAATTGTTCTTGTCTTGTACCTCTATTTTTGTGTGTGTGTCCCCTTAATCTATATGTATGGTCGTGCCTAAATATTACACCCTTAGTATGACACAATAAAGTCATACTAATAAACACCAACACAAACTAAAACCTCAAAGACTGACAGTTTAAGAAAAACAGTGTCAACAAAATTAAATATTGTAAAGCTGTACAAAGAAAGGATTGATTTCAGGTATGTTGTATTAGACTGTACAAATTGCAATAATTTCAAAACAGTAAATTTTTTCATTGTGTGTAAACATTCTCTGGTGATGATGGAAGGGTTTCTTTTTTTTTTTCCTGTCTGCAGTTCCTTTCTAACCCTGCGGTGACGTTTGGGACGGCTATAGCAGCATTCTATCTTCCTGTCATTATTATGACAGTCCTTTACATCCACATCTCCCTGGCCTCCAGGAGCAGGGTCTCCAAACACAAACCAGAGAAGAAAGAGAAGAAGGGAATAAAGTAAGGGGATCAGAGGGATCAAATAATGTTATTTTACTCGGTGTAAACAACAAAACAAAAGACAGGATTTCCTTAATTTAGCTGCTTGTGTTTGGAAAGCATACCGTTATTGCACAAAATCAATATCTGAAGCAACAGCAAAAAGACAGTTTTGGTTTATATGTTTTGTCTGTCTTCTTGTCTTTAATGTTAATGTTCTCTTGGTTTACATTATCTTATTTCTCTTAGCAGAAGCCTACAAAAAAAGGTTTAAACATATTTCTTCCAAAAGACTGCATACTGAAAGATGGTTGTAAAAGGGTTTATTTTCCCCACTGAAGGGGGACAACAACTGTGCTGAGCCAGAATCTGGTTAGTTACAGGGGATTCCAGTGATGACCCATTTTCACTGCAGTATCATATTGTTCATAGAAACTTCCCCAACAACCTACAGCACATTATACTCATCTGCTGTCCTTCCAAATGCCGCATATGTTCCAAAATATAATGTATAAATAAATACACAATATCAGTGTCACACCATCACCCTCCCCGACGCTCAGCCTGAATTAGCCACTAACAATTGCATGATAAACAACATATGCTTGTGCAATTGTAACTACAGTATGTTAAGCACTACATTTGGCTATGTGGATCTTGCAGCCTTGTGTGTATAATTACTCTTATTCAACCAATAATTTACTGGTCACCTGAATATTTTCCTACATTTTGTAAATCTTTTGCAGTTGGCTACTATTAAAACAAACTGGCGGCAGATGCATGTTACACCCATGCTATTAACGTGAATTAATCATGTGCAAAAGTTGCTTATCAATTAATTATTATAATAAATGATTCATATACATTTGGGGATTTTATAATGTGCAAATCTGATGCTTTTTCCCCCCTAGAACTCCCAGCTTACTGAACAGTCAGCTGTTAAAGCAGAACAATAACAATGAGACCAGTCCTCAGGCCAGCCCCCGCTCTACTCCCAAACTCAGTGTGGACTCAACTACCACCGCTCTAGAGGCTGTGAAGAATGGCAGAGTGGAGGAACCAAAACCAGTTCAGCCACAGGCTCCAGCACAGCCCAGTCCAGGACTCACACAGGTACTGACTCGTACACAATTAACATCACTGCTCACAGTCCACCAGACTTTGTTCTGCAGTGTGACTGTGTGGTAGCTGTAGCTAATCTGAACCTTCATAGTTCCTTAGTGCATTATTGTTCCATTGTGCAAATCAATCAGTCTGTCCATCCATCCATCTATCTATCTAGGAGGAAAAAGAGAGCTCCAACGATTCATCCACAGCGTTTATTCACCCTACAGAACCAAAGGACAATACCAACAACAAGGGGACATCTGAGGTTGGTGTTCAAATGTTGTTGTTTTTTTGCCATTTCATGCTTTATTTCCAACACATTCTTAGAAGTGTATCGTCTTTGCGGTTTATAATGGGTCATTATGCGTTCAAATCTCAACCAAAATACAAATTTTCAGTAGTGCACTGTTTGACACTCAGGACGGACTGAGCCTCTCCCACTGGCGTGTTTGATTTTAAATGCCGCCAGCAACTAGTTATCCGCTATACTAAATAAAAATAACAAAACACACACACATATTTCTTCTTTCTAGTCAGAGTCGCTAAAAGAAGGAGGGCGAGGCTTAGTGAACTGGAAACTTGTATCCACACCATAGAAACTCAGTTGTTTGTTGCCGTAGTTAGCCAGCCACCAGTATCCAGTGTGGACCAATCAGATGTTGCTCCTGTTAGCCGTCCCCCTGCAGCCGGGAAGCTAGGGAGGATGGGTGACTGTCCGAAGGAAGCATAGCCTTAAGCACAAACCTACGATTCACCACTTACCTGTTAACATTTTTAACAGGTTCTCCCCACTCAGCACTCAGCCCCACTTTGCAACTTGCCCAGCTGATGTGTTTCTCTTTCTCTGGTGTGGATCTCCCAACAACTCAGACATTTTCAGGCATTGTCGGTCCCACATGGCAACTCGGGTTGAGTCGGCCCGTCTCTCTCTGTCAGCAAGCGCCAGGATGATAACATCTTAGCACACTCGGGCAAAAAAAGAGACAAGAGAGATCCCTGCGTTTGCCACTGGCTGTACATTACCGTCTTCTGTCCAGGGGGCCAGCGGTGTCTGATGTCGATCGACTCAAACTTTACTCCACTCACCAATTCTGTCTTAGTTTTCTTTGTCCCGATTTATTTCCTAAATAATAAATTACATTTATTATGTCTAATACTTCCCAGAATAGTATCCACTTTGCAATAAGTAATTGACTGTTAATCCAGGTTTAAATGGCGATCATGTACATCTGTTAATCTGACAATACACATGTATATTTATTTCTGTAAATGTGCATGTACTATTCACAACAATCTAAAAAGTCAACATGTTTGTTTCTTGCATCTGCCAAAGGAATGTCTATGTCTCCTCAGCTCATGTAGACAGGTCTGTGTGACTTTGTCTCGTTTTTCCTAAAATCATCGATCAGCTCCTTGTTTTTGCTGACGTTGAGCAGTAGGTTGTACCACTCTGCAAGCTTGTTGATTTCCTCCTGATATGAAGTCTCATTGCTGTTTGAAATCGGGCCGACCTTGGTGGTGTCGTTCGTAAACCTCACAACAAAGTTGTCTCCGTGTCGGGGGTCGCAGTCATGCAGTTTCAGTAATAACAGCAACTAGCTGGCTGGCACATTCTTTGTACACAGCCAGGGGTGTTATCAGGCCCAGTAGATTTACTCACATTCACTCTCAGCAGGACTCTTCTCACATCCGTTGGGGATACTGACATTGGCCTCTGGAGGTGGAGTAGACTTTACAGCTGACGCTTTGTTGAGGACATCAAAGCAAGCTTAAAAGGTGTTTAGCTCATCTGGCAACGTGGCCTTACACATGATTGGAGTGCACCTGTTTTTGTAGCCTGTGATGGTCTAGATCGCCTGCCACGTGTGCTTGGTGTTATCTCTCTCCAGTCTCTCCTGATCTGTCCGTGTTGCCTACTTCATGCCAGCTCTCAGTCTCACTCTGGCAGTGCTGTTTGCTTCCTCGTTACCTGTCCAAAAAAGCAGCTTTGTGGCTCTGGACGGGGCGCTCACCTCTCCCTTCATCCAGGCTTTCTGTTTGGGGAATGATTTCAATGTCCTTGTGATGACCACATCATCAAATCAATCATGTCTTGCATTCTTTCTTCACCAAAGAACCGATAAAGAATTTCACCCAAATTTAGAAATACTCAAATTTTTATTGTACTGCAATAAAATGCCCCTCTGCCGTGGCCTCTTACTCGCCTTTCAACTCAATGTTTTCATTCTGTTATTATTAGTAGTTACGCACAGGTCTGAAATACACACACATGCACAAACAGGACCTATAGCAACACACGGAGAGATGTCAGAGTGAGGGGGCTGCCACTTAGTGTGGCGTTCAGGGGCTTTATCAAGGCCTCATTCGGCAGTGCTCAGGAGGTGAACTGTCACCTCTCCAGCTACCAGTCCACACACCGCAACTCTGGTCCGAGCTGGATTCAAACCCTCCAATTCCAGCCTTACGGACTGAGCTACTGCCGCCCCCAAATGAGTCTCTTGTGAGGATCGAACTCACAATCTTGTGACTGTGCCTTACCAACTGAGCTAATCAGTGACAAAAGAAGAGTTGTGCAAAGAAGTTTCACACAGGTGGGTCATAATTATGCAGGTCATATCTATCCGCTGTGAAAATATGTCCTTGTTCCTTTTGCCCGACACAGTTTTTTTTTGTCAATTACTAACAAGCATCAGTCAATGCTGAAGCCACTTTTTCAAGCATGCAACCTGGCCAAAACACTGACAACAGTTTCTTCTCAGAAAGCAAACACTATCACTCATAACACACAGACCTTAAAAAAAACAAAACAGACACACTAACTACAGGAAGCATTACATAAATTATGGACTTATCTTTAAAGTTTGAAGTATTTTTCACATAAATCAGTATTTTGTTAAAGGATAAAAGCATATTTTCTCTTTGACTTCACTAAAGTAAAAAGAATATATTAGAAATGTGCTTCAATACCCTTTACAGGATTTTTTTAATATAATAGCATATAGTAATTTACTATAAATATAGCTCAGACTGGTTGCAGAAATGCAGGACAGTTGCCATCATTCTGTGTTGAATGTGTTTTTAACAGTTGTGGACACTGGGTGTTAGCAAATTTATAAAATGAAAAAAAAAACAAAGAGATCTTGGATTTTGGAGAAAGTGGTCATAGAATCAATTTTGTGTGAAAGTAAAGAAAAATGATGATTCACAGTTTGGTCCACATACACTTCTGTTTCACTGACTGTGTGTTTCAACAATGTGACTTCAGTTTTGACCAATTCATGTTAGTGATTGAAAAAAAGAAATGCAATCTAACAGAGTTTGGGGTCATATTAACTGGTTTTAAAAAAGACTGTAAAAGACGCTTGAAAGAAATTAAAAAGTGTCAAGCACATTTGCAAGAGAAGACTCCTGTTGTGCTAAGACAGTGATGATGACGATCAAGTGGATCCCCGTTTCATTTAGCATGTCTTCAATCAAGAAAAACTGTAAACGCCCCACTACTAGGCCAGGTGCACCTCATTGAGCAATCAAGATGTAGCACACCTGGGCAGAGCTAAAGAGGCCAGGAGAGGAAAAGGAAACACACGTACAGCAGTAACACAGTGATGATGTATATTTGTCAAGATTTATGTGGTTGTCCTGGGAGTTGGCATCTCTGAACATGTGCCAATCAACTGTCATCTGTACACACTTTTATGATTGTTTGACCCTTTAAATCAGCTGGGGAAAGGTTGGTAAGAGAAGCAAGAAAAAGTGATCTGATAGTCCAAAGTGGGGGTGGAATTAAAGTAAAACAGTTCTGAGGTTTGATTAAAATTGCCAGCTATAATAAAAAATATCATCATTGTTTCATCATGTGACTGCTGCTCTGGGTAGATAATATGGTCGGCATGTTCATCAACTTTGACTACGTTTGAGCACCAAGAATCATTGATTTAAATACAGCGTCAGCCATTTTTAAGTGGCCTGACACACACAGTGTTTATCAGCACTATATAGGCAACATTAATAATTAAGAGGTCAGGCCAGTGTTAAGATGGAGCCAGCTGTACAAGTAACTTACAGAAATAACTCAAAGGTCCAGTGTGTAAAATTTAGGATCCAGTGGTAGAAATTGTGTATATATATATATTCACCATGTTGAAACAGATCTGAACAGTTTTATTAGAGCACAACATGTAAAGGCTTGGTTCAGGCATAGGGTAATGGCTCAGAGCAGGCAGGTTGAAGCAGAGGCTTGGCAGGCAGAGGGAATTGTTTGTTCTCTGGTGGGTTGGCAGGGCGGCAGCTTGGAAGACTGACCAGATGGGCAGAGGTTCTCGACCTGAAGATGGATATCCAGGATTAATTGCAGGTAAAACAGATTCAGATTTCCAGCTTAGAAACATCAGGTTGGCCACAGCATTACGCTCTCAAAAATCCACCGAGACCGGAAGGCAAACCAGGCTTTTGAAGGAGAGCTGTTAGGAGGCAGAGAGTCAGGTGTGACAATTAGGGCTTGTCAGCAGGTGTGAGTGGGGCGCCCGGCCACAGGGAGCCAAGCCCACAACTCCGCCCTGGAAGTAAGGGAGAACAGACAGAGTGGGAGATGGAGAGAAAGGCAGAGAACACAAATGGCCCTAAAACACTACATCCCTGACTTCATGCACCTTCATACACCCTACAAAAGGTCACACTGGCTCTAAAAGTTCCTAATAAAGCTTTTGATTTTGTTACAGGCTTCAACAACTCCCAACCCCGTTGCCACGATGACCGCCAATCCAGCTGAGCCCAAGATCAGCGCCACCTCGAGGTGGTCCAAGATAAAAATTGTAACGAAGCAGGCCGGGGATGAATGCATCACAGCTATAGAGATCGTCCCACCTGTAGAGGGAGCAGAAAGGCATTCAATCCCAATCAGCCGTCCTCGGACTGTGGCGAGAAAGTTTGCAAGCATTGCCAGAAGCCAAGTGAAGAGGAAAAGACAGATGGCTGCCAGAGAAAAGAAAGTATGTTAATGTAACACTGCACAGACATGAGGCAAAAATAGGTAAACAATACATAGAGTTGAAGAATATCAAGGCAGATATGAGGGTAATTGTTTATTCTTGTGATTAAATGTTTATAGTTTGCATTGCATTTTTGTACCATATACCATAACACGTTATCTTCACTGATCATCCGGACACAATAGGGTACTGTAATTTATCATGGAAAAAAAACAAAGATTGTTTTTACATAGCAGCATTTGTCGCTGGTGTACAGGTGGGACTATCCAGTGCACCAGCGTGTGAATGATATGGAGCAGCTGTTTTCAAAGATGACTTGCTGTTGTGCTGCAGTTACTTCACTTAATTATCGTTGAGAATGACAGATGGTAGTTGGAAGCATTCCTCTGAGCTTTTAAAAAGGAGAGCATGTATCGTAAAACCACATTCCTAGCACTCTTCAAAATCACCATGGGTCACACTTAAAATTCAAAACATCAGCAGTGAGGGAGGACATTTGGGGAATTAGTGGGTTTTTGTATACGTTATCAAAATGAGGAATGTATCTTTAATACAAAGATTTCATAATGGGGGGGGGGGGGGGGGAATCGAGCCTGCAGCTGATAAAGTCAACCCAATATTAAAAAATAGGAAGATATAGAAATTTAAAACAGTAAATGAGGACATGTTTCAGAAGAAATTAATGTTATATATACTATATATATTCAACGATCCTCATGTTTGAAGCTGTTAAAACAACTGTACACTGAAATCATTGGAGGACAATGATGACAGAGACAGAAATCAGTCAGTCAGTCAGTCTTGCACAAGGACACTTTGACATGTGGACAGGAGGAACTGGGGATCACACCGCCAACCTGGTAAGTAGTGGATTACCCACTCTCCTTCCTCCTGAGCCACAGCCAACCTGTGTCTCTTGGCAAGGCGCTGCATTTACTAATCTACTACATGCAATCGCAGATTCCTTGCAGATTATGTTGTGACATGTGTAATGTGTATTTCTACTGTTTACCTCACGATTGTCATGAGAATTTCAAGAGTTTGAATATCCTATGCAAGAGTACTATAAACCTCTGTTCGGTGTTTTGGTGTCTGATAAGCCTTCAAAGTCGTGGATCTATGACTTAAACCGGCTTTCCTGGATCCTGTTTCATCATCTCGCCAGTAACTGGAACAACATGCCCCCTCCAACACAGCCCTTTGCGTTGTATTAACACAGGGCTGTTTTCCGTCTGAATGCCTGCTAAGGCTTGTGTGAGTCAGTAGGAGGTACAATAACTCCCCCTAAGCTTAAGGTTTGTAAGATGGATTTTGCCATCATCTTAGCCCTGAGATGCGTTTGGGAAACGGGGCATAGATCTTGTAGGCTTCTTTGTCAAAGTAAGAGTTATAAAATTAGCATACAAAATAAACGGAGTACAGAATATGTCAGGACTTTTGTTCAAGTGCACTTCTTTGTTTACACGGTACCTTAAACCCAAAAGGCTGAAACATGTTTTATCCCAAATATTAAAGCATGTATACTTAAATTCCAAGAATATTCCAGTGTTTTATTATAATAATAATAATAATAATAATAATAATGTTTAATAATCTTTCACAGTGAGCATCAGGTCTGCTTTTATGTCCGTCAGTTACATCATTGTTGCGAGGTGATTAAGTATATACCTTGAGTAATGAGTCTGTACAGCTACAGTATACAACACTAACATATTATTTCACTATAAAACAGCAGACACATGTCACTCTCATGGATTAACTACCTCAAACCAGTTTTAATTCTCAGCAAATTGATCTTCACGCCACAGTGAAATGAATGAAAAAAAATCAATGGCCTTCCAGGGAGTAGAAACGATAACCAGTGTTTTGATTTTCCTTTGTCCTGTTCTCTCTTGTTCAGTTCACTATTCCTCTCTCTTTTCTTCTCATTCTCTATAGGTGACCAAGACTATCTTTGCCATCCTGCTGGCTTTCATCATCACATGGACGCCGTATAACGTCATGGTGTTGATCTCAACCTTCTGTCAGTCCTGTGTCCCTGACACCGTGTGGGCTATTGGCTACTGGCTGTGTTACGTCAACTCTACTATTAACCCAGCTTGTTACGCACTGTGCAATGCCACGTTCAAAAAGACATTCAAAAACCTGCTGCTGTGCCAGTATAAAAACATAGGTACAAGATGAGATGGAAGGAGAAGACTGAGGGAGGGATGGAGGGGGAAGGGGTAAACCATTGCAAGAAGGGGTACAGAGCAAGGGAGAGAGTAAATATTGTTAAAAGGTGAGTGAGAGATGGCTGAAGGAACTAGAGAACACAAATGGATAAAGGGTTCTTTCTAAAAAGAAGACACATCTGCATGGGGTGAGCAAATATGGTTTATTTTGCAAATGAATCCCTTTTGTTCAAAAGCAAAATGTGAGCGTAAACAAGGGATTTCTTAACCTGCCCAGCTTCCCTAAGACGGAACAAATCACACCCCAAGTGGAGACGTGGTTTCACAGACATTGGGAAATATCTGTAATGGTGCAACAGGGATTGATGCGAGTAGAGAAGTGAGTGGTAAATGTAGAGGGTGGAGAAAAATGAAGGGAAAACAACAGATGAATGGAGGTATGGACTGATACACTGAGGGACAATACTACAGCATGCATGGCTGAGGAAGTGGTCCTGCTGGTTAATTGGATGCATGGATGGATGGATGGATGTGAGGGGATATGCTGAAGGGTAAATTAATGGAAGCTTGGAAGAGATGATCAAAATCGTGTTTTCTTATGAAGAGGATATGACGGAGAAAAATAAGTGAATTACAGAGGGCTGGATAATTATTTTTTTTTATTGTCACCCAACAAATTTTAAGGGAAGGATGAAAGTGTTTTTGTCTGTAGTGTATGGATCTGACCTGCATTCTGATTAGCAAAAAGGTGTTGATTTTCTTATTACTGCCCTATGCAGGTGGAAGACTACTGGTTCCAGATGTTACTAGGGATAATTTCTATCTACTAAATGACTGGTTAGTAAAATGATTCTTCAGAGGTTGACAAATATAGTAGCAACACAATACAATCATTAGATCTAAAAAAAAAAAGACCACATGGCGGATTGCTTCCTTACAATCCAAAATCACAAAATCTGTGGGCACACTAATAATTCTCTTGCATCATTTAATGGAATAGCATTAGCTGAGAAAGCATTGAAAAGGCAGACACTTAGATTTGAGCATCTTTGCCATCCTGCTGGTTCCTCATGCTATAACGTGATCGTGTTGGTCTCAGTCTTCGGCCAGTCTTGTGTCCCTGACACTGTGTGGGCTACTGGCTATGTCATGTCAACTCTACTTTCAACCCAGCCTGTTACACGCTGTACAAAGCCACATTCAAAAAATACATTCAAGAGCCTGCTCCTTCTCCAGTATAAAAATATAGATACAACATGAGATGGAAGGAG
Source organism: Micropterus salmoides (assembly GCF_014851395.1). NCBI lineage: Eukaryota > Metazoa > Chordata > Actinopteri > Centrarchiformes > Centrarchidae > Micropterus > Micropterus salmoides. Next base: position 7,149,358 of record NW_024040040.1, read on the forward strand.
ACAGGGGAGAGTAGAGAGGAAATATTGCTGAAGAGGGCTGAAGGAGCAAGAGAGGCAACCGTTATTTATTTAGCATTTTATTGAATACCAGTCATCCCTACTGGGAGACAATAAAACATGAGTGTAAACTAGGGATTCCTTAAAGTCTTTCTGTCACATAATAATAGATGTGTTTCCAATATACAATACAGGACTTCTGAAATTGCTTCACCACCCGTTAAAAACTACGTCACAATGGCCGTGCTGAAAGCCGTAATCAACAGCTAATTACAGAGACATGCAACTGAGCCAGCTACAGCTGAGGATGTGCACACTCCCGCTGTGGTCACAGCAAGCCATACATAGTACATCATAATTTATCCATTCTGAGTGCTACTGTTAGAGCTCAGCCTTCCTCCATGGTTCAGAGGAAATGCATAAAGAATTACAAGGTAGCATAAATCATGCGAGGGAACACGAAAGTAGTTCTGAAATCAAGTCCCCACTTGATAAAGCTCAGTACAAATATATTTTACTTATATAGCACTAATTTATAACAGAGGTTATCTCGTTGCACTTTTCATGTAGAGCAGGTCTACACCATAGTCTTTGTAAAGACTTTGCCACAGTGGCAAGGAAGAACTTCCTTTTAGCAGGTAGAACCTAGGCTCAGGGTGGGCGGCTATCTACCTCGAACGGTTGGGTTGAGAGACAGAGTGGGAGGGAAGATAACACACAGTAGCACAATGCAAGTTACACAAAGAGATGCCAAATAATATTGATAGTAATACAAATAATGAATGATAATAGGACTAATACGTTAATGTAGAGAAACCTTGGTCTTGGGGAAAGTATAACTTGTGGTAATGTTTTTGAAATTATATCTGGTTTTATTATTTTTTAAATCTGATTCTGATTGATACCCCAAATTATAGCATCATAGGCACCGTAAAGGATAAAATATGAGGCCAGATTGATCAGGAAAAGATCTACGTATGAATGAGAGTAACAAACTTTGATATGGTGGAGGACAGAGGAGATGGTAGCAGCAGAACGAGGGAAAATATATTAAGTAGCATACCACCACACAATGTGGACGCCAGGTTTTAGTCCATGAGCAACAATAATAGCGAATCCTAAATAAGGTAATTGTGCTTTTAAATATACAACTTTAGAAGCTCAATAACTGTATATGGAAATGATTTTCTTTATAACAGCATGTCATCAGCTTGATTTAAGGTCACTCCAGTTCATAAAAACAACAAGCCACCATCACTGAACTGCTTCAAAACCTTACTTTCAGTCGCCTACAGTTTTGTAAGCTAAAAGCTGTTTGTTTAGTTTTAATTGTTAAATGTACATTACCAAATTTAAAACACGATTAAAGGCATAGCCCCACTAGCTTTTGCAATGTTCATTACACCCCCAATATTAAAGTTTTAAACAGTTGAAACAACGTAGTGGTGATACCTATTCTTAGAGCCTTACCATTAGTAGAACTAAAAGGGTCTGTACTGAGACACTAGAAGAAAAACACAAACAACAGAAGCATTGTTGTGATGAGCAAAATGCATGGGAATTTATTTTTTTTAAAGTCACTTCAATCGCACGATATGGATCATGTTATGATCTTTATGATCGAATGGAATTTGCTCTGTTTTTCATCTTGTGACCTGAGTATGGAGATGTTGAATGATATTTATGAATGAATGCCCAAATTCAATTCCACGCCCAGATAGTGGAATTAAAAGTCTGCATAATTACGCCGTTGCCTCTGATGACCATGACTTTATACATATAATTTACTTGGAGAGAAATTAGTTGGCAGCTTGGCTTAAGAGTAATTCATTGCAGAACTTGTATTGCTGCCCTTTTTCCACCGTGGCTGGTCGTTAATTGGTGAAGCACGCTGCTGCCAGTGTTGGCGTTCTCTCTATTTGGGTCTGTTCAGGTCCTCCATATTTTGGATTGGTCAGATTCTGTTGGCTTGTCCAGATTGGGTTCAAAATATACCTCTACTGTTATAGAGTTATAAATGTTTTTTATTTGATAACACCTTACAATACAGTACACAAAATTGTGAGTAGTTACTAAGGTACAAGTGAACGATCTGATAATTATTGAATCGTTAATAACTCCAAATAGAGGACTATATAGTGGATCTTGATGATTTACTAGAGCGCCGACAGGGAGATACCATATTAATGCAACCCTGAATCAACATTCTGACTACTGTCTTTGTAAGTCTTCCTGATTAACCCTGACTCAGCTGCTGAGCCGCACAAAACTATTAACGACTAATTACTTAATCAAGAGTTACTAACTAGGATACACCATATTGAGTAGTTACTTAGTGATCCCTCACTAATAAAAACTGCTCGGTTAGCCCAGTGATACTGCTGTCTTTCTGATATTTCACAAGAATCATCAGAATTGGAGTTTAGTCCAACATTGTGGGGAATAATGACAGCTAGTTAGTTAATCAATAATTCGTGTAAATTATGAGGGAATGTCAGGGGAAAGGGTTTAGGTATTTTGTGCACAACAAGAATTTGTACTAGGCTCAAATCAAATGCAGCTAAAGCGTCTGAGAAATGAAACGTCTACTAGTCAGCCAAAGTGCTACAAAATCCTCCATGACTCAGCAGGACTTGGGCTGGGTTTCTGTCTGCTTATAATGTGACTGCGTCAGCAGCTTAGCATGGCTCAGGAGCTTGTCATGACCTAGTCAAGCACCTATTGCTCACACTGAAGAGAAAAAAGGGTGCAAAAAGAAAATCGTGACATCCTGTTCATCCACCCTGGGACTGAGGAGGAGTGACAGAAAGCTGCTTTCTTCTTATATAGAACTTAACAAAGTCCTCAGTGAGTGTGTGCATGCTATACAATACAGTAGTGGACTTGTAAGTATGACTTGGCCTAGTTGATTGTCATCTTTCTCTTCATTCACCCACTCTGGATAACAATACTGCGTGTGCAGTATTGCTGGAAACTGCTGATGTCAAGTAACCAGTCATCCATTAGAGTCCTTGAAGTGTTGTCTGACAAATTCAACGCCGGCTTCTGTTGACTAAAGCTCGACTAAAGGCCTGATCGATGTAGGGCTGTAGCACTCAAGGCGAGTCTTGAAAATGTCTAAGAGTTTCTTTTAAAGGTTAGGCCTTGGAGTTATCTAAGTTTTGGCCTCCGCTCTCACTTATTTTACTCCACTTGTTTGTTCTTTTTGCGTTTTGCTTTTTTCCTTTGCTGCCCAGTGTGGCTTGTTGCTCTTGTAGCAGACCAGTGAGGCTGCTCTGCTGTTACACAGATATTAGTTCCCCATGGAGACACAAAATTATTTAATCATGTGCACAGTAGATTGTGAGCACAGTCCGAAACAAAGTTTAAAAACGGTTGCCCTTCATTGTCAGTGGTTGTTCTCAGTGAGAGACGCTGAAGACTGCAGGGACATTTGAAGAGCTTTTGGTATTTCATTCTGTTCTCCCTCCTGCAGTGTGGCTTCTTTAATCATTATCCCTGATTATCTCATTTTCACTCTCAAGTTTTTGCTTTTTTATGGAGCACCTTAGAGGATAAATCGGTAATTACACTTGAATATGTACCATTTAAACGTCATGGCAGATAATCAAAATTCCCCAAAATGATTTTAAAAACCAATGGACATTTACAGATAATACAATTCCCACTTAGGTAGTGTAGCTCCAAGATTGAAATTTGTCTTGGGGATATTGTCAGGCACTGAGTTTTGACATCTTAGATATTGGAGACTACGATAAAGAAAAATGACGGTTCTATGAGCAAATCCTTTTATTGGCTATTCAGACTGAGATTTCCTTGTATTTGTTGGTTTTCCATAAATGCCTGCTCACATTTTTCCTCGTCTGTATGACCTCAATTTTTTTTTTTTTTTTTTATTAAACTTCAGAATTAATCATAAAAGCCAGAGGACTTTTGACAGAGATTGAGACTGATGGGTCACTGGTTGGTTAGCTGACATACTTAATTGACTAGATGTGCAGAATAAATGACATGACATCAGGGTTTAGGGAAATTGGACTGACTGCTTGACTCCTTTACATACTGAAAGAATTTAAAGCCTTACTAGACACGACATTCATGAGAAGGTCTATCCATCTTATTAACAGTATTTTCAAAACTGGGCTATAACAGAAAAGAGGACCATAAATTTAACAAAATTAAATTCTTTAACTTGGTGAAACCTCTGGGAAACTGATGTCCTCAGTAGTATTATTCAGTGCATTTCAGATGTCATTTTAGACAAAAATCCCTTTAAAAATTTCTCAGCTTGTCCTAACTTGAGGTGACGATGAAGGCAATGAGTCTGCCAAAGGCATCCAAAGACATGTGGGTATAACTGCAGGGAGCATGAGTGTAAGGAAGGGTCACCAAAGGGAAATAAACAAACCTCTCCCCCATCTTAATCCCAGGCTAAAAATAAAAAATAAAAAATTGTGCCCAAAGAGCAGCCCCACCCAGAGCAGCCACTGTCCTTGCCTAAGCCCCACATAGCAGGGCATTGGCAGAGACGTATCAAAATGTCCCTTCCGACTCCTTGTTATTATTTTTGAAACAACCACATTGGCGAAAATAAAGCATGTGTGTGTACATGCAGTTTGTACTATCAGCATTTTGCCTCTGTGTCTATAGAACTACAGGCAGATTGTACGATGATTTACAGTCTCAGTCAGCCGATGGAGAATCATGAATACTTTGGACAAGGGTTAAAGAAGATTTCCACTGTTACTGGCTAACTGGTTTAGTATCCCTGTAGTCACTGTCCCTCATGATCAGATGGAGCTGGAGAACCACTAGATCAACGGCCATGTTAAGTAGATCGTCTCACTAGACTGACAAGTGTTATCTGATGGTAGCTGATGGCAGGTTTATCTTCTGTATATCACACAAAATGTATTTCACATGATAAAACAGAATATGACAAATAAGTGTTGTGCCATGATGGTGTAAAATCACATTTTCTGTTTTATAATGAATAGATGAACCCTGTACTACTCCCAAACTGAAGCAATCGCATGGAGAACCTTACATCGGGCTAACAACTTGACGTTTGAGTTCATTTGGTAGATTGCTATAAAACACCGTCCAAATATTTTTACTCGTAAAAGCGAATGCAAAGGTAATACATTGTCACTAGTTCAAAATACATCACTGTATGTTCGAATGTCAGTTTGAAGGGCATTGCTGTAAATACACAATCATTCTGAATATTTGAGCTTAATATATAAACATACTGAATCATTCCAAAGAGAGGATATGTGGTCCTTGTGTTCTTTCAAATTATATGAAGTATATTTACCTCCCAATGTACAGAGCATGTACTTTATAGTGATCTAAAGACATTGTGAATTATAGTGGTATTTTTGTCCGAGTATTGCTATTACAAGTTCAGCTCAATGGCATCAGTTAAGTGACAAAACATTTTCACCACGTTGAAGAGCAACTGATTCATTTATAATTTATTTTATGTCAAGAGTACATCCCTGCATTAAGGCATAGTTTTTATATTGGGAGCTGGAAATCTGTAACATAACTGCCAAACTAGAGGAAACACCCACATTGTATTAGTAACGTTTCCTTTATGTTGGTAACCATCTGTATATGTACTGTATGTGTTTTAAAATGAATCTGCTACGCCAGAACTGGATTCCCAACGGCACACAAAATTCTAACCGAATGACTCTTTAAAGGGTAAATCAACACTAAATGTAGCAGGTGTTTTGGCTTTGGAATTGGATTCTTAAAATGGGGCATACACCAAAGAACAAAACCAAACATTTCCTTTCATGTCGTTCTCCGGTGTGGTATTCTCTCTCGTATGGTAACGTTATATGACACATCAAGCGATCTAACAAGTCACCAAGTAGAAATAAAAAACACAGCTTCATTACCAGGTAACGTTACTAGTGAAGCAAGCTAACGAGACAACATGCCAGCGGCTGAACTGGCAATTTTTTTAATGATTGTTTTGAAGAAAATCACCATATTATATTGGAATGGCATTAAACTAAGAATAACCTTTGTTATCATTAATTATATGAAGAAAATACTTCTGGGAACTTTCTCGTAGCCCTCCGTTTGGACTGTGCTTCTGAAAAAAATCTCAGTTTCGAGGGCTATATAGCCCTACCCCTCCATCGCAACAAGAATTGGGACACCCTACCCCTTGACGTGAACGTGCAAAACGGAGGGGTAGGGCCAAGGGGTGAAATGGTGTTGAGCCTAAATCCAAATTCCAGGTACTCAATAAATAAATGCAACAGCTGGTTTGCAACATGACAAACTCAGGGCATGTGTTAAGCTAAGCACTGCAAGGAAGTGTGTTTCAATATATGGGCTATATTCTGAATCAGAATATTTAATGTGTTTTGCTGCCTTGTTATGCATTTCCCGTGTAAACTGTAGATTGTGTGCACAGTGTTGGAGAGTACATTACAAGTTTTAAGTCCATTCCCCTCTAATCTTCGGTTTGGGTTAGTGTCAGGGTCAGTCGCGGGGCAGAGCGACTACGTAACTGTATTTAATTTTCTCTGAATGATGAATAGCTCAGAAATGATATCACTGCATCCAGTAGTTGGTTCTCTACCAGATAGTACATAGTGGAGAACATGCAGAATCTAGAATATAGACCTCACAGGTTCTTTCAAGTTCAGCTAACAAGCAACTGAAATACCCAACTTCAAACACTTCAAAAGCACAGCCCAGTTGTACATATTCAATGTGTGCTCTCACATCCTTGTGGAGTTAAAATACCTGGGTCCTGCAGGACTCTTGTCAAACTGGCCTGTTTGACAAGTCCCTTGCAGTCAACCGAGTAGAAGCACAGATTAAGAAAAGAAAAGAAAAAAAAAAGAATATAAATAACAACACACTCCACACAGCTTCCTGTGTTGCCTGCCCATCACTTCATGCTTGTGCTTTTCTGAAGAAACTTCAGGTGTCAGATTTACAAAAGCAGCAAGGTGTTTAAAGTCACTTAATGATGGTTTAGTGCTGTCAGAAGTGTGCGGCTTACCAGTAACCCACCCACTGTGATGTCACAGTGTACTGGCACACTTCTATGTCACTGCAGCGAAGTAAGAAGTTAAACCATTGGAGATCAACAAAAACAAGACTTACAGCTGCTGTTAAGTTGTTGTGCAAGAATAATAATTACTCTTCTCAGGATACATGTAGTGGATTTAATAGGAAAGCAGTAAAAAAGTAGGTTTTACTACTTACTGGAGTAAGTAGTTAATCATTTGATTATTAAACTCTTTGTAATAGTAGTGTAAGCAGTAGTAGGAAGTCTTCAAAATGAAAGTACTCCATAGATGTAACAGTTCCTCAAACATGTACTCAAGTTCTTAAAGTACTTTAGTAAATGTATTTAGTTATTTCCCACATGGGCAATATAACAATGAAAGAACAGTTTGCTGCCTTTAATGAATCACAGTTGATTTACTCTTTAAAACATTAAGTGCCATTCAGGTTCTTTACTTTGGTTTCTTCTCTTGTGATTTTTTTGTCTGTATAATGCTTTATGGCTGTTATACTTTGTTATGTAAAAAGATATTTGAATAGACGCATACTTTTCAAAGCAACAGAGCATTGCCTGACACAATACACAGCTAGCATTACTTTTTAAATTAAATGTATTGTAGATATATCAAAAGCAACTTGTGTTGACACAAAACTGTTATGCTAATAAACACCTGCTGTTGAAATGTTTTATAACGTGTGTTGTTTCCCCACACACACACACACACACAGTATCAACATGTTTTATCCAACTCAAACCCTGCTCTCCTACACCACAGGCATGTGTCTTATGCACGCCGAGTTACTCTGTGATCCAGAATGCTCTATAGCTTTCAATGGGAGACAAGAGAGACAGTAAATAGGTCTCGGGAGGTCCCAACGGACAGTGCCACAGGTGGACTTGGGACTTGCCTGTGAAAGTGAGTTTTGCACACATAGAGGAAAGTTCAGAACGCATCAGAGTGCCCCAGGTGAGCAGGTGCGCTCCCCTTCTTATGCCTTTCAGAATGGGCATTGTCACACCCTCATTGGCCCAAAGGAAATCACCCAGCTGTTCTCCATCACTGCTGAGGAGTCCCCACACCCTGTGCAACAGGTGCTCTGAATGATCCTCTAATCAAGATTCAGAAAATTAGTGATTGAACCAGACTTTTATTTTTAATTAAAATAGCAGCAAACACATTCGTCGTTTTCGACCACTAAATCTGCTTTACTCTATATGTCATATTCAACCCATTTACACACATTCGCACACTGATGGCAGTGGTTGCTATGCAAGGTGTCAAATGCTAACACAGAAACTTCTCACACCGAAGGCACAGCCATCGGGAGCAATTTTGGGTTCAGTATCTTACCTGAGGCTATAACATGCAGACTGGAGGAGTCAGGGATCAAACCACCAATCTTCTTATTTGTGGACGCTCTACCTCCGGAGCCACAGTAACCAAATCCAGAACCTATAAATATGCAAATGTTGTTCCTTTCCAAAGTATAACTGTTGGACACTTAACTGAAAAGTCCATTCTCGGTGCATGTGCACTGGAAAGCTTCAAATTTCCACATCGGACCCGTTGCTTATTGGAAGACAACTGGCTCTAAACCAATAGTGACCCTGTCACAAATCTACAGATACGTCCAGATTGAGATTTACTGTGAGAACAGAGACACTTTCAGCAGATAAATGTGAAAATGCACTGTACACACACTGTACACCATTCTGCACAGTGAAGCGCAAATACCATAGTCATGGAACAAGAAAAAAAAAATACGTGAGTGATGGATTACTCTGAAAAGAAACGAGAGGGGATGAATGCAAACCAATTAAAACATATTTTCCTCCATTTGTGTAATTTCTTAATTACCATTAGTTTCCCTTTTTTTATTTAATAAAGCATGTGTGTTGGAAACTAGAGATAACACCCCCCCTTCCACTGGCACTGCAATGCCAACATTGCCCCGTAACCATGGCAACACATACAGAAAACTACACACATCATTTATTGCAATGAAATGGAAAACAGAGATCAGAACATCAGAGCTGACCTAGATCGGGAGGAGCAAGTCGTTAAGAGTCAGAATCAGAAAAATTAATCCAATGGACAAATAGCTCATTGTTGATTAAATTGTTCTGTTTATGCAGTAAAATATTCAGAAATTAGTATTTCAGAAAGTATTTAAGCATTCAGTGAAGCATTTCAATTGCACGGGTTGTCTTGTACTGGGCAAAATTATATGTTGTCTTTACCACACATGATATATTTCACCATATCTTGATGGTGTACGAGCTGACGTACATTGTAAGGAACACATTTAGAGAAAAACAACACCTATGCATCCCACACAGTTGAAATATAAAAAGAAATAATGGAAGTTACTGTTTTTTTAACAGTCATTCACACAGTAAGAAGTCGAGAGGCAGTGTGTTGCCATGGTGAAGGTGTGATCATCATCTTCATAGTCAGATGAACAACTCTGTGTCTCGTTATGAGCATGAATAATCATCGGCAGGAATTGGAAATGGTAACTCTGAGGTTGTACGCATGAGGCATCTCACACACACACACACACACACACACACACACACACACACACACACCTAAAATTAAACATTGTACCAACAAATCAGAGTGTGTAAATCAGAAACCCAGAGGGACATGTTCTCACACATGTTTTATCCCATTTACTGAAGGGATTCAATTCAAATTCTCAATTTAATTCAAATTTCAATATTTATACAGCCCTCTCATTGCACTTTTCATACAAAAAAAGTCGAGGTCTGCAATCCCGTTGGGTTGGACCTGGGGTCATTTGACTTCTCTCTTTTCATTGTGCCCATATACGCGCAGAGCACACACATGCTTCTGTATGAAATATTGTTATATTGCTTATATTCTAAATATTATAAGTACATCAGAAGAAGAAGAACGAGAAAACGTGATATTGATGTCGGTCTCGGATCAGGCTCCGGCTGAAAAATTGTAGATGTGGTCCCGGTGTCAGAGACATCTTGACGTGCTGCTTCCTGTCCGTCAGGAAGTCTGTGATCCACCTGCAGGTGGAGTCAGGCGCGTCCAGCTGGGAGGGCTTGTCCTGCAGCAGGGCCGGGATGATGGTGTTGAAAGCGGAACTGAAGTCCACAAACAGGATCCTGGCGTAGGTTCCTGGGTAGTCCAGGTGCTGAAGGATGTAGTGAAGGGCCATGATTACTGCATCATCTACAGACCTGTTGGCTCTGCGGGCGTACTGCAGGGGGTCCCGGGAGTGGGTCTATGATGGATTTAAGGTGGGACAACACAAGGCGCTCCAAAGACTTCATCACCACAGAGGTCAGGGCGACGGGTCTGTAGTCGTTTAGTCCCGTGGTCCTTGGTTTTTTGGGGACAGGGATGATGGTGGAGGCTTTGAAGCAGGCTGGCACATGGCATGACTCCAGTGAGGTGTTAAAAATGTCTGTAAACACCGGAGACAGCTGACCAGCACAGTGCTTCAGGGTGGATGGGGAGACAGAGTCCGGCCCCGCTGCTTTGCGAAGGTTTCTGCCTCCTGAACAGTCTGTTGACGTCCCTCTCTTGGATGGTAAGAGAGGGGGAGGAGGTGGGGGATGCGATTGTGGACTGTGGCTGATCAGTGGTGTGACGGGGGATGGTGTCAGGTCTGTCCCATTGTCTTTCAAAACTAGGATCAAACAGAACACAGAACATACAAGGCCAAAATAACAATAAACACAGAAGTACACAGGCCAGGAGGAACACTGAGACATGAATTAAGGCACAGGACTAAGAACTGAGGCAAAGAACTAACGCAGGAATAAGAACTAAGTTAATTATGTGTATCCTATGTGTATATACTAATACCGATAATTTGAATGAGTGCCAGTCAGCCCCCGACAGGAGCCCTAGTTGACTGAAGAGCTCCAACTCACCACTTTGCCAGCAGATCTCCCGATGGCAAACTGGTGAGTTGAAGCAAATTCAGAAGGTTAGTCCGATAAGTGACACGGCTGAGCTGTTTCCCATTTGACACATTAGCATTTAGTGGGGTAGGAAGCAATTTCATCTCTATGCCAGCTTGAGCAACCAAGTTGGAATCAATAATGTTCTCATTAGCCTCAGAATCCACTGAGGCCAGAAGAGGGAGAGGTTGGTGATATACCACAAGTTTAGCATCAAGCTGCAGACAACAGTAGACCGACTCACCACCACAAGTGGAGGCTTGGGTCTATTTCTTGCAAGAAGTGGGGAAACAGAGCAAGAGGAGAACAAAGATGGAGGACGGCTAATTTGTGTTTGTCTATTTGCATGTGTTTTCTTAAGTTGCAGTGCACTGAGCTCTAAGGTCTACCACAGGTTGGACCTTTAACAGGTGCATCTAAGCAGTGGTGAACAGTAGCTAAGTACATTTACTCAAGTACTTAAGCACAAATTTGAGGCACCTGTCTTTTACTTGAGTATTTTCTTTTCATGCCACTTTCTACTGCTCCTCTACATCTCAGAGGGAATTATTGTACTTTTTACTTCCCTATATTTATTTAACAGCTTTAGTAGTTACTTTAAAAATTGTAACTTTTTACACAAACATGTGAAGAGACGACTTTATAAAATCTGATGTTTTGTTATAAATGAAACATTTCATGGTTCCAGCTTCACAAATGTGACTTTCACTTTTAATTATTTTAATTATTTGAATGTCGTGTTAATAATGTTTAGGCTGTTGGTTGGACAAAACAAAGCATTCTGAAGGTGTCACTTTCGGCTCTGTGTTGTTGTGACAGCAGAATCTTTACAAACCAAACAATGCACCAATTAATTTGAATTCATTAGGAGAATAATTATTAGTTGCAGTCTGATAGATGTAGCTGTATAGCTGGCCTCATTAACAACCCTCTTTACAAATACTGTAAATGTCTTTGCACATGTAAATATCTTTTTCGATTTCATATCACTGCACAAATTGACATATTGCACATATTCGTTGTTATCCTTAAATTTTGTCAATATGTATGTATACAAATCCTCTCCCCCTGTAATATGTCTGCACAACACAAACCCTGTGTGATACACATGTAAATACCTGGCATATTCTATTATAACTTGCATCTGTTTATTCCAGATTTATATATTTTTACATGTATTTATGTCAACTGTATGTTTGTCTACGTGTAGCACCTTATCACCAAAGCACATTCCTCATACATGTAAAATACCACTTGACAATAAAACTCTTTCTGATTCTAAATAGTTCAAAATGAGCTCCAGCTGAACAACTACAACAGTAAAATCCTGATTTTACATGAAAGCATATGTGATAATCTCATTATATAACTATATACTAGTAACAGTCACAGTTTCTGCATTGAATAATTTTACTTTAAGTACATTTCCCTGATTATACTTACATATTTTTACATAAGTAACATATTCAATGGAGTACATTTACTTGTAACAGAGTATTTATTCAGTGTGGTATTAGTACTTTTACTCAAGTAAAGGATCTGAAGACTTCGTCCACCGCTGCATCTGAGGAACATGTCCAAACCCAAGGCCCAATGATTTAGATTTTCAATTATTGTCCACAACATGCTGTGCTACAATCCCCAGCAACGTTCTGCGATCTAAATCCACCAAATCTCCTGTTGAAAATCAAGCAGTGTTACAAAACAGCAGAACAAGCTGGCTCTGCGCGAAACGTTGCCATGTGTTTTGATTAGTCGATGATCACTCACTCACTCTCTGGGTGCTTGGGTAATTCTGTGCAATGTCCGTTGTGTCGCCCAACAGTCCCAACATAGGTCTCAAAAAAGTACACATGAAGAATGTGTAGTGTACTTTGAAGCTCAATTCAAATTACTTCTTTGTGATTTACAAATATATGCATGATACGCTGAAATTGGAAGTTTAGTAGTAGAAAAAAACATGCAGAGAGAGGATGAAACAGAGCGACTTTAAAACATCTTTTGTGAGTGAGTTGGATGGTTCCTTATCATACAAAATCTAAAAATATAAAAGGTAGCGTCAAATAACTATACAAACTTCAGCAGACTTTCACAAACATTAGGATGAACTACATCAACGAATTGTGAATCTGCGGATGAAATGAAAACAGCAGACATAAATCATTGCTGCAGGGAGCTGTTTATTTATTGATGAAGGCTTTCTTCTCTAACCTACATCAAAGGCAGAGACACACTAGGTGTATGTATGAGAGAGACACAGACAGAGAGGGAATGACTGAATGTGCATTCGATGTTTGTGTTTTACAGTCACAGCCAAATAAGGTCATTAAAATGAGATCAAAGTGACATGACACCACATCATCAAGATCACAACCAGTAGAACTTTAAGTACAGACCTTTCCTGTCAGACACAACAATTCTTGAACTATTCAGAAACAATAAGAGTTATCATAATACAATTTTTATTGGACACAATATAATTGTTACTAGACAGCAGCGAACTAAACATTCAAAAAGGCACAGCATTTTTAAACTGGTTCTAATGGATACATGGAACTCAGCACCACTCAGATTTTGAGTGTCTATCTCAACACAACACCCCCATGCCATATGTGGATTAAAAGAGTCATTGGGAGCCATAATTATTTCCAAGAGATCCTTTGGTAGTGTTATTGTGAGAGATGGACGGGCAAAATCAAAAGGCCTTATTATAGGAACGCATCACAAACTGAACTGAAGCTGATATGAGGCTTTACAAGGTTACAAGGAGCACCAGCCCGCCCTACTGCTCGTCTCTAAAAATTAAGAAGCCTTAGTTTCCTCAAGAGATACAGCTGTTTCTCAGCTTTCTTTACCAAGGTGGAGTTCTCCGTGATGATTCCCAGGAACCTAAATCTGTTCACCAGCTCCAGCTCAGCTCCACTGACGTCACAAGTGTGTGTCTTTGCCTTTTTTTTCCTAAAATCAGCTCCTTTTGCTTTGTTTTGCTAACGTAACAGTAGGTTGTTTTCAGTGCACGACTCAAATTAATTTCCTCCCGATATGAAGTCTCATTGTTTGAAATCCGATGATGGTGGTGTCGTCCACAAACTTCCTTACATAGGTCTCTCCGGGGGTTGCCTGAGTTTGTTAAGTCAGCTGGTTTGGAGTGAAGAAACCAGGCTATGGCACATGTAGTTATCTAGTAGTTGATGTTAGGCATGGCTGTAATAAACAAGAATTAAAGGTTGCAAGCCAGAAACAAAACCAGTCGTATACTTGTGGAAAGAGGTCTTCAGGAATGTGTTTCAAGTGAGCAGTTGCTGCCAGTCATGTTTCCGCGTTATGAGAATATCCAGCAAGACGGCGACAGCAGAAACAGCTCATCAGTCGTGAGTTACATGGAACTGTCTAAGTGTTTCCAACCTCCATTTAGCACATAAACTCTTTTTCATCAAAGGCAAAAAACCACCTCAAGCAAGTGTAAAAACTTTTTTGCTGGATTAAGGAAGTTTTTTGAATTTTGACCATTTCCATCAACCTTTTCTATTGTGATACTTCAAAATGCGCATTTAAAAAAATTTTTTTTTGCTGTCGTTGTGGTCCTGGCAGCAAACCTACTTGTAATTATGAGCAGGAAACGCAGTCTGTGTAAGCAAAAACAATAGCATTTTGTGAATTTCAGACAAATAAAAAACAATTCCATTCATTTATTTCATCAACAATTTATTGAAAATAGTGTTAAAATATTGTTTCATCTCTTTATTTTGAACCCAATATCATGCATCATCTCATTCCTAGTATTTAGCTTAAAGAACCACTGCACCTCAGTACAGCTTCACTCATACCATCATGGCTGTAGACTGTTATGGCTGAATTCCACCAGGCACGGCTTCAGCGGATCCGTCTACACAATGCTTGTGATTCTACCAGATGCACCGCAGCATTTCATAAGCGTCCTAGAAATGGCCCTCCACTTTGATCCATGGAGAATACGTGACTATTTTTGATGGAAGCCGTGTCAAGCTGCACAGAGCAGATCAAACCGGGCAGGAAGTCAGACAAAAAAAAAAAAGGCATCGAGAATCCGGTCAATTTCCAAAATAGAACATCCTACGCAGACTCTCAATCATGTATCAGCAATAAACACATTTAAAGCCGACAATAAAAGAAACCTTTTAACTACGTAGCCTACTTACCCATGGTAGAAGCACAAAATTCAACCAAATCTGAGCAAGTCAACAAAATCAGGCATCCCTGTGGGGTATGAAGATGGTATGAAGACAGAAGATGGAACAAAACCAGGTCACAGATGTGACGCTACAGAGCCGTGCCTGGTGGAATCCAGTTAGTCCTGTTAACTTACAGTCGTGGTTTGCTTGTAAGACATGAAAAGAAACACACCAGTGGAGCCGTGATGAAATTATTTACTAATTGGAGATAGTTAAATTGGGCAGTAGGTGCAATGAATTGTTCTTTTACTATGCTTCCAAAAACAAAATCTAAAATATGGCTACTAAAGAGCAAAAAAGATTACTGTTTGTTCTTCTCCATTGAGATGGAGAAACATTTTTTGTCTCTGCTTTTCCAGGTCAAGGTTTAGAGACCTAGTAATATTATTATTCAAAGCCCTCTTCAATGTCGCTTTTCTGTTCCGTGAGCCAGAGCTTGGATCACACTTTACCCAACTCCCAAACCAATACTTACAGTCAACTAGAAGAATGAGACAGAAAGAAGGTACCTGAACACATGCAATACAGCTTTTATACATTCATTACTCTTCATGTGCTGTATGCAGGAGGGTCCAGAGGGAATTGGTAACACTAATGGGTACCCTGGATACTCGAGGTAATAAAAGCAGACATATCACAAATCAAGAACATGCTTCCGCAGACCTGCTTCGGGATGGTTTCATTATTATATGTCAAACAGAACTCATCATGTACTTTAAAAATAACTTGTCATGGGGAGTAGGGCCTGGGAGGTCACCTGGTAGAGCGCACACTCCTGAGTCCTTACCACAGTAGCCCGGGTACAATTCCATCCTGCGGCCCTTTGTTTCACGTCATCCCCGCTCTTCCTTCTTCCTTTCCTAGGTCTCTGCAGCAGTCACTATCATGACTCACACAGGGAACAAAGAATAAACGAACTGACTTGTAATGCCAAATAGAATGTATGCTGATTTATATGTTTCGTTGACAACACAGAAAATGATGATTCAACATGCTGATTTTGGTTTTAGCCAAAACAAACTCTGAATTGAACAAACATATCTATCACACCATGTGGGGGTGAACAAAGATGTTACCACACTGCTGCATGCTGAGAGAAGGAGGGATTGCGCCTACCCAGCGGGCTTCGGTACAACAATAAAGCTAACTCTAGCTGAGCTAGTGCTGTGGTATAAAGTTCCACAAAAAGAAGGATAAAAAGACAGATAACGACATCCAACTTTTTATTCTCATTATTTAGTTGGCTTCAAATGAGGCTTGTTTCTCTGGACTGTCCCATCATTAGACCACTATCGCCCCAGCCTGTGGGAGTACCATTCTAGCTATTAGTTTGTTGGCCAAAACATAGCGATAGAAGACAAAAATACTCACTCAGTAGTCATCTGCCATCTCGGCCCTGCTGGTCTTGGCTATCTTATATCTAACTTATCTTTGGGATCCTGAAGGTCTCAAGCACACCTCTGTCCAAGTTTAGTGTTAAATTTCATGTATGCAGAACGATTCAGTTTCTGTTGGCAGTGGAGGGCAAAAGACCAAGCTGAAAACGCCTGTCGTTCTTTCTTGCCTCCAGCCACGTCACTGTCATGTCAAATTATGGCACTGAATGCGGGAAGAACTACTTGGTGAATTAAGCTTTCTCTGTCAATATAGCACTAAGCTTATGTGTCCAGAGAACTGATAAACTTTTCCCAAGGAACCTCTGCTATCCCATGACCTTTTGCAAGACTCGGGAGGCCACTAATGGAAAGCTGAATGCCAATTGGAGAAGAAAGTAAGCCCGATCATTAATTATGACTTGCTTTCCACAGTGAAGTTTGCCCCGTACTCTCTGTCCTACATTATACAACTTACCACTTTTCATTTTAATAAATCATTTTTCATGCACTTTCATGCAATAATGCACTCAATAAATGCTGACTGGAGTACAGACCATTGCTAACATTTACGCCACCACTGATCCAGATTGTTACATCTGACTTGGTAAAAACTTTTCAAAGTATTTTTTAGTGAGCTCAGTTTTAAAATTGTGAACTTCCAGATCAAGCTAAATTTAAACTTGTGGAAATTAGTTTCCCGGGACTGTAGAAGTGATGGAAGTCAAATGAGACAGTAACAGAGCAGGTCTCCCCTTACCACAGCAAAAGAGAAGGCCAACTTTTAGACGCAATGCCCATTGTAAACCACTGAACATGATGGTTAAAAACATTGTAAATTTGATATATGGAGGTGAGTCCCACCCTTTAGGCGGCTTTATGGGGTACTAACCAAAACCAGCCACAGAAAAACACCAAATCTATGGGATTTATTGATATAAAAAGACAATCAACCATGACAATAAATCAACAAGACTAAATTCAAAAATAATTACAAATACAAAAGAGAGCTATTAGAGCTATATCTGCGCTGACACAGTGTCAACACAAATTCTATTATTATTGCTACACAGAGGTATTTATGCAGGTTGCTGCACTGGATTACATCACATGTTACAGGTGCTTATGATGTTGTTTCAATCACCTCCCTATTCTCATACTGTTGAGTCATTCAGTCAGTCAGCAGTATCAGCAGACTTGATGAAGGCTTTGAAAAAACCAAAGCAAAAGTTCAGATTCAGTGTTCTAGTTGAAGAATACACCAATCAGCAATAACATTGTGACCACCGACAGGGGAAGTTAATAACAATCTTTGTCTCATCATCATGGCTCTTGTCAGTGGGTGGGATTTATTAAGCAGCAAGTGAACATTTTGTTCTCAAAGTTATTGTGTTAGAAGCTGGGAAAATGGGCAAGTGTAAGGATTTGAGCGACTTTGACAAAGGCCAAATTGTGATGGCTAGACGACTGGGTCAGAGCATCTCCACAGTGGTCAGTACTTATCAAAAGTGGTCAAAGGAAGGAATAGCGGTGAACCAGCAGGTCGTGGATGGCCAAAGCTTATAGATGCATGTGGGGAGCGAAGGCTGGCCTGTGTGGTCAGGTGGTCATAATGTTATGGTTGATACTGAAAAATATTCAATTTACCTTCCCTACTTTCACCTGCACTATATATCCATACATTGAATCTATATCTATTATCAGGGCTTTTTACCTTTTATTAGATATGGACAGCTGAAGAGAGACAGTCCCAGTCCACTGCAGAAGGGAGTACATGGTGCGCACGCTGTACTGGGTGGGCTTACAGGGGGCCCCCATCAAATCTCTAACTTTATGGTCCAATAGAGCACTACAAGTGGTTGTGAGTGTGCGTGTGCGTGTGCGTGTGTGTGTGTTACTTTTTTCCAGTTCAACAGGTACTTTACATTCCTCTTCTGGTTCTGCTGGTCACATGACCCCCCCTCCAAACCCTGCTTAACAGACCCTGTTGCCAGGGACACAGTTGCCATAGTGCCAGTCAGTGCTTTCTGACCCAGACAGGGGATTTGTTTCCTCCGAGGACGGGATGAAGATTTATTAACTGGTCATATCAGACATGCATACTTTCAATATTATTTCAGCGTGCAATCCACAAATTTAATGACAGCCTGAGCTGCCCAGTTCAACCAGTTTGCCTCTGATTGCTGTGATGCTAAAACTTAAAAAAATAAATAAATAATGGACCTATAGATGGTTGTTTATATAATAATAATAATAATAATAATGAATCAACGCTCTCAGAATGTGTATCCCCAAAATGCAAAAATACAAACAAAATTTTCATTAAATAAAAAAAAGGAGACTATAAACGTCATTGTGAATAAGTTAAATGAGATTTCGGTTAAAACAATTAGTATTTGTAATACATTTACATTAACTTATAATCTATAGTAACAAGAAATATAGAGAGTGAGCAGGTATAGTCCACTATATAGTGAGTTTGCCATTTTGTAGGGCTGTCCAAATCTACAGGGAGAATTATTATTCCCTTTATTATCCATTTAAAGTAACCCAGAATGCATTTTGAAATGGAGTGTACCGCCGGTGGTCACTAAGCAAGCCACATATACTATCATGCATTGCTCTGTTAGAAAAATAGTCCACAATTATTATTTTTACCTGTCTAATTGTTCTGTGGATTTTTGTCTGTTCTTAATTTCATTTTATTGATTATAATAAGCATAGCGTCAACTTACTCCTTTGTTGTTCCCACAAGCAACAGTTCAGATGGTTATGAGAGTGTCTAACAAACAGATCCTAAATCTGAAGGGAAAAAATTTACAGGACACACAGCCTGGACAGTTACTGGACAAAAACAGACCATGTATCAGTAATTGAGAATCTCTACTTTGTTTTTAATCAGACATGGATGTCAGTCTTACTTTATGTATTATAAAATTTATTTTCAACAAATATATTTATTGCCCTACAGAGTGGACGAGAGGTAAATGTCAATCTACATTTGTCAATAATTAATGCATTATTGTTGGTCAAACCAGCATCATTAAGCAAACACTAAAATAAATAATTGAATAAATTAAGAATGTAATAAGGTGATTGCCTTCCTCTGACTTCATGTGTTCTATTTACCATCTTAAAACTATGTTAAGAGCAATTCTAACAATTGCAGCATCGCCATTGGTTTCCAAGCTTGTTTCTACTTCTTCTCTTATAAGGCAGATTTGCCGTGATATTTCTCTCGCTTCCGGGTGTCCCCTGGTAACCCACGTGTTTCACGTTATACCCATATGAACTGTGGTCAATCCCCTCAGGCAAAGTCTGCAGAAATACGGACTTACGAAAAGGGGTTAGAAAGGGCTCAAAATGTACGCGGTAGAGCCCTCGTGCACTTGACGATTTGACAGTGGGACAGCACAAAGTCCTTGCGGACTTCCCGGGAACGCGGATCAAAGTCTGTGAGTCTGTGTGTGTGGACATTGGGATTGGGCCTTACACACTGTCAGGTTTCAAGAATGAAAGAAAATGGTGGTGTTTGCTGTATGCTTAGTGACATGTTCAAGGGATTGAACACATTTTCTCTTCTACCAAGGCTGTTAAACACACCTACACTACCATGATATTTTCTTCTTACGGGGGGTTTTCTTTCTGTTTCACCCTAGTGGAGTAGATATTTACAGCTCTTTCACAGATAACTCCCCTCTGTTGGCCTGGCAATGCTGGAAACTGCAATGTGTCTCCTCTGACACACATGCAGTCACTGGTATATTCCTACCACCTGACATACAGAGCTTTACTGGGAAGGTGTGCAGACATATTACTTTATGCTTTCCAACAACAGACTCCCACTACACTCTGCTTAGGGACACATTTGTGCCCTGCACACAATAATAACAAGACAATACATCAGCTAAGAGAACAGCATGAAAAGGTGATCATGAAAGCACATCAAAGATTTCATTCAAGGTAGGAGGTACAAGGTTGTTTATTAGTCATTATACAGCACGAGGCTGCATACAGGCTACAAAATTTGTTGTTCCTTCGTGCCACACACACACACACACACACACACACACACACCATATAATTGTAAAGTGTAAGCCTATATTAAAATATGGTAACATATAAATAAAATAAAACAATACAGTTCTTTATATACATGAAAAAAAAATGCACTGTGGAGCATTTTTTTCAATTTTCATCTGGGGTGAATGTAGATGATAGAAGATGATAATATGAAAGTTTCATCTTCACAATACAGAAAATAAAACAGTCAGACATCTGGGGAACAGAGTCCATCTTGACTGCCTTTGTGCACCAAGCATTCTTCAGACAGAGTCCACTTCCTCTCATTTTGCTGGAGTCTTGTGCTGACAGCTCAGAACAGGGACCACCTGCCGAGTGCTTGATCCGGGATGTTGATGGGGCAGGTCTCTGTAACGATGTGGGCACAACAGTCTCTGAATTCCATTGTCTGGTCAAAATGAGTCCCATTTTGTCCAGACCGGATCTTTAGATGCAGAATTAAGTCCAAGCTGGTACAGCATGGCTCCTCTCCTCGCTTTCTTTCCTCTCCGTGATCACCGCACCCGCCGTGGCGCCTCGTCTCGTGGTTTGGACCAAGTTGATTGTGGTCTGCTACTCTATAATTTCAAAAACCTCGTCTTAACCTTCCAATGACTGTGTTTATGTCGGAGGTGGTGCATGTTTCGGCAACAAAACTGGAAAAAACTTGTGAAGTTTGAAGCAGCTACCGGCGGCGCTTGTAGAAGCAGCAGCCGGTACATGCATGTTTAGAAATTATCATACCATCTACAAAACAGTAATTTTCATGTTTTAAGATGTGTCAGATTCACACACACTACATATGCAACAACCAGCAGTGAGCAGCCAATAACAAACATAAAAATGTAGTTCACTTCTGTGGGGCTCATTGTTGTAAAGCCAAAAGTCTTGCTGCCCACCATATTTCTAAAAGTAATAATTTATCTAGACATGAGATAAAAAGACCAGCAGAAGATGAATGACATGTTTTTTCTACTCCATGGGAACTCTTTTATCTTCAAGTGAAGATGTCAAGCTTGGCAAAAGAAAAAAAAAATCATTAACTATCTAAAGCTTTCTCTCACCAGCCAGCAGAATCAGATTCAAACGAATAACCCCACGGCCTCAATGCTGAGATGATCTGATCAGACACTACATAATGAAAAACTCTTTTTTTAAAGAGTGAATCAACTAATAAACTCATTTTGAAAGCATATTATATATATAAAAAAAATTTAACAACATTTTAACAAGAAATAATATTGACTGTATTGGAATTGTTGCGTTTCAAGAAATTTCCACTAGATCTTGTGGCTCTCTTCATAGATAACTCCATTAAGGAGTGCTGAAAGCGAAGTAAGTGGACGTCTTTGTTTTCAAACTGCTATTTTCGAGATGAAGCATGAACCTTTAAGCTCAATACACAGTGAATTGTAATCTTCAGTTTGAACAGTATATACTATTTCAATATCTTCCAAATTCAATCAATTCCTAACACCACATGTCCAGTATCAGTGCCCTTATTACAAGTTCAGACAAATTATTTTGCACACATAGTGCAAGCTAAGCCAGTAGAGCATGGTGGAGTGGATGTCTTACACCCCAACCCGGTTGCAATTATCCACTGCTGGTTTAATAACCTGTCCAGGAACTAGAGGTAAAAAGCACCGCTGTCACGGTTTGTGGTGTGGAAGGGCGGTGGACCCAAATGCAGGACATGTAGGCTGACTGGTTCAGTTCAGAAGGTTTATTTAACAAACCAAAAGCGAGCACACTAACAACTGAGTGGCTGAGTCCATAATCCAAAATAATAGTAGTCCAAGCAAACATGGTGATCCCACAGAAAATCCTAAAACAAAGAACTGACAGGGAACCAGCAGGTAACAGGACAAGACAGTGCAAACTACAACCGCAACAACAGACAGAGCATCTACATGCTACAAAACACTGCAATGACCAGACGGGGACTGAAGAGAAACGCCAAACATATATACACCAGGGACTAACGAACAGGGCGGGAGCAACACAGGTGACCGGGATCAGGGCTAACGAGACAGGCAGCCAGAGAGACAGCAGGGAAGGCAGGCAGACAGATTACTGGAGGGGAACAGACATAACACAAGTTGCAGGACACTAAACATGGACCATATCAAAGTAAGTAGTAACAGATCAGAATAATAAAAACAACAAACTAATCCAGACACAAGCAGACAGATAACGAACACAGACTGAAGCTAAGATTTAAACAGAACTCAGGGTAGACATTGACAAAACAACACAGAAGTACACAGACCAGGAGTAAACACGTAAGACATGAAGTAAGGTACAGGAACTAAAGTACAGGACTAAGAACTAAGACACCGAACTAGGAACTAAGGTACGAGACAAGACAGATATGGAGTAACTTAAAGATGCGGATGAATAAAATAATAAAGGCTACACAGAGACTAAAGCAAAATGATCAAAATAACACATGAGAGACAGGAACAGAACAGAACAAGCACTAAGGCAGACACCGAGATAAAAGGACAGAACAGACCCGAACCACCACACAGAACAAGCAGAAGATTGGATATAAGACCACAGACAGACAGGACTGAAACCCAAAACCCAGACACAGAGAAACCAAAATCAAAACACAGAGAAGACATGGCCAAAATAACATAACCCAGACAAGCTCAGGACAGGATCGTGACAACCGAAGCATCATCCAAAGAGGAAACCATTCCAAGCTTTTCCACCATCAACCAAAGTAGCAGCAAGGGGGAGAAAAAGTGATGTATGACTAGAAATCTTAAATCATCATCAAAATAATTTGGTTAGCCAGAGCCTCGTTTATGTAAAATCAGAATTAAAAATGTTTAAATGACGACGTACTGAAAACTGTGATATAATGAGACAATGTGAAGGATTTTACTTCTGGTTTTGTGCAGTTAGTTATTATTTTTAAACAGCATGATTGAAACAAATCTATATAAATGACAAAGGCAGCAGTGTCTCATAAATGGAATTGGCCTTGGTGCAAATATTTTTCCTGTGCTCCCCGGTCCCAAAATGCACATTCGTGTACACACGGGCGTACAGACACACAATGACTCCACACAATTGCAAACCTGCAGCCTTTGATCAGCACCAAGGACAGCAGCCAAAGTGCCAAATGCAAATACGACAGCCTGCCGTCGACTCAAACCTGCTGTCTCTGACTATCAAACAAACAGCTTTAACCAGCCTACAGTAACAAATCGACACAAATTAGCTGACACAGTATGTCAATAACCACAGAACAAATTGCAATCAAGAAAAGCACAGCAACTCATTATGCCAACACAGTATGAATAAATGGATGACGGCATCTGATTATGATCCACGTGGCAATTGTCGCCGTCCCTCGCTGGCCCTTGTAATCAGCTGGGCCCCGGTCCATTGCATTGGCTGCACGGGTGGTACTTACGCCACTGGACAAAAGACAAGAGCTATAAGAACTAATAATGATAGCCTCAACTTCCCCAACTGATGGTCAGAAAACATCATTGTGTCCAGTCAGAGTTGAAGAATGACCCAACATGAGGCGTGTTTGATGTTACAAGTTAATAACTGCTCAGGATGCTTTCAATAAGAAAAACTGACTGAAGGCCAGCTCAACCATGTCTTATAAATCAGCATTTTTCCCCATTCACAAGGCAAACTAATGTGTCCAAATATATTTGAGATTAAGGTGTCTATTTCAACAAAATGCTCTCACATGTCATAAATCCACTGCTGGCTGTCCAGGTGGTGTCCAGCAAATGATGTGGGCTTTGTAGATAATTGGTGGACTCTCTGGGGAAGACCTGGTCTGATCAGTAGAGACGGCATTCATCCCACTTTGGATGGAGCATTTCTCATATCTGGAAATCTGACAAACAGTTGTCTGATCCAAAGCTATGACAACCCAGAGTTGATACCAGGAGGCGGAGTTGCAGTCGCACTCGCATCTCTGTGCTTCCGCTGGAGCAATTACCTCAAAACCCCGTGGAGACGGTGTCTGCCCCCGACTACTTAAATTAAATTAAATCAAAAGTAAACAGAGGAGGAGCTGTGCATAAAAACCTACTAATAAAACAAACACTGCAATAGTGCAACAAAATAGGCAATTAAATTTGGACATCAGATCTCTCTAAGGCAGTACACTTTAATATCAGATTATCACATTAACTTATTTTGTCTTACTGAAACCTGGCTAGATTATGAAGAACATGAGGAGGGGGAGTTGCAGCTATCTTCGACTCCATCAACCGTAAACCTAAACTAAATTACTCATTTGAAAGTCTTTGTCTTTCACACCCTACCTGGGAAATACCACTACCAATTATATTTGTTATAATGTAAAGCTCTCCTGGTCTGTTTTCTGAATTTCTATCTGAATTCTCAGAGTTCTTGTCAAGTTAAGTCCTTAAAACAGAAATAATTATTGTAGGTGACTTTGAAACAACATTTTCCTCAACCGTAGAACTTCCGCAACTCCCACGCATAAGCGCAACTTGGCTGCGCACTGTAAAAAGTAAATGTCTGACGGCAAAGTAAAGTGCTGAAAATATTCTAAAAATAGCATCCATTTGAACTGATATTCAGTGGGCCTTCTTTTAGGTGGCTAAAATACATTTTGCTGCTGACTCTGTCCACATCAGCACATTGCTTAACTTCTCTGCCAGTACAACTTTCTGCTTCTCCAAACTGGGGCGCGCTGGCCGCCATCTACTTCAGGTAATACACCTCATGCAGTCCCACTTCACAAATCCCAAACTATCCCTTTAAGGAAGTGATTCCATTGGCATTTAATTCACCAGGTCTCAAAAAAAACCCTATGCAAACTTCAGTCCCACCCTAATTGATAGCTCACTACAAATCAGCTCTATTGCGCCGCTAAAAAAGAAGATAAAACGAAGGAGGTTAGCACCTTAGCGAAAAAATAAAATCTCCTTTAGTCTGGCAAAATAGTCTTAAAACATATAGTAAAGCCCTCCATAATGCCATCGCAGCTCATTACTCATAAGAACAACCCCAGGTTTCTTTTCAGCACTGTAGCCAGGCTGACAGAGACTCACAGCTCTATTGAGCCATGTATCCCTAAAGCCCTCAGTAGTAACGACTTCTTTCAGCTTCTTTAATGATAAACTTCTAATTATTACAGAGAAACTGCATCACCTCCTGCCCTCAACCAGTACAGATTCATCTTCAAACACAGGAACTTTAGAAACAGCTGTAAAACCTCATATATAGTTAGACTGCTTTGCTCTCATTGATTTTCACCAACTGAATAAAATGATTTCTTCATCTAAGCCATCAACCTGCCTCTTAGACTCCATCCCAACTAGGTATCTTATAGCACACCTGCAAACTAGTCAATTTTCTTTGTGCAAGGCCCTACCTTTCCACAGCAACCTAAGACTTTTGTCCAGTACTGCATGTACACAGGTACTGTCATGGTGTGGTGCTGCAGCCTCTTTTCATTTGACATTTTATTGTGCAGTATGAGACAGAGCCTGAAAATCAGTGTCTCACACCAAAAGAATGAGAGTTGGCAGTTGTTGGCTCAGAAACCTTCAACTTTTGGAAACAACTAGATAATGAAAGATTATAGATTCTGAAACAATACTGCTTTTTCAACCCCCCAATGTGCTTCCTGTAATGCTAAATAATTATTTGCTCTGCGTGTGTGTTTGGATGCTGCTGCTGTTAGTCAGATCCTTAGCTAACAACAATTGTTAACAGTACAACAGAGGGTAACTGTTCAAGTAGTCATTTTTACAGTAATTCAAACTACACAAAGGCAAATCTAGAGTTTATACAGTAAGGGCAAAGGAAGGGATAAGATGCCGCCCACATGTACAAAAAGTAGAGTGAACAGAGAGAAAGGCCAAAAGAAACAGAAAGTAGAAAGCCCTTCATCCATAATACACAATCTTATTTTAGTGAAGCCAGTGACCGAGAAACACACTGTGACCACACCGCAGGGCTTGTTTGTGCGTTATGTGTTTGAGTGTGAGAGTATTTGTGCAACATAACAAGAGTGTAATGAACAATTAGAAAGTATTTCATATCTCCTTTTTAGAGGGTTTAATATGTGCTAATGCATACTTGTCCTTAATTACATTTAATAACCATAACAGATGCCATTTTTACTTAAAATTTGCTTATTTAAAAAATTTATATTTAATACCTCAGGAAAATACTTTAGATTTAAAACTGCTTTTTGGAATCATATCAATAATTTTGCATATAATCCAAGGATAAATAGAATAATGAGACACTGATTTGTGTGATGTGTCAAATTTCTTGTCTGTTTATTCAGCTGCTGTAGCACTGCGAAGGAAAAACCCTGGTCAACAGACAGAAAAACTCTAAACTCCCTTGAGTGACTTGCTTTTCTCTGCTCTGATTATCTCTGTCAGTGCCTAGAGGTCCATCTGCCATAAGAAACAACAAGGGGAAAAAAAACATAGTAAAATCAGTCCTGAAACCACATTCAGACTTTCTTATGAACATGAAAGCAGACAAAGAAAATATTTCTTCGGGGTCATGACGGCATGAGAAGTTATTTACGGTGGAATAAGTGTATCAGAGAGAGAGAGAAAGAACAAACGCTTTCCTTCTTCTTCAGTGACTGGAGTGCACTGCTTGTCAATGACATTACACAGATTGCAGAATCACTCCAGTGGTGTAATATGTGCAAATAAAGCAAGGTGAAAAATCACTTTGTGTTCAATCTGAATGCCCCTTTTGACTGTTTTCATGGTGCACAGCGGTTTCCATGGTTACTGTGGTAGGACAGCCTCGTCGTCATCTTTACAGATTTTTAAGCAAGGTCCAAGTTTATGCTGGAATAGTTTAGCTTTAGAGGGTTCTGTCTGCAGTGAAGAACTAGGATTACAAAACATAACCTTTAATTTTAACTTCTGCAGAGCTGGCATTTAGCAGGCAGTGTTCTTATCTGACAGGACCAAGACTCACGGTTGCTCACTGAAGCAACACACACAAAATAAAAGGCTGACTATACATTTCTGAGGCATGTTCGTTTTTTAAGCTGAAAAGCCTAGTGTGCTGTGAAAAAAGACAAATTTTGCTCCCCAGACACCCAAGTTTGGATTATGACCAAATTATTAAAAGCAAAGGAGGTTTGGGATAAAGGCTTGAGAGCTGGTGGATGTGTGTTTGCGGGTGCATGTGCATTGCTGTTGACTCTGTAATTAGGGATTGTGAAGATCAACCGAGCGGAAATGACTTTTTATTGGTCCCTGTATGACCTACCAACTTTACCAGAGAGACAGAGACAGCTAGTTGGAGAGACAGCACACACACACACACACATCTCAGTGTCAGCTGTAACAGCCTGTCAACACAGAATGTCTCACGTCTATCCGGTGGAAAAAATATGCTTCAGTTTTAATCAGGACAGCTTATCAAGGTTGTGCAAGCAAGGTAAGAACAAGGTAAATTCTGCATCCAAATGCTGCAGAGGCAGAACTGGTGCAGTAAAATTTATTTATTGACACAGTTGATGTACAGAAGGCTCACTAGATGGTCAGGCAGGCACGGGCCAAAGCCAGAGAAGGATGTCCAAATCAGGCAGACAAATCCAACAGGGTGCAGGCAAAATCCAAATACAGGCAAGGTCCAAGAGAACAAAGCATAGATGTCCAAACAAAACTAGGGAAAAGGCTGAAACACCTGACACATGGGGCAAAGGGTATCACAATTAGCTGTGGGCTCAGGCAGAAAAACAGGTTTCTAACCCATATGCAGGAAAAAACTAGGCATGGACAGTATTTTTGATTTATTAAAGCCAGACATAAAGAGCACAAATTCACTTGCAGAAATGTCCATCACAAAAGGAGTCCAAGCAGGGCTGGGACAAAAAAACCCGGCCCTGGTGGCCTAACAAAATCGGTCAGACACCCCTCATCATTACATCATCCTTCCATTTAAGGGCTCAGATTAGGGGTGTGATGAAACACTTATATTATTTTAATATGTTTACTATTTATGTAAAAAAAATAATTGATGAAATAGTTGATAGGGGGGTCTGGGTGTCCTCCCAGAAGATGGAGCATTAAAAACTTAATTTCCTGCACTCTGGGGACATTTTCATATATTTCACCTGCCCCAAGGGTGCGTCGGCCCACCGGGAATTTGCTCGGTATGCCAGATTACCAGTCCAACCCTGAGTCCAAATTCAAAATGAGTACAAGCAGTATCAAAACAGGGAAGGAACGAAATCCATAAACACTCTCTGAAGAATGAGAAAACACACAACAAACGATGAGGAGACTGAATAAACCAGCAGATAAATACAGAGGAGGGAAGGAGTGAACAGGTGAAAGAGATTAGGAGAAAATAAAGCTAGACAAAAACACCAGACACAGACAATTCCAACATAAACCAGAAAGTAAAACTCCCTAAAATGGCAACTAACAGAATAAAACAAAGAACTCGGAATGAATGAATGAACAACTGAAAAAACAAAAGGACATGGAACAACAAAACAGGGAATAACAACTACCAGACACTGAAAAGGGCCTAACCAGGAATAAACCAGGAAAATACTGAACACAAATACCAACACCATAACAAAGGGTGCTTTCACACCTGTCTTGCTTGGTTCGAATGAATCGCACTAGAGTTTCATTTTCCTTCTTGGTGCAGATCTTTTGGGCAGGTGTGAATACAGCAATCACACTTAAGCACGGACCAAACAACCGTACCGAGACCCAGCTAAAGAACTCTGGTACGGTTCAAGGTGTTAAGTGGTCCAACTTCAATCCAACAAAATTGCAGAAAGCACTGAGCCTTTTTAAAAGGGATCTCGCAGTCAGTGCGGATTGTGTCTATAATTACACTAACTACCTCATTACTTATAACTACCTCATATGACAGAAAGATCTGGAGACAAATGCATTGTGTGCCTAGGCAGAGTGTGACAGGGTCTGATTTTTATTATGTAATTAAGAGTGATGATGAACGGCTTAACATGACTCATTACACTACACAGCAGTAGAAGTAATAATGTCTGACGTAATAATCGGTTGATCTGGTTATGTGAACTCTATCAATTCAAACTTTATACCTGATCCATCTTCTGCACGATGACACTGTCAGCACGCCGTGGTAGGCGCACATAAGAACGCTCTGTCCACCGGAGCTTGTATAGTATAGCTTGGTTTGTGAATCGAGCAAGCTTCTTTCTTCTTTTCCCTGCTTCAGAATGTCTGTCCAATGAATAGATGACCTTAGTAAATATGTGCAAAAAAGGGCAGTGTGAAAGTGAATCGCACCAACAACAACAACAACAAAAAAACATAATCTACATTGTATTTGGTCTGGACCAAAGAAAGTAAACTAGCGGACTTTCCCAGTCTGAATGTGTCTTAAAGCCTATTTCACACTAAACAGTTTTAAGCATTGAAGACACATGAGGAAGGACTCTTTCAACATAAAAACGGGAAATAATAAAACTAAAACCCAAAACCATAACACAGCTGCTTCTCTCACGATTTATTTGTGCAGCTGCAACTCAAAAGGACAAAACTACGCTATAGTCTACTTTATTCACTGCAAACTAGTTGATGGAAACACACCTTTCACATTTCCTCTTTGTGACAAAATTTCGTTTCAAATTCGCTTACCAATTTGATGGAAAGACGGCTACTGACTGCAGCTGCTGCCTGCAAAGAGAAGGTATAAGAGAATCCACAATGAGCTGTGAGGTTAACAAAAAAAAAATAATGCACAACTAAATATTGTTTATTCACATTCATATTAACACCACCACCCAAACCTCACATACACACTGAATCATTGACTAAGATTATTGACTTACTTACATAATCAGTCCCACGGGGTCTCAGTGTTTTTATACTTGTACTTTTCTAAGATGAGAGTTAAAAACAGATACTCACTGCTGCCTTTGAATTAAAACCTGCAAATTTACAGATGTTACTGGTTGAGCTACTTCTCTCTGTATCAGATATGTTATATGGGTTTAAAACAGTCTCATTAGTATTCACAAACAAATGACATGTTGCGTAACTCGTAAAAAAAAAAAACAATGCACAAATAAATGTGTGTGATTTGAATCTGTAAATCTCTAGCTGTGCCTCTAATTTACCACTCTTATATCATCATTCGCAGATCAAATTCACATTTTTCAGTGGAAATATATTTGTGAATCTCCACCTATTTGTGAGGATTATTTTGAGTCCACGAGTCCAGACATTAGGATTAAGTCAAAGGATTGGGAAATGCCTCACTACTTTTTACATTTAATGGAGCGTGGCAATGGCTATCATAGGTCTCCCACATAATGCCTCTCTCTCTCACACACTCTGACCATTCTCCATTTTATTAATATATCAATGTGTGGAAAACATTGACACCGTGTTAAGCTGCATCTAAAATGAATCTTCACAGTCCCAGCTTTCTGGAGATATCTAACACTTGTATGTGGCATCTACTGCTTACACTGACATCCCCCTACACTAGTTATTCAATTGGGGATTTGCTCACATTTGCAGATCATATAAAATGAGTCTACAAAACATAATTACTATACATGTACTTCCTGTAATTCTTCTTGTGTATGATATCTCACACTGTCCCAGGGACCCATTACTCCTATTAGCTCAGTTTTGTTTATTATACTGTGAAATATATTTTGCCTCTGAAACTGCCTGAACTACACAGTACACCTTTGAATAGAGTTAAAGTGATATTGCAGTACTTGCATCTTGTAGAACTGTAGAAGAACATTTGTTTATACTGCATGTCCACATACAGGCAACACAACGTACCCATCACACTTTTAATCCACGTCTTGTTCTCATTTATCTGCTCAGCTTGATAGCACCCCTCAAAACTCAGTTCCGACGTCAGAGCTTATTTGGATTTACTCACGCTTGAGTGAATGATTTTCTGATGAGCAGTGGGCACCTTGCACGTTAGCCTCTGTCATCAGTGTGTGAAAGCGGTCAGAGGACTACAAAAGGCGCCATGTGTACATTCCTCTTTGTCCTCGCTGATGCAGCTCACGTTGCAGGAGTCATCCGAGAACTTCTGGAGATGACATGTTCCAGAGTTGTGTTAAAAGCCAGAGAGTGTAAACAGAAATGATGAGAGTACAGTTAATTGGGGAGCTCCAGGTCCGCAATCAATACCAAATACTGCAGCCTGCCGGTGAAGATTTAACTCCACTGGTATTTCCTGGTGCTTCCCTCATATAAGTTAGCCGTTAACTTGATATAAAATCAAATCAGTCCTATCAATCAATCAATGCCATTGTCAATGCACCCATGTAGTCATGCAAGGTACATTTTATGTCCAACGTGATATTATTTTTTGGTTGTTAGATCATGTTAAGCTGTTCATTTTAAAAGTAGCTCACAAGCAGTGAAATAGTGTTGGCACCTCTGCTATACACATTGAACTGATAAGGGGAGGAAACAAACAAAACAAAACAAAAATAATATATGTCAGAGCCTAAATGTAGTTTGCTGATAAATACAAATATTCAGCTGAGTAATATGCAATTATTTAACAGTCATTTACATGGTTCATTGATGTGGAGAATATTATCAGTATTTATTAGTCATTATTAACAGTGGTGCAGTAAGTTTATTGTTTGGTTTCTAGCACTTAAAATGTGTGTAGAGTGCATTTATATTACATTGTTTCATTTGGGGAATAGAGGACTTGCATTTTCCTATTAACTGCATGCACCTTTAATTGCTTGGGGATACTCTCACGAGAAAGTTTAGGAAGTCAGGCAAGCAGAGAGTTGAGTCACCTAGTTTTTTGACCTCTCTCCCTCTCTTTCTCTATTTTTCTCTTATTAACTTATCAACTTGTTTCTGTAATTTTCTTTGTTGTATTTGTAAACTAATAGTTTTTTTTACCAAGTGGTCCTGTGGATTTATTGATGTGGATACGGACGAGGAGAGTTAGTGCGCCAAGCTAAGGCTTCATTCAGTGAAAACTTTAAATATATTCTTATAAAAACAGATGTGAATATAATAACGTATCAAATAAAGTGGGGCACTGAGGTGAGGCCAGTATCTGTGAATTTATGGCAGTGCACTTAAATGTAATTCATAGCTGACTGAGTCATAACCATTCACTTTGGGGGCAATAATGGTTTGTACAATTAATCGAGATGCATCTGTCTTCCTCTCTACTCCCCTTTAGTTGCTGCTCACCATTCTGTTTGTCAGCAAAAAAGCCAAGCTAATAATATGTAATTCTCTCAACCCTTCTCCCATCTGACTGCCCTTTCTTTATCTCTTTCATGCACACACACAGGAAATGTGCCAAATACTTACAGCCCAGCATTGCAAAGCAACGTGTATCAGCAGGAAGCAAAAATTTCTAACATTTTTAATTAAAACCCTAACTGTAACTGCACACACACATTTCCCCAAACTTCAATGCCTCGTTACTTCAGTATAAGTTAACACACAAACACACACCTAATGTGTGTATGGAGGAACTTTACTTGCAGTATTTTAAAGTTGAGCTGTGGGGAAGGTGCTGGGAACTGGCACAGGAAATGGGGCAAATGAAGACTAAAGGAACCAGCAGGCAGATGATAAGCACAAAATAAAAAGTGTTAGAGAAAGAATAATGTACAGGACAGAGTGATTTTTACAGAAGAACACACGTTTTTAATTTTTTCTGTTACAGTACTGTACTTACAGTTCAGAAGATTTCATGTAAAGGATGAGCTGAAACATAAAGATAACTTACTTGTTTAGCAGGTAGTTCAGTCTCTCTCTTGTTACTTATGTCTTTCTATGTCTCTCTCATGCACCTCCCCTAGTTCTCAGCTTTTGTCTCCCAAACCAGTTCCTTCTTGTTACATCAGCCTCATTCACCTCCCGTTCTCAAAAACACAGTCACTATCATTTGGATATTTCGAGTTGATCCACACCAAGTGAGACCAAATGCATAAAAGCAAGAAAAACAGCAGAGAAAAAAAAAGTTTGAAGCCATATTGTGTCAGAGAAGTTTTGATGGTATTTAAACAGACCAAGAAGCATGGACTTTTTTTTTTAACTCAAATACAAAAAAAAAACATAATTGAAAAAATGCTGGATGATACCACTAAAGGCCAACTATAAGCAAACATGGTGACTGGTCACAATTCATTTCATGACCTGGCAATACCCATAATAACCCTTGAACCATCAATTTAGAGGATTAAAATATATCTGTAAAAGCAGGGTCAACAACAAGTTGTAGATATTCCACGCTGCACAGGAGATAATATAGTTTGATTAAGGTTTGTTAATGAGCATAAGAACAGTTGGCAGTGTGTCATGCTCCTGATCAAAGACACCAAAATTATATCAGATCTAAAGCTTTTATTATTCATGAGAAATTAGCTTGCGCTTGTCAGAGGGAAAATTAATAGAGATTTCATAGGAATGAACGCCGCAGCATACATTATATCACTTCTCTCACTGAATCAAAATCTCAAACCAAGGCACGTAACTTTCGTTCCATTTAATGAACTAATATCTGCATACTGTGTTGAATCTACAGTCAAAATATAGTTGTTAGAATATGCTCTATTTCTCTACATAACTGACATTTCTTCATCTTCAAAGATCAGTTTTGGAGGAGGAGGATTAAGAACAGAGACTCACAACAAACGTGTATTGTCCCAAATATTCGTCTGTGTGTGTCGTTCACTGTGGGCACCTGGCGGAACTGCACACCTGGTATCAATTTACTCATCAACATCCTGATTAAATGCTCCTGGGCCCAGTTGTTCAGAGGTAATCTGATCGGATTTCATCTATTGGATTAGATCAAATCTTGAAAATGGCTTGTTAAAAAGACTAAAATAACCCTGAAAGGGATTTAAGGAACAAAATGTAATAAAACCTTAAAATTGGTCAACGAATAACATACCCGTCATTTTGTATATATACATTTATTTATATTTTGCACTTTGTTCAAACATTACAGTGATAAAGTAGGCATTACATATTAAGGCTTTCAGTACAGTAAAGGAACAGGATTTGTTTTGCCCCAATAAAAAAATCAGGACAGACAGGAGCTCAGAAAAGAGGCCGGAAGCGTTCTTTGCCAAACAAAGATGATGATGCCTATAAATCACTTCTTAAACAAGAAAAAGCAGAAGTACAGATTCGTCTGGCAGTGGAACAAATCACTCTTACCCAACCTCAGCAAACCAAAGCCAGACTTGAGATCTGCCTCTTGAAGCAAGGCTCAGTTAGCCTTGATGATTTAAAGCACGTTTAAAATATCCTGAATTTATTTGTGAATAATGTATATTTGTTTGTTGTCATTTATTTGTTGTGGGTCGGGTTAAGTGGTCTGATTGTTTTGGGAAAACCTTGTATTGTACTGTATGTTGTTTCATTGTGCTGTCAGTGAAGGTTCTCAGGCCTAGTCCACACAGACATGGGTATTTTTATAACCGGAGTTTTTACTCCTTCGTTTAAAAAAAATCTCTGTCCACATGAAAACACACGTTATCAATAGCTGTCAAGAGAATGCCAATCCACCTGGCGGCGATATGACCCTAACCATAAAGCCACGTCGGCCAATAAGAGCCTAATAAAATTTTAAACAAAGCAGGCAGTGGCGCACAATCTGACATCGCAAGGCAAAACCCCCAGTTTTACTGTCCACACGACAACTCTGCAACCGGCGTTTCTGAAAATCCTCACCCTGGCAGGGGTTTTCAAAAGTGTGCGGTTTCAGTGACCTGATACTGCGTTACCGTGAGGAAGAACGGCCCAACCGCGTAAAAAAAGTCACGGTTATGAAAATACCCGTGTTCGTGTAGACAGGTCATAGTTATCCAACGAAGGTTGAGGTCAAGGGCAACTGGACTTTGTAGAAAAAACTAGAAGACCTTTCGTCCCTCATCGAAGAGACTTCTTCAGTTCTGACCGACTGGTAGGGAAACTCAGCTATTTAACCTCAGTGGGAGGTTAACCTGGTGATCCTCAAACAAGTGTCCTTTGTCCTTCAGAAGATCACCAGGTGCACATTTTAGACAGAGAAGATGGATAGTTTGAAAGAGCTGTCAGGGAAGCCATTTACACCCAGGTTGAGAAGCCGTCGTTGAACAGAGGAGGGGGTGTACGCCACCACTTGTCAACCACTTACAATGTGGTCCTTTCATTACTTCCAGGGAAACTGAACAAGCCTTTCCTCTTGGCCTCAGGTGAAGATACCAACGATTGTCGTTCAGACTCCCTACCAGTCGGTCAGAACTGAAGAAGTCTTTTGGATGAGGGACGAAACGTCTTCTAGTTTTTTCTACAAAGTCCAGTTGCCATTGACCTCAACCGTCGTTGTGTAATCGTGCTGTTTTTTCAAAGTAAAGTGACCCCACAAGTGACGTAAAGTGACTCCCCGCTGGTTATTCAACCTGTTGTTGTTTATATAGCTAGCAGTCTACATTGTGATATGTAGTCCCATTTCGAGCGCTGGTAATCTAGATTTGGTATTCTTGGAAGGTTTGTATCTGGATCAGGGTGATCCGGATTTGGAAACCCCATGTTTTGCGATCCAGGATAAAGTAAGCCATTTTACTTTTGTGCCATTTTTTTCAAAGTAACAATGGAATGGATCACCATGATCCAGATCCAAACCTTTTAAGATTTCCCGCAACCCTGTGCACAGGATAGGTGGTTGACGATGGATAGATATTACATTTTGTTTTTATACAATCCACCCTGAATCCACCCTTCTGTTTTTTTTGGATCAAAGGTATCCCAATCCTAAAAAACAAGATTTAATTAGGTGATCTAATCTGATTTCAAAATCTTTTTTAAATCTGCCTCTAGTGTTTTTCCAGTAGCTAGTTTTTTGTGATTTACTCCTGTGCTTTGAGTCACTCCTGTTGTCTTTTCCGGTAGTACTCCGCCTGTTTTGCAGCAGTGTTTTCTAAACTGAACCTTTGCAGCATGTATCACCTCTGTAGTGTAGTGATAGCCAAGCTATTCTTACCCAGACACATGGGACCGTAGGTAAGTGTTTGAGGAGATCACAGGCAGTAACAACCCTGCTTTGACTTTCTCTGGATTTAAAAGCTGTTTTCACACTCCCAACCATAAAGGTGTTGCTCCCACACTTCCCAGACCAAGTACGGACTCTGATTCCTCTGCCGAGGTAGGCGTTTGTCATGATAACAAGATTAACAGCCAAGCTGTGGACAATAAAGACACCCTTTCTGCAACGTAATGCCTAGTTTAAACTAGATGACTTTCAACGTTAAAACACACACTAGGCAGGGGGTTGGGGTGGTCATGGAAGATTACTGTAGACTTTCTGCTGCCCCCAGGTTCCTGCTTGACTCCCGCTGCTACAATTATTATAATTAGTCCTATTATTAATGTTATCATTGTTAGTACCAATATTAATTTTCATTGGTGTCCGTACCACGACAACCTTTAATGTTTTGCTTTTCTGTGTGGATATTGCATTGGGCTGCTTCTCTCTCTTTCTCTTCCCCGACAAAGAAGAGGGTAGAGGCTACAGTGTGATAATAAATTACACCAAAACATTGTGTCACTTTCATGTCACTTGCCCGATCAGCCAAGTCAGTTTCTAAATTTACTTGCCTGACGTGGCATTTTACTTGGCCCTTACCGTTGAACCATGGGTGTTTGCCGTAAGAAACACAAACAATTAAATGCTAAATTCACTTTGCTAGTGTGTGTGGTGTGTAATTTGGGAAAACACAAAAGATGCAAGAAAAAACACAAGTCATTCTCAGATTTACTGCTTTATTATCTTCACATTTATCTCAAAAACAAATTGTACAAATATCAAAGAACTTCAAAACAAATGCAGAAGTAGAAAGACAGATAAAAGAAATTAACACATGAGAGAGTAAAGCCTAGATTGGCCACAGATGTAATTAAAAAAAAGATCTAACCTGCTATACACCCTTGCGATGCAGTACACACAGGTTTGTCAATGCAAAGCTAATCTGAAGACACCAACACATCCCAAATGCTAAAATTCACAGGCAAAATAAAATCTAAAAATCAGTGAGGCTAGTTTGAGGCTCGTGTTTTTGGTTTGCCAATTATTTCAGCAGCCGCTTTGCTGATTCAAAGTCTGAGAGTATTCCAATAATTTACTGTACAAAGTTTAGTTAGTTTAGTTTAAAAATAATAAACCCTCAAAAATCCTGGTGCACAGAAACATTTTTTTTTCTTCAACTATGATTGAAATAGGTTGGAGGTTAGTTCACTTGCTGCACAGTGCCTTTCATCATTTGCAAATCTTCAGTTTGCAAAATCTAGGAGTCCAAATACAGAGCAAAGGTCTGAAGGTCCAGCTGGTTCAAGGTCCTCCTAGTTCAAATCTCTGTGTATTCTTGTTGCCCCGCAGGACAAAACATTTGCACTGGAAATGAACTAGATCCCTTGTTTAGTGATGAGATGGTTATTTTCACAGCTCTACACAAAACTTGTGTAAATCAGTTATGTCATCAAAAATTGTCTGCCAGTCGTGTGGCAATGCAAATGAAAAAACATCCATCTACCCATCTATCCATTTGTTATACCCAGTTATCCTTGGAAGATCACGGGCTGGAGCCAATCCCAGGAGACAATGGGCGAGATGAAAGACATTTCTGAAATATGTATCTCCAGCAAGTCAATTTCAGACCTGCGATTATTAGCAGAAAGACGGCAAAACCTTAATTAAAGACTGAGGCAAAGCTGCAGAAGACTTACAAAATCACATGTAGCTATACTACAGTAAGCTTTGTGTGGGGTTGTGTGTGAAACAGCTTTACAAAAAACCATGGTCATGTAATGAGTGGTGACTGGTTTCCTGCTGGGCATTACAGTAAAGATCATAATTTACCCTGGTGTCTGAAAGTGTGTGATGTTTACAGGTATAAACACACCTGTGTCTATTTAAATGCAGTCATTGTCTAATGTTAGTCTGACTATTAGGGCTACACTTTTTTTTACATCTGGATTGGAGGTTGTGTCTTTTTTTTTTAAATTCCACATTCAATTTCAAAGGAATAAATGATGACAGATATTAAAAGGGAGGTTTGACTTTAAAGCAACACTTTTTACACTGACTTGTAATAGGATGAATGGTGTCTCTGTCTTTGTCACTTTGGGCCAGGGCGCCAGTTAGTGCTACTATGTAGCATTGGAATCCCGTGCACGAAACCCTTCTCGACTGTGTCGTAATACTTTAATGCACCAACCCGACTCTTCAGCAAGTGAGCTATAAGAAGAAGCAAAAAGTATGTACAATGTATGTTCTTTGGA
Source organism: Micropterus salmoides (assembly GCF_014851395.1). Taxonomy (NCBI): domain Eukaryota; kingdom Metazoa; phylum Chordata; class Actinopteri; order Centrarchiformes; family Centrarchidae; genus Micropterus; species Micropterus salmoides. The sequence goes on from NW_024040040.1 coordinate 7,188,284, forward strand.
AGAAGATAGCTCGGTATTCTCAGTATGGACATCATGGCAGAGGGTGTGAGGAGACCAAAGACGACGTCGGAGGAAGCGAGGAAGAGAAAAAGTGAACGAGCATGACACCGGACCAGAGTAAATATCGGACTGGCTTTTACTCTGAGTGATAAAAGAGCTGAGAGGACGCAGAACAGATGCCGAGCTGGTGTCCTTGCTGTTGGATGAGTAAGACATAACTTATTAGCTGGCTTGCTGTGTCTTGTGTTGTCGCACTTGCTTGATGTTTCCCGGTGTTAGCAAAGTTGTCGACTTGCTAGTTTTTGCTAAGTAATGTAATCCTAACAAATGCACGTGACTGTCTGTAAGTGCCCCTAAAATCTAAATGTCCCTTATAGCTCAGCGTTGATGTTGAACTCAACACAGTTCACATTACAGTTTCAAAACAGTCAGTGAGTGGAGAGAAAATGTGGGATTTAGGTTGTTGCTATTTAGCTCTATAATTATTTGCATGCTTGATATCTCTAAATGTAAACAAACTTTCAAATTTGGCACAACTAAATATAATAATCAGACATAACTTGAGACTTATTTTTTCTTGACTTAAACAACCTGAAAATATGAACATTTGTTTTCTTGGGTGTAAGTACACTGCGTGTATCATGATCTAATTTGATTGAAACATGATGGATGCTTAAAATGGACTGAGGAGTAATCTCAGTCCAGAAATTCACTTAAGACATTCAATCCTAGTACAGGCACCAGAAAATTCCCACTTTTGGATTATTTTGCAAACATAAATATTCATAAAATCTAGAATATGTTGATATAAATCGGGAAAATACAATATATTGATAAAGTCATTTGGGTGAGGTAAGACCTATCAAAACATTTTAGAGTAAAGCAGGTTCACAACATAACTTAAGATGGCATTTATGGTCTGTGAAATAATCACAGAGCTTCACTCCAACAAACAGGGCAGTAACTATTCAGGACTCATGGATGGAGTAGTAGCATAGTTAGGTCTGTCCAACACTATCCAAAAAAGATCTCTTGATATCTACTAGATTGCCATGAAACCTGATACTGCCATTCATCAATACTTCAAGATCCACTGACCTTAACACCATTCTGTCATACATTTTCAACCTTTGGTGCAGTGCAAATTATAAGCTAATGGTCTGATTTACATTAAATTAGCTAAAGATATTCATGGTCCCAAGAGGAGGTCTCCTAATGGTTTTGATCCCTTGACCATTTGCTTCTTTTTTTCTTGGGAGAGACCGTTTTTCTCTCCAGGGGTTCCCCCGTTCATCTAGTGCCATCTTCAGTCCAAAATGTCAACACTGCACACACGAGATATTTTCATAATTCATCGTACCCCTTCAGTTCTTACATTTTGATAAGGCGTGTAATGCACATTGCAGCATCTAAATAAAACTACTCTAACTTGGCTTTACAGTTTTAGTCTTTGATTTTTATAAAATAAATGTCCTGAGATTCTTCAACAACAACATTCTGATACTAAGACAATCTGACCCCGGAAAACATTACATTATCACTAATTTATGATAAATGATCGCTTTTAGTGCCAAATGAGTCCTTTTGAAATAGTTTGATACGAAAGCGTTTTGATGAATGCTATTCAAAGTCAGTAACAACATCCTGATAACCCCAAAGTGATTTCTATTGTCTTGGCCTCAGAACATTTTTTATTTTTGAGCTACTCAAAATGAAAAGGAATGACTTCATGGATCTCTTTTAATCTCACTGTATATCTTCACCTCATTAACAAAAGCTTCAACCCTCAGTGTAACCATCATTGTAATCACAGCCATAATCATTATTTAATGCATCTTGAGATCAGCTGTGGCAAAGCTTCACTCTTAGTCTGCACTCTGAGCTTTCAAGGAAGGTCAGCAGCAAACTGGAATCTGCGAACCAGTCCTCCTATCACACGGCCCTAAATGAGCTACTGTCACTCTAATGAAGATAAGGAAGAAGACAGCAGTTTCTTCATCCACATCCTGTTCATAAAGAGTTGAACCCTTTCAAACAGCTGTTTCCTGGTCCTCTCTCTGTATCATCTGGTAATGCTGTCTGTTCTCCAGATACGCCGCCAGTTCAGAATCATTAGCCTTCTCCGCCCTGTTCTTAGGAGTTTCACCCTGATGAAGAAACACAGAAAAACAGAGAGATTATTTTTCAGCTGCTTGTCCTTTCTTTTATTCTACAAGCAGCCCAACATTTACAGTCCACATTAAGCTATGTCAACAGCTAAAGGCCAGGATGTCGTGAAGTCCCCCTGACCTTTCTGCGTCTGTTACTATCACAGCTCAGAGTGTATTATGGTGCTTTTACTTTGGCTATTTACCACAGAAGCTCTGTTCACATTGTCATCAACTTTTAGTTCATTGTCACTTATTAAAGATTGTACAGTTGGTTACATGGATTTCTAAATACTGTGTTCACTTTTCAATAATAAGTCAGGACAACAGCAGTGTCTCTGGACTAAAGTGTGGAGGAAATTGCATCGCTTTGGCACTAATGCATTCAATTACCACGTCTTTGTTATCGATTTCTCACTCAAACTCTGCAAAACTGTGCATTTACAGTCTGTGCACGTCTATTTTGGAAACTATTCAAGTTCAAAACCTAGCATAACATAAAAACAATGGACATGCTACATCTAAATGTAAAAAAAAAAAATCAAATAACAAGTAATTAATATTCTAGTACTGATTCTGGTACTTAGTAAGTCTAAAAGTGAAGTACCATTTTAATTGTCAACCAGTCACACCTGTTTGAGTCCAACAGACTCATCTGGTGATCAATTGTCCTTATTGAGCACCAAAAAAACATTTTATTATTATTATTATTATTATTATTATTAGGTTTCATTTTTTCAAAATAGCCTTTTAACAAAAAAATCATATTTTCCTCTTTAGTCCTGAGATACATATTTGTTAACTGATTAAGGAGAGTTGCAGGAACATTACATCCAGGGCAGGAATTTAATGGGGGCCATGGCTGCTGTGTTGCCTTGTGTCATTTTGGCCCAGCTCGCACTGCCCCATCTGATTTCGCCGATTCTTCTCAGGCACCATTGTCTTTTGTTAATATTCTGAATATATTGGGCAACATCAAATGAAACTGTGCACATAACCAGTGATGGGTTAGACTTTGAGCCTAGTATGAACATTTGGGAAACCAGGCTATTTATGATGATAGTCTGACAGATATCTAGCACAGGAGACTGAATCAAACTAATCCCGATGCGCACGAAACACGACAGAGCCTGTTGTCTGCTTGAACTATATCTCCCTACGCATGTAAAATGATCTGCTGACTAATAGCATAGAATTTATCCATATCTGCGCAAGCGAGTAAAATTCACACACCAGATAGTGTACCTCATTATCTAATGAGCAGATCGACTGTTTGCTTTCATGCTTCTCAAGATGAACCATTTGGATTTTAATGAACCTGCGGTCTCTTAAAACAGTCAGACCTCTGGTACTGTCAGACTCTGTAATGAGAACAATGAAGTCTCACACATTGACATTGTCACTGCCATCGAATAAGCCCGAGACCCTTCAGATCAGATTCAACCACACGTCTCTCTCTTAAAGGTGTCATTTTGAAGACTTGCCAAGAAAGACAAGAGCTTCTCACCGCTGAGAAGGTACACGATGTGAAGAACCATATACCTTCTCTATGATTGTTTTAGCAATCACAAGAGACTAAACATACACACAAACACTGTCTTCTCTCCCAACATTTGGTCTGAGGTAAGGTTTGCCAGATGTCCATCATACAAGATGGGTAATTATTCTTTCTTTTGAGCCAGGTCTGAATTAAGGATAATCAGCAAGCTACCTAATTAAGAAATCCAGCTAAGTTTCTGAAAAGAAGCTTGCTCTGTTCTAACGCAAAAAGGGTTAGAACAGAAGAAACAGCTAGTCCTTCATCTTCCTGTGCACTGTGCACGCCCGGTTCTTGGCCCTACAACAAGACTGCCGGTATTATGCCAAGTCCTGCATGCCCGCGAGAATGGCATGCATTTCCAAGTACTGTTAAAAATGATATAATATTCTTTGTGGGATTCATCAATGTTGATAAATGATTCAAAGTATATATTTTATGAATGTTTAGAGTCATCTATATTTTATTACACCTAGTAGAAGTAGCCTTCTTTGACATTCAGTATAAATCTGCGCTGATAACCGCATTTGATCAATGTGCACGGCAAAGTGTCTGAAAAGTAACTTGAGAGGTGGATGTATAATTCGGCAGAACAGTTGATGTAGGCTTCATGCCGAGATATATATCCACCTCTTTTCTCAGCATATACCAGTGTTACCTCCCGTGAGGTGCACGCACTTCTCGGCGGGTATGCAAAACCCAGCACAACACCGGACCAGCTGCTCTACAGGAGTCACCTGGGAGTGTAACTGCATCCCACTGCCGGGCGGCCTGAACTCTGCACACAACACCAGAAAGCACCACCACCTCACTTTTTTCAATAAGTTCAGGTTTGTTTTATCATGATATCTGCTATTCATCTGTTGTGTTTGTTGTTTTCATTATTAATTCCTCATTTATTAGGTATTTAGCTATAAATAAATACCCTAATTAAATCAGTTAAAAGTTGTCTATGTGTTTTCTTTGAAGCGGAAGTACAGGTCAATCTATCAAAAGAATCCAATTCCTTCTGCAGAGACTGATCAAATTCTTAATCAAGTTTTAGTAAATTTGTTTTAATTTCCCTATAATTAAATAGGGTGGTGCAGCGGCGACGAGTGTTTATTAAAGCGGTGTTTCTCCTACAACTCTAACAATTGCAACATCATCAGTGTGTTCTTCATTCTGTCTAACACTTTTACACTGTGAGCTGTGATGAACACTGGGCTTTAGACATTGTGTCTTGTTAAAAGCAAGACAGGATTTGTTGGGTTAGAGTCTTATCCCCACTTGCCACAGCCTCTCCTCTCCTCTATGCTGGAGAGACTGTGGTGTTTCATTAGGCTTCCATTTGCGGTGTCTAAAATGTGTGTGATAGTTTACAAGTTTACAGGGCAGCTCTCGCCTGGGTTTTCCACTTCACATTTCTCTCTAACTGAAAAGTGTTGTAAGTAGCTTTGTCTCCAACTGATAAAAATGAGATAATGAGAAACAACTGAATTTGAAATTAAATAAACAACATGTGTCCTTGAGAGGACACACACACACACACAACACATATTCTGAGTGGTTGTTTATGGGGCCATTATGCTGAAGCACTTCCAGAGACTCTAATTAGACGAGTCCAGTGTGTGTGCGTTTGTCTTTAGGGTTCTACCAGATATGGAAACATTCCCAGAGTGAGAGTGAGTGAAGAGAGAGAGACCCTAAGTGGTGACTGCAGAGAGATGTAAAGATAAAACAGAGTAATTTATCGCGAATGTCAAAATCATAGCCTTCTCAAGTCATTTGTCTCTCTATCCATTCATCGCGCTCTCTCTCACTGTCTGTCTCTGTCTCACACTCTCCATTCTTTCCCCCCCTCTCCCTCTCTGTATCTAGGTCATTGCTGAGTCCAGCCAGTTAGAAGGGTTTTCTACTCGGTTGAAGCCTCCGTGGAAAACTGAACAAAAAAATGAAAGAAGATGCATATTTGGGGCGCACACCCCACCCCCTCCAAACACACACAAATGGCAGACTTCACCAGCAGAACCCGACCTTTCCTAAAACAAGTCTGAAATGCAATTTTCCAAACTGTTATTTTGACAACCAGCGGTGGTTCCAAGAGAAATGATCAAGTTTATTCACAGTGCAAAGTACTTTGTCGTGTTTAATTTGTGTTGTGCGCTATTGCACACAGTGTTATAATGGATCCATATCTGCAATGGTTCTTGACCTAGCAAAGAAAAAAAAAGTTCAATCATGCACTCAATCATCTTATTCTGCAGTTTGCTCTGTGTCACAGTGGCAGCAGGCAAAGTTAGAAAGCCTCGATTTCCCTTTGTCAACCCACATACCCCAGCTCTTCCTGGGGGATCCCAAGGCTTTCCCAGGCCAGATGGGATATATCCCTCCAGCATGTTCTGGGTCTGCCCCAGGGTCTGCTCCCAGTTGGAAGTGCTGGAAATCCTGATTAGATGCTGAACCTCAACTGACTGACTTTCAACACTTCTTCTGGATGTCAAGCTTCCTCACCCTCTCTCTCTCTCTCTCTCTCTCTCTAACAAGGGAGTCTCATTTTCACTGCTTGTTTTCAGGATCAAATTTCTTGGGTTGCCTAAAGCTCATGACCATAGGTGAAGGATAAAACGTAGATTGAATACTAAAATTGAATCCCATTCTGCCCACAGGCACCTTCACAGACCTCCATGTGACACTGAAAAGATGTGTCAAGTCAGCCCCATAATACCTAGTTTTGAGTGTTCAGCATTTCAGGGAGAATATACATTTTGGTGCCTTGCCACTGCAGGGCTTTTGGACTACTTTAGTGACCTCTGGCAGAGAAATGGGCAAGACGACCCCAGAGCCTTCACCAGAAGGCGTTGTCCGTCGGGTCCTAGAGATTCTCAAAGTGTTCCTTCCACTGCCTGACAACTTTTGCACTCAGGGTTAGGAGCTAAAAATATATATTTAAGCATAAAAAGAGTAATACATTCAGGAGTGTTTGAGTTGGGACACAATGAAGCTTGGAGTTGGGTTTATAGGCCATCAGCCTTCTGAAGGTGTCACAGGCTCAACATTCGTGTTTCCTTTATTCGTAACCACATCAGGCTAACGTGGGGAGACAAATGGAGGAGGGAGCCCTGTAGACCTAAGGTAGTTGAACTGCCAGGCTGTGGAGAATGCTTGATATGTTCTTGATGGACAATAATAGACAGGCCAAAAGATAATTTAAATGGTATAAACACCAGAGCGCACCATAAATATAGGGAATGTGTAATGCATGAGTATAAACTTGAGGAACAGGAAACTGATCTGGTTACTCAGCATATGAGATCTGGCACAAACAAAATCTGTCTGCTTATTGTAAACATTACATCTGATTACTTTATCATCTGTTAAATAAATAAATAAAAAGTTTATGGCCAATTTGAAATGCGCAAAACAGGAACATGTTCTTTCTTTTCAGTTGGAAAAACAGAAATAGCTGTTTGAGACTTTTAAGAGTTTTAAATTAGCAGGCTATTTAGAAATAGGTGTAAAAAAAAACATACATACATGTGTACTGAACCTACCTGTAGGTCTGTTTTCATCAGCGAGGCTCCTGCTTCTACCAGATAATGACATATGGTCCTCTGACACAGAGATGCAGCTCGATGAAGGGCCGTCTCCCCACTGGTGGTCCAGAGAACAGAGACAGAGAGGGAGAGAGAGAGCGAGCATGAGATAACAGCCTCTGACATCTTCTGGGAGTCGAGTACCATTTATGATCTGGCACCCTACTGCTTTTGTTTGGGTTCTTATGTTTATTCTCTTTCAAATTTGGTCCAGTGTGGAACAAAGTCAAAGCTGGTGCTACAGTCATGGCACAAAGTTTTCTCACCAACAATATGTCCATAAAACATTTTATTGTGGTCAGAGGACAATCAAAGGATTAAAACAAAATTAAAAACACAAATTCTTTCCTAATTAGTTTAATTCAACTTTAATACTTGAATTGTTGAATGGTTTAGAAGATAAAAGGTGATTCTACTTACTGTAGCTTTTCTGTGACATCAAGCAGGTCACTTGGAGCTGGAAAACAGAGAGATGAGAGGAGATAACTGCAACATCAGACCAGATTATTATTGCTCAGTGTCACTGGCACAGTAAAAAGTCAATCAAAACATTTCTCTATGTCCACTGGTTTTCTGTGAACTCAAATTAAAAACTGAATCAGTGAGATGGTGACAAATAACTCTTGAGCAAAAAGAACGTGCATTATATAGCTTTATAACAACACAATGTATAACAACACTCTGAACATAATGAACCTTTCCTTAATTAAAGTTCAGAATTATATTTTCCAAATCTCATGATAAAAACAACTGAGTCCAATACATTTCACATCTTCCTATAATAGTGGAACACGGATCCTAATTTCTCACTGTTATTACTTTCCTATCTGTAGAGTGCAAATTAAACTATGACATTCCAACCAAGTGTCCAACAAATTGAGTTCATATGCAGCTGTTCTGCATTAGCCATCTATTGTACGTTCACTGACAACAATTAGCACCAAAGTAGCGGGATGCTTAATCTCCAAAATAGATATCTGCATATGAATGCAGAATCTGTAGGCAAGGGACAAGATTTGGGTATCAGGAGCGTTCTGGTTTTCATTTGTAGACTGAGAAGTATTGACCAATCACATTTGAGCGAGCTTAGGCTCTTGCAACAGGAAGCCCCAAAACATTTGCCCCAGAGGCTAAATCGTTGTCAGACAAAAGCTGATGGGTTCTGAGATTGTGTGATGCTTTCGAGAGCTGTAAAAAAATAAAAAAATTTAAGATTTAACCAGGACTTCAAATGCCAAACACAAAGGTTAAAGAAAACTTTAAGGACTTGTGTTTTGTCCAAATCTAGACAGCTTTTATAAATCCATTATGATATATTTTGTGGTCCAGAAGCCTGAATGTATTATCAATAGTTTGATTACAATTTAATTTGAGCTAATCTTTCATGCTACCGGTTTTAATCAGTTACCACTGTCCAGGATGTAGCGGACCATCTCTTTGCTTCCCGCACTGACAGCATGGTGCAGTAAACTGCAGCCTGATGAGTCCAGCGTTGTGAGGTCTGCTCCCTTCAGGTGCAGCTCCTGCACCTTTTGGTGAAATAGGGGTAAAATGAGCTTTACAATGAAAAACAAGATAAATGTGTGGCAATATTTCAACTGAATACTACAGCACTTTTCATTTCACTTAAAGCTATAGTTGATGGAAAATGTGTTAACAAACCATCGCCTATTTATACATCATGCAGATGCAGAGAAACATTAGTATTCTTTTAGTCTTGTTTATATCCAGCCTATGATTGTGGTCTCCACCACCAACTCTATCTGTCTGTTCACCAGCTAGTCTGTCTGTCTGCTGTTTGGTGCTCTGCAGGTAGTGTATCGTTGGGAAATGTGTTTTTTTTGTGTGTGTGTACTTGGCTTCTGTTCTTTGTTTCAGGTAGCACCCAATCAACTAACTCCTCCTATACAATCGGTGGCACCACACTTTCTCTCTCTGCCAGCAGACTCTGCTGGAGCAGTCTCTCGACACCACTTAATCAATTTTTTGTTTTCGTTTATTTACTTAATAAACCGTAAAATTTGGTTTATCCAATTTGGTTTTTCATGTTCCTTCACTTGAGCGATCCGTCCAAAATAATTTATTACTGTGATTTAAAGATAAACACCCTCATTTTGTAAGAGTGTTCCAAACAGGTTCTGGAAAATCCTAAAATTTCCTCCCACAACACACCTTTACCCTTGCTACTGGCTTGGCTACATATAAACAGGAAACAAATTTCATAAATTTTAACAACCATCTGTGGTTTGGACATTTAGCTGATTCACCTTGATTTGAAAATATCAAATATCCAGAAGCAAAAATGGATCCAAATAGACCCCTATGTTGTGATAGCAGAGTCCATGCTAAAACTTTAACTTCTTAAATAGTACCATTTTTAATTAATTGTACTTGATTTTTTTCGATGGGCCTGGGTTGTCTTCATTAACCCCCACCTATTCTAGGGTAAATTCGGGAAAGTCCCAAATTACGAGCAGTTGTCCCGACACCTGACGTGTTTGACTTTACAGTTCCTTGACACTGAATGTACTGGAGGCCACGCTTACTGCCAACTCCTCTGTCCCAAATTTCACCTGTTCACATCTGGTCACTCTGCCCTATTCTAAGTTTTCTTGAAATTGTGTGAGAAAGTTGTTACAGTGTAGACAATAAACAGGTCTGAGGTAGACTTAAAGTCTCCAAAGTAGCCTAAAGCTTTCAGACAAAACCATATCTGTGATGGATGAATTTTGAAACATTAATTATTGATTTGATTGTCACTCACCTTCTTCAAATCCTTGTTCTTCACACACTCGATCAACATCTCTAGCATGACAGAACGAGAAAGAGACAGAGAGACTATTAGACAAAGAAAAAGCATGTGGCCTTCTCTGCTTAGTGTGTTTTCTAACAGACAAATCAGAGACAACAAAGAAGATTTTGAGCTTATGATAACAAGAAATCACACAAAAACATCAAGCTGCAGATAAAAGAGTGCCAGAGTTACAAAAATATAAAGTGACATCTGGTTAAGCTGTAGCAAGAAGACAAAAGACAGTAGAAGATTTAGACAGAAGAAGATTTAGGACCCTAATAATAATAATAATAATAATAATAATAAGGCCATAACTCCATTACTTACAGGTTTTAGTATTTGTTTGGACATATTTAGGAAGGTATCATATCACAGTCGCAATTTAGGTATTGTGACAACACTTTTGTATCTCATGTTGTAAATGGTGACATGGAAAGGAGGCTGTGACTCACAGGATTAATGAGCTCCCATAATCCAGTCAGTCAACTGATGGAGAGGTTTTTCATACAGTTTTAGTTATTTCACTAAAGAGGTGGGTGAAGTGAGGTCACATATCTCAATGCACCGATCAGGATTTATCAGGCTTAAGAAATTAGAATAACTTACTATTGCAAAATTTAAAAAATGAGTAACCACGGCAGTTCAATTGTTGCTATTGGAAACTATTACAGTATGAACAATTCAACTGTATGATCATTTTGGAGGATGTAGTTTGTGATGCGGTTGAATTGTATTGCGTTATACTGACAGGTGTGTCTTTTATTTTGTCCTGCACATTTATATCAGTGAAGCCAGACTTCCCATGATGCACTGGGCTCCTCTCTCCATCTCTGCCTCTCCATCTGTATGCATTCTTATCCAATTAATGCATGTTACTAACTCGACTTCTTCCCTCTCCCGTGGTTTAGAGCTTTCTCGTCCCTCTCCTCTCTCTTTGTGTCGCTTTCTGCAGGTGTTTCTGACTCCAGAGCTGTGGAGCCTGGATATGTGGTCCCCTGATTTTCCTGCTCGACACCCGTTGCTACAATTATGATTGGTCCTATTATTGTTGTATTTCAGTTTTTTTCAGTGTGTTTACATACTGTGTTCTCTTTCCTCCATCTCTCGCTCTCTCTTATTTTTTAAGTGTTTTCCATGCCAGTAAAGCCCCATTAAATTAAATTGAATTGACAGAGATGTAGATAGATAAAGAGAGAGATAATTGTTTCTTCTTATTGTTTTGTATATTTGACGAAACTACAGAAACAGATGCAGTTGTTTGATGTGTGATACCACACACTTTCACGTTCTAATAAAAACATGGACAGAAACAACAAGGAGGCGAACCGTATATATACAGTGCCATTACAAGTAAATCCTCATCAAAACCATTTCAAATATATCATGTTCTATCATTGGTTATTGGTTGAAACACATACTGTGTGTCACTGAAGCCAGGCTGACATATGAGAGGAATGTTTATTAGGTTGACCTCAATACCCACTCTCACTCCCTCTCTCTCTCTCTCTCTCTCTATGGCTGAGTCCTAATCCAGTTATGTTAGGCTTAGTGTGAGTGTGAGTGTGAGTGTGGGGGGGGGGGGGGGGGGGCTTCAAAAACCTATTTAAAAACAAAATCAAAGACAACACACAAACCACAAAACCAAACACACACTTTGTATGTAAGAATTAAATGAATTTAGCCCAGGGAAGGAATTAAGTAAACCAGAGAAAATGGAGCCCGTCTTAAGCCATGAGAGGAAGGAAGATGAGGAGAGGAGATTTATGAAACCATAGGGGCTATGCAAAGACTGCAAAGACCTGCCCCCCCTTCTCACTCTCACAGACTCATAAATTGGGGATCTCTCTCTCTCTCTTTCTCTCTCTCGCTCTGTCAGTTTGACGTAGTCAACCTGTCTGACCCTTATGGGACTGATCTGCATGTGTGTGTGTGTATGAAAGAGAGAGGGCGGGTGTCTGTGTTAGGAATAGAAGATCCATGTTATGTTAGACAGAAAGAAAGAAGAGAAAGCAAGACAGATTTCATTTAAATGTTTCCATGGCTAAATCTACTTCTTTACAAAACAAATTATGCAAAATCATCCTTGCTGTGCATATCGTAGTCAACAAGCGTTCGGGGCACATTCAGTGAACTTGTCAGTTTCTCGGATTGCCTGTGTTCAGACTGAGAATACTGCTGTGTCAAAAAAATGCAGTCTCCTCATTCATTTCAATGAGAACGCTACTGGGAGCAGCTAAGGGCTTCCAAAAAAACAGCAAAGTATTTAAAGGATAGCTTCAGATTCTAGTCTATCTTACTAACTTACGCTCACTAAGACATTAAAGAGATGGACTTTAGCAGTCTGAGTTAGACAAGTGGGTATCCTCCAAATTCTGGCTTTTTAGAACATACTTCATTTATGTGTCCACAGTCTGTTACCTTGCGTGGTGGAGTGATATGTCCTGCTAGTCATCTGTGTTTGTTTCCAGGATAAAACACAAGCAATAAACCTACACTCTCGACTGGCAGGACAGAGATCCCCATGATGTGGATGGTATTTGCTATTACTACATCATCATGCATCTCTCTAATAAAGGCAGGAATCTGTGTCTGTGTGTTTGTATTTCGATTATGTCGGGAATTGCTCATCCAATCAACCTCACACGTGGCGGGTGTGTTGCTGTGGGCCCAAGGGAGTGCAGTGCGTCATTTAGAGCAATTTTAACACACGACATCTTCAGAGTGAGCCGCTCCGTTCTGCAACAGCGAGGGCGGGGTGCGCTCGCGGGGGCAGGGCTTTAAATGCTCCGATATGGTAGTGAATGAAACAGAGTTGTAAGAGTTTTATGAAGTTCAAAGTTCAATATGAGACATACATTGTGAACAAGCACTGCGCTGTCTAAAAAGCGCAGGGAGGCATCACATCAGCTTTGTGAACAAGCACTGTACTAGTTCCATTGCTAAGTCACATTCGCAGGTCCTGTCATATTCTTTGCTTTTTGTAAGTGCTGTCATGGTTGTTGCTTCTGGTGAGCGCTACATCGTCCTGCTCATTGTAACACCATACATCACCATGGTCCTGGTGACGTCATTCATCGCATCACGGTCAATATTACCTCATTCATGGTTTTACTGACATTATAATATAACGGCACAATTAATTCAAGAGCTCAAGAAAATAATTTAGTGTGCTTGGTTAGCCCAGTTGCTAGAGCAGGGGAGTCTCAATCTAAGGGTTGTGTGTTTGAACCCTACATGGGTGGACATTTGTTTTCTCATTTCCCTACAGCTATTTCAGAGGCCACAGACTATTTTGAATGTCCTTCAGAACGTTTCAAAGGTGCTAGAAATCTGAAATAGCCACCGGGAAATGTGAGAGGCTGATGGATTACTCACAGTAAAATCACTTATACTTAGCATTCTAAGAGAAACACAAAATTATTGAAACCTATAAGATTTGCCTCAATGGATCAACAAGTTGATTCTTTGTATTTTAAACGCAGTCCTCCAAGTTTACTTGACAGACAATATGGCGGTTGATGCATGCATTTCCCCAGGTATTACATTTCCTTTTGAAAGCTGAACTACATACAATTAGTTTGTGGTTTAAGGTGACCCTTGTATTATTACTTAGTATTGAATCCTTTCAAGATTTGGTAATAATGTGATGGTGAGGGTGTTTAAATCTTCTTTAAGGCATTTACAGGTAATACAGACACAATGCTAAAAGGGTTGAGGGTTAATATAGCCAAGACTTTGAAAAGCTAAGACGCTATCAGGCTTAAAGGATAATAATATGATAGTAAAGTTTTCCTATACAGCAGCTATTTATTTGGTGATTAACTGACAGAAATGATGGACAAAACTACAAAAATAAGACCCAAATTGGAAAAAAACGGGCTTATCCTTAAAAGATGTAAATTTATGTACGTATGCTAAACAGTCAAAAGTTGTAGGGAAGGCTTTCGACTGAGGTCTGTCAGCCTGGCTCTTTCAGAAATAACAGTACTACTGTATTAGTTGCTGTTGCTGCAGAATGGGACCCATTTCCATAGTGCCTTTAATCACTGACAGCAAGAACTGGGTTGTGTTCAACTCAAAATGCAAAACACTGAAATGGGAATCAAACGCAAACCTGCTGGCAAACTCACCGCCGAAAAAGAGACACAACTGAACCAGAAAACGCAAGCTCCCACCGAGAATAAAACCACAGTGAAGCTGACAATAAAAAAGAAAGCTCAGGCTCCCACACATGCATGCAAAGGGAGCGGAAAGAGACAGAAAATATGTGTCAGAGAAGAAAACGCTGGAGACACAGAAGCTGTCTCACTTCTTCCGTCACACACACACACCTGTCAGCTATATGGTACAGTTCAGTGTGATGAAATTTAAATTAAATATTTAAATCAAATATCAAACTGTAACAGACATGTCCGACAAACTACCTACAGGACACAGAAATGTGTGTGAGTGTGTGTGTGTGTGTATTACCTTTTTCTCTCTCCTTTTCCTGTCTGGGGAGTGAGACCAACACAGACAGAAGAGCTGTTCAACCACTTAAGGTTTCTGTTCTGTCTACATTTACAGCCATTTGCAGTGCTTAAAACCTATAATTCTCACTCTCTCATACACACACAATCATGCTCAAACACTTATATGACCTTAATCTTCAATGCACTATTTTCTCCTGTTTGACTAACATTTGTTAAGAAACTACAGTGTTTTAAGAAATTACTGCATATATCTTAAATATTTGCCAATATTTGTGGGCTTGGTGCTGAGAAACAAAGACAAAATACAAATGATGAGAAACTATGAAAAGAATAAACCTGACAACCTCTTATACTCCTCTGTGGAAGATTGTGGATAGGAGCTCAATTCAACACCCTCTTTACTTAGTTTACATAGTTTATAGTTTATTAGTTCAGATCTTGCATTGCATCTTGGGTTTTAATGCTCCCATAAATTAGATGATTAATGTTTTGTTGCATGTTTTGTCAGTTTTCCTACCTCTCCTAAAGAAACTGTAAATTCTTACTTAATTATCAACCATACTGTCCATCACAAACACTGCATTACTTAACACAGCGCATATCTAGAACTGTGGAGATAATTTGGTGGAAATACATACAGGAAAACACGTGACACCAACACCAACCTCATGCATGGCCACACACACACACACACACACACAGGCCTGTTAAACTGTTTAAACTACATGTACTCATTTTGCCAGTGCGATAGTGTTTTAATGAGCAGAGTAGTGTTTCGCTTTAATGAGTACCAGCATGTTTTAATGAGCAGAGGGGTGTGACATAGAGACTTGACTCACACAGAGAATCTCAAGAACTTCGCGCAGGGGTTAATGAACGAAACGTTTTAGTTGAACACATAGGCGGAAATCCCGGGGGGGACGGGGGGGGTGTCCCCCCCTTAAAAACCATCAAATAATATGATATACTTAGAATAATTGTGTAAATAGTAAAACAATACAAACGCAAACAGGGCAATTAAAGTGCGTTTTAAGTTTAGAAACATTTTGAGTCCCCCCTCCCGTGACTGACAATGGTTTGCACAGCCTGCTTTCCCTCACAGGAGTCCGGTCGGAGAAAACCAGTTCAAATCCTTCGGAAGCTCCAGTAATGTTAAGCAGACAGCAGGGCTATTTTATGCACTTTAAACATTGGATGAACTTTTGTCTTTAATAGCCTGCAGCTGAGTCATTAATAAATTAATCATGACAAAAAGTTATGATAACCGATTATTTTTCTATGAGCCCGCTATGTTATTATAACATTTCCGGTAGCTTGTTTAACAACTTATTGGATTGTAAGTCACCTCCTACAGCTAGAGATGCGCAGATTGATCAGCTGGGGACTGAAATAGGCCGTTTTGTTTGGCTTACTCGGCTCTGACCGGTGACCGGGGCCGAGCAGTGTCAAATATCCAATTTTCTGCCGGTCACGTTGAGCGTTACAAACAGGCTGCGATGCGTTGTGTTTCACATGTGTGCACAGACTGTAGCCTCATGTCACAGCCACACACACACAGGCTGAAACATGTCTTAGGTGTGTGGAAGTTATTCACGAGAGTGAAGGAGACGCAACGATGACTACATCTGCAGAGAAACATACAGAAATAGACGCTGTGGATTTTGTAAAGCAGGGAGCAGGTAAAGCAACAGTAAACACAGCTGTTGGTGACGATGTCATTCATACCACGGTGGTCTTTATCGGTAATTAACAACAAGCCTCCTCCACACGTGGCTCATCTGTGAAAACGGAATCGCGGGTGAAAAGTATGAAACAGGAGTTCTTTTAAAAAAAACTGCTGACAAGTAAAGTCAGAGCAGACGGAGAGAGTCAGACAGGTGTAGGAGTGTGCTTGTGTGTCTGATGGGAAAAGAAAGCAGATTAGCTTACTGTGGTTTGTGATTAAACACACAAATAAATTGGAGAATTAAGTAGAATTAAAATGGTGTGCAATTTATTTCAGCTCCTTCCAGTGAAAATGCTAATGTTATTTTATAATCAACACCAGTGAATAGCTAACATTTATACTGGTGCTGATGGGGATCCTAATTAAAATAGATTTTTCCAAAAAATAGTTACAAAAATGTTTGTGTAGTCAGTTATAGATCTTAGAACGAAATAAAACCGTAAATCGGTCAAAATTAGAATCGGCAGGTCAGACCTTTTAAAAAAAAAAATCAGTAATTGGAATCAGCCAGGAAAAATAATCATCTGCGCATCTCTTACTACAGCAATAATCCTGTGTGAACCAATATTAGGCTATAGTGAGAGACATCCTCTATCCCACAAGAAACCTAAATTACTATGTAGCCTAGAGGACGCAAGTTATTTAGGATAATATGGCCACGTGGTGAACCTATGACCTTAAGTCATATTTAAACAACTATTGCTTTGTGTTGTTGGCCAGAAAAATAATAGCAAAACTTCCCTCTGTGTACACGTATCATATAAAAATACAATTTTGGCAGTATTATTTCCCCTTCAAAAGTTTACTGTCCCCCCCTATTGTTAGATGAGATTTACGGCCATGGTTGAACACACTCTCAGACAAAGACATCAAACAGCAGCTTTCTCACACATTGGCATGTAAGATTGTCTCTTGTGGTAGATTAAGTAGTGTCACAGGTTAATGATGAGGATAACAGTGTTTAATATTTATCTCCTGTGATGTATTGATGATTTATTGATTAAATAACAGTACAATTATATGTCTGTAAGTGTACTGACCTCAGTCTTGGTTTAAAATCAGCCGCAGTGGTGTTGGAACGATGGATGCAACCCGCCCTGCAAAACACAAACCAATTACAGCATGATGCCAAACAAGAAGTAGAGGAACAATTCATAGCAGACTTAAGTGTTAGTTGATGACAAGAGTTTTCATTGGTCAGTTAGTCACAGAAAAAAAACAACAACCTCAAACTCCATTTGGGAGCTGTTCCTTGAAGTTACACCTGGGACAAACGTATCAGGGGATTGTTGCAACACGGACATTTTCTCACTTGGAAGTCGCTTACTGGAGCTCTGCTGCTAACTGTAGGCTCTGCCCATGGATGTATTATGAGAACTCAGAAGGCTTTATTATACATCTATGGCTCTGCCATTAGCTTGTTAGTGTATATTAGCTGACGCTTGCCAGACTGTGAGCTCAGGACACCTAGGGGAGTGTTGGTTTGTTTTACACCTCTAGCACAGGAGCTTTGGCCCAATAGGAGGAGGATGTTTTCAGGCCTGGGGCAAAGGACCCAGCAGGGCATGCTGCCAGGGAGTTCCACCAGAAGGAGCACTAGAACCTGAGCTGAGTGAGCAGGCAACCAAAGAGGGCTCAGCAACCTCATACTGAACATGGGACAAGCACCGAACACAGCCTCTGAACTCGACAGAGAATACAGTCCCAAGGTGATTTACAGCAGCTCCAACCAGGACTACAACTCCGAGTTAGACATGGCAGGTTCAGGCAGGGACGGGAGTGATTAAACTGAACAGTGTTGAGTTTCAAACCAAAAACGAGCTGGGAAGCATTTTGGGGATCTGGGGGTATTATTTGGTTACTTATAACCAAATCAGAGAAAGCACCCTTAAAGTTCAAAGAAAAAATAGCAAAAAAAATGATGCAATGAGTTTTTAGTAAGACACCATTTTTAAAAGGAATAAACTGTCATGGTTGGTGCAAGCAGGGTAACAGGAGAAGGATCCAAATGAAGCCGGCGGAGGCTGGGCTAAATGACATGTTCATGATTTTATTACACAAGTGGAGGTACAAAGGCTTATGGGATGGTGAGACAGGCAAGGGTCAAAACCAGAGAAGGCAGTCCAAACGGCAAACTGATCAAACAAGGAGCAGGCAGAAAAGGTCCAAAACAGACACACAAACAGGTAAACAGAGGGCTGGACAGCCAGGCTGTGCACACTACATGATAGGGCAAAGGCAACAGATCAGTATTAATGGTGAATGGCATGCAGGTGAGGAGATAGAGGGGGGAGTTCAGGTGACTGCATAGCTGACGAGCAGTGGGAACAGGTGTGTGAATGGGTGGGGCAGTCAGGTGATGAGGAAAGGAAGGAAAGTCTGAGGACATCTGGTGGACGCGTGAGGATGGCAGGTCTGGAGAGTTGAAGGAGAGAACATAAGCTGCGTCACAATTCGGGTACTTCCGTTAGTACACTAACTTACAGTGTATATTGTGTACTTACTTACGTTGTGCGTACATTTTAACAGGACAGTGTTGTCTCAAATGGACTAAGGATGCGACGCACTTACCAGAAATGACAGTCGCAACATTGACAGCTTCTTCTTTTCTAATGGGAAATTGTAACCGCGCGGATCATTACTCGTGTTATTTGACCGCGATTGTCACCCACCACAATATCTGCCCGCTTGTTTGCTCACTGGATACCAATTAAATATTATTAAATATTACAGGGACGGATAGAGGGAGTAATGCAGAAGACAGGGAATGAGAGCGTGCTGCGAAGGAAATGAGAGGCAAGCTGTGACGTAAACGTAGGGCTAAACATTAGTGTTGTGTTGGACTGAGCAAATGACCAGGAGCTACGCCTCAGTGCCCACCTTGTTAAGATTATACAGAGTAAAATATATATATATAAGTTTATTGGCCCATTTTCCATGTTTTTAAGATTCTGGTCCAGTATTATACCTACCAAGTTTTTGTTTCACAAGGACAACTGGCTCACACTTAGTGTTTAGCAGACCAATATAGTTATTCAAATGTTTTAGATACAACCATCAGACACAAACACTTATATGCTGATAAAAACAAAAAAAAAAGATACAACCAACAGCTCGAACACGTTAAGATAACACAGACACACACAGACGAACACACTACTGAGCGTGTGTATACCTGCTGAGTTTGCTGGCCACAGGTGTGTGTGTTAACGCGTCAGCAGCAGAGCTGTCACTGTTCACTCGCTGCCTCTGGGAAAAATCACTGCAGAACACAGAGGAAACAAAGTCAGTGAGCAAACTTCAGCTCAGTCAGAGGCATCTTACAGCCAGGTCTGAATGTTTCCTGTACTGAGTTCAGAGATTCGCTGAGGTCTCCAGACAGCCCCGGGAACGTATGGAGCGGAGATGTTCTTTAGAGGATGTGAACCATGTGGTTTGTCAATTCCTCCTCTAAGACCTTACTATTTTCTTCTATAGAAATATCTTTCCCTAACTGTTACATTTTTAATAAACATTTTTGCCTAAAAGAGAATCTTATTTTGACATCCTTGTGAGGTTATTCAAATGAATATACGGTGTATCAAGAGGAAGTACCAACTCTGAACTTGTAATGCAACAGATTTTCACATAATGCACTTGCAGTCACCCTTAATGACCTTCTGTAAGCTAGTTTTGTATTTTGAAACCACTTTAGTGATACCTGCCTGCCTCTGAATGTCAAATCTCTGAGCGACAACTCTTTAGATTAAAGTATCATGTATATTTGAATCCTAGCTAGATACAGAGTTGAACACTGAGATAATGAGCGTGGGTGAGATTTGGGCACTGTCAGAGAAAAGGAGAACACCTAGAAAGATTTTACTGAGTTTATTGTTTGAGTTATTTCCAGGTGCACAGTATAGCCTACTTTAGTCACACCAAGCAGACACAAGCTGTGATCATGTCTCATCTGCTAGTAAAGCACGAAAAGACCTGATCAAGCGAAGCGAAGGTTTCTCAACATTTACACCCACGTTGAGAAACCGCTGAACAGGAGAGGAGGTCTGCGACACCACATATCCCCCCCACTTACAATGCTGTCTCTTCATCTCTTCCCAGGAAACTAAACAAACGTTCACTTTTGGCCTCAGGTGAGGATGCCAACGATGGTCGTTCAGACTTGACCTCGGGTGACTCCAACGACCAAACGACTGTCGTTACAACAGCAAGCCAGGGGCATTAACAAACCAGCAGTATCGATTATCTTGGCGACGCCCCCACAGAGGTTAAATAGCTGAGTTTCAGTTCAGTGAGTCAGAACCAAGCAGAAAGCTTCCAGTCTGAGACCTGATCCAATGCGTAAGTCCCTTAAACCTGCATTCTATTGAACGGCCAGCAGGGGGCGACTCTTCTGGTTGCAAAAAGAAGTCCGGCTTCATTAGAAAAAAATGGTACAATGACGCTTCTTCTCAGCTGATTCATTACCTCAGTAAACACCTTCATAATGAGTTTGAGGTCTAAATCTAGTTTCATGTCTTCTTCAATACAACATGATGTTCATTTAGTAAATTATGCTCCCATTTACAGGAATATAGACCATAAAGCAGAGTATGCTTCAGGGCGGGATTATCTGAGATTGCATCTGTGAAGTCGTTACCATGGCGACCAGCGCCGTTGAAAAAGCTTATTAGGAGTTGGCTCTGGTTCACTTTCTCTGGTGAGCACATTTTGTGTTCAAGACTGTTGTTTGCTAAACAAAATTGTAAGCCCTGTTAAAATGACAGTTAACATGAATTACAGATGCACCTAGCTCCACACATGGCCGTTAGCGCCACCGTCTTGTCCAAATATGGTCACTTCCGGGCACCTCCTGGCTGCAAAAAATCAACATGGTGGCGCCCAATCGGCCAAACTCAAGGCTTCAAAACAGCAGTCCACAAACCAACGGGTGACGTCACGATGACTACGTGTACTTCTTTTATACGGTCTATGGTCAGAACTGAAGAAGCCTCTCGGATGAGGACGTCTTCGAGAATCTTCAATCAAGTCCAGTTGCCCTATTTTGTTGTTGACAAGTCAGTCTCGACTCAAGAGCCACATACACTCTTGTTCTGGAGCTTTTGACTGTAGCACCTGCTTCATCAGCAGACTGAGTTTGATCAGTTGCAGAGGAACTGTTTAAACTTTCCACATTGACAAATGAGACTCACCATCACCCTAAAGTAAAGTATAAATCCACGATAAAGTCAAACATTTTGTTAAGTTCAGTTTTCTCCGCTTGTTAAGGTTGTTTCCTCTCTGTTTGTGTTGTCAACAGTCAATTAACTAAATATAAGCTCTATAATACAATCAAAATATATTGGAAATAAATCTTTGCCATATTCATGTGTCAAAATGTCTTTCCTGATATATTTCATAACATCTCCCTGACCTCCGGAGTGTGAATGTGTCTGCCTTAACAGATTTTCATGTGACGCTGAAGGGTAAACAGACAGTATGTGAAGCTATCAGCTCAGAAATCATTTGAAAAAACAAAATGTTTTGTGTGTAGGTGTCTTTCAGTGTGTTTGTCAGAGAGACAGAGGGATAGAGAGACGCAGAAGAGAAAGAGGTAATTACAGTGGGAGGAATAACGCTCACCTCTGGCCCTGCGTGGGAAAACTGCTACACTGTTTGCGCGAGTGTGTGTGCGCGTCTAAGTACAGTAGATTGGTGTGACTCTTGAGTGCTCTGACATGTATTCCAGTTCTCTCTCCATCCACTGTTTTTCTGACTATCTTTCTCCTAAAACCATCTCTCCCTCACTCTGCCCCTGCCTCTCGGTCTCATCTCTCCTCCTCATCCTCCCACTCAGTGCACTCAGCATTGCAAATCAGCCCGCCAACACATGCACACACACACACACACACGTGCACACACACACACACACACACACACATAGCCAAAGGGAAGTGCTGTTAGGATCAGCAGGTAGCGTTGCTCTGACAATTCTCATTTTGTACCTGTTACTTTATTTATTCGCACTTCATTTACTCCCTCTTTCTATTCTGTATTCTTATCTTTATATTTATGTTCAGATTTTAAACAGCAGCTCAAATGCCAGCAGAAATATTATGATCCTTTAAGTGTTTATTTGACCACACTGTCACAGTGTCTGCGCTGCTGTTTCAATAGATGATAATAGATGTGTTAATTTTTACGACACGTCAGACAATGAAACTCGGATGACTTGAGAGATTAAACACAGTTCCGGGCTCATACACTCATATCTGTTGTCAAGGGTCAATTAACTTCAGTGATGCTGTCAGTGAAGCATCCCCACTTATACTATTAATTAGTATTCATTACTAAAATGGTACAAAAGAGCACTGAGGCTAATGAGTAAACACATTACATTATGTGATCAGGACCACAGAGACATGTTTAAAGCACTTAATGTAATAACATGACATTGCTTTCTGTTGTCAATGTTTTTGTAAACTGAAGTAAACACATTCATGTTTACAGGCATACAAGATTAGTCTATTTAAGATCATCAGAATCACAAAATGACATATGTCTGGGGATATGCAGCTACAGATTTATCAGGGTCTTTATCAGGGATGTACCGATGTACAGTTGTTTATGAGCTACCATAATATAAGAAAACATATCTCGGGCTCATTTAAAAAGGTGATGACAAATTACTCAATCTGATTTTTCAATTGTTCTTTTTGCCAATAACATAAAGATTGAATAAAACAACCAGAGAGGACGAGGGGTCCAAGTACTTCAAAGGAAACACCTGATGGAATATCAGTGTAAAGAGCATTTTAATAAGTAAGTAAAATAGAGTACTGTGCAAAGTATTTGGAAAGTTGCACGTGTGGCAGAAATGCAGTAAAGTTAGAATGTCTTCAAAAATAGACACGTTAATTTTATTCATCAATTAACAAAATGCAAAGTGAGTAAACAGTTCAACAAACTGCCTTGTGCTGCAGCCAAATATTTCAAATTGACTCATCAGTCCAGAGCACCTGCTGCCGCCATTTTTCTGCACCCGGTCCCTGTGTTTTTGTGCATAGTTGAGTTGCTTAGACATCTTTCCATGTCGGAGGTTTGGCTAATCCGTAGCAAGTCTTCCATGATGGCTACTTCTGACTAGACTTCTACGGACAGTAGATGGGTCCCAGGCTCCCACTGTTTTCTGCAGCTCTGAGCTGATGGCACTTCTGAATACGAAGGGAAGTAAAGCCCCTTTTCCACCGCATAGTACCAGCTCGACTCGCCTCGACTCGCCTTTGTTTGGTTTTCCATTGTGGAAAAGTTGTACCTGTACCTGCTTCCAGGTACTTTTTTTCGTATCACCTCCGTCGAGGTTCCAAGCGAGCTGAGGCGGATTGGTGAGAGAGAATAGTCACTATTCACTGCATCATCATTGCGCGCGCCAGACAGAGGCCAGCAACAGAAAGTTTTATATTTCACAGTTTTCGTATTGTTACGGCCGCCGCTGGCTGCCTTAGTGTATATTAATTGTTGTGTTCCTATGATTCTGACATGCAAACCTAGCTGTTTGATTCCCTGTCGAGGATTGGTTCCTCTGGAGCTGAGATCACCTACTTCCTGGTTGCTGTTCGCTGGCGTCTGTTATTAGTGTGACTGTGATCCGACCGAACCTACCAGTCAGGACTCTTCAATCAACGCCAGCTGGACTATAAACACCTTATGTGTCCACAGTTCATCGTGAAGCGACTTACAATTGCTATACATGTCAGAGGTCGCACGCCTCTGAAGCAACTTGGGGTTAATCTTGCTCAGGGACACAATGGTGGATGTCTCACAGTGGGAATCAAACCCAGGTCTCCCACACCAATGGCAAGCATCTTATCTATGCGCCATCACCACCCCATGTACTATGTGCAATGGAAAACAGAGCACGGCCAAAACAAGTCGAGTAGAGTCGAGTCGAGGCGAGTTGAGCTGCGAGTGTCTGTCCTCAGCCGCAGGACAGTTTCTTTGGCCAACCACTGCGTCTACGGTCCTCAGCGTTGCCTGTTTCTTTGTACTTCTTCAAAAAGAGCTTGGACAGCACATCTGGGAACCCTTGCCTGCCTTGAAATGTCTGCCTCTGAGAGACCTTGCTGATGCAGTATAGCCACGTTGTGTCTTGTTGCTGTGCTCAATCTTGCCATGGTGTATGACTTTGACAGTAAACTGTCGTCAGCAACCTCACCTTGTTAGCTGAGTTTGGCTGTTCCCCACCCAGTTGTATTCCTCCTACAGAGCTGTTTCTGTTTCAGTTAAGTCATTGTGTTTCAACCTACATATTAAATTGGTGATCATTAGCATCTGTTTGGTATAATTGTTTAATCATACATCTGGCGATATCACTAAAATAATCCCAGACTTTGTGCAAGTGTACCTAGAAGAATTGATGCTGTTTTGAAGGCAAAGGGTGGTCACACCAAATATTGATTTTTCTTCTGTTCACTCACTTTGTATTTTATTATTTGATAAATATAATCTATTAACACGTCTATTTTTGAAAGCATTCTTATTTTACAGCACTTCTCCACACCTGCCTAAAATGTTTGCACAATACATTATTTCCCAGTGTGATGATTTTTGGTTCCCTTTTCTTGTCATGTAAAAAAAGAAAAGCATTTGCATCTTGCAGTGATGTGCTAAAACTCCATAATCAATGTTTGAGAATTATATCTCTTTGAAAAGTCAGTCATTTTTTGCTTTATTCCCTTTATTTAGAGCCTTTTGGCATTGTTTGTGTCTGTGTAATCAAGGCATGCTCATAAATGCCATCAATTAGCATGTGAGTGGTACTGTATATGTCCTGTCACAGCTTTTATGAGTTGTGATACTTTTACCATTATAATTGTACAGTGAAAAGAGCAAGAGCATCACTCTGATAATCAACATGAAATAGTTTGTGATCTGAGCTGGTAAAAAGGAAGCACCAATTCACACAAAATTGCATTTCATTATCTTAAATGCACCTGCACAAAAATACAGCCTAGAGTTTTTCAATCTGTAGCTAAATTTATTTCAGTCAAATAGGCAGTTATAATACAATAATAATAATAATAATACATTTAAGTGGTCAGTTCTTTGGTTAGTTATTCAATCAGTGATGTACTAACTCAGTATCTTTAGCTAAGTATTGAATTCCTAAGTGACTATAGTTGTAAAAATTGTAAAAAAAAAATGCACAGTAGTAAGGCTATGAATCAAAATTTTCTATATATTATATAACACTTAATGCCACTTTATGGCAGTGAGTAGCTGCAGGTGCAGAGCGGAGTGGTAGAGCTTTCAGACCGTCTTCTGGACTTTTGGAATATACAGGGATAGAGGTAAATAAACTGTACTTGAACATATTGTCTGGAAAAAAGGGCTATTGGGTGCGTTATTTTGTTTCAGCTCATGTGAGACCATATTTCTTGCTTTCCGTAGCAAGATGATGACAGAGGGGTGCCAATAACAGGTCTCTTTATTCATAGCAGAGAGTTGCTCCAACGGATGCAGCAATGCTTTTGACAGCTCTGGGGAAAATGCTGGAGATCACTTACAGATATTTCTGCTTAAATTCAGCAGGCTTATGTTTAAACCCTGTTTAGAATTGTTTTGCAGTGTTTTGCAAGAACAGCTGGTCTGTCATGTAATATTAGTTACATCATTACTTATTCAACAATGCAATTCCAATGGCTAAAAAAAAGTTTAAAAACACCTCAAGCGAGTGTGAAACCTTTTTAATAGATATTATGAAGGGTTTGTTGAAAACTGTTTCTTCCATCCAGCTTTTCTCATTAGATCATTTGAAAGCAAGAGAATTTTATTTTTGAAGTTATATTTTGTGGTTTTGGCAAATACTGGGGCAGGATCACCAAAGAGAAAATTAAAAAATTGAGAGGTGAAATATCTTCAAATATCTTCTACCAAGTCCATTTCTCCTCGATAGTAACCTCCCTTTGACAAGTGACTTATAATACAACATTTTATATTGGCCTTGTTACAGACCTATATCTTGGTGTTGGCTTATTATTAAGAAGACATGACATGTTGATAACTTTCCCAAAAAAATTTACTTTGTTTTACCATTGTCATTACAGTTCATCTTACACAACCACAATTAGACATCGCTATGCATTTTACTTGCTTCCAAAACAAATGCTCTCCAGATCAAGATCTTTACGACTTGAGGCGGTGGAAACACTACCGCTTCAGTCCACAGGGGCCATCTCTCTCGTTATATTAGGTAGGCCTACACAACAGTTTTAGAACAATCTATTTAAAATAAAGTGCAACAGAGCGAAAGGTAAAATATTGTTTCAGAACAAGCCCATTTGAATGTTAATTGGCACTCCTTTGCCAACTACAACTACATGGATCAAGCACAACGGCACAGCTGTGTGTGTCGCATATTGTTGGTTTGGGTGTTTTGATGGGATTTACTGACAATAAGAAAAAAGAGAGTAGAATAAGAATAATAGAATAATAATAATAATAATAATAGAATAACACCAGACGTATCCTAAAAATCAGTGAACAGAGAAAAATGAGAAACTCTTCATCCTCTCCTCTCTCACTGCATCTGTTTTCTCTTCAGTCTGCCTGAAGAGAGCGAGCGTTTAAACAGCATCAACAGACAGCTGCTCTAACAGGTTCCTGTAGGTGAGAATTTAATCTGGGTGAGTGTGTGTGTGTAAATATGGTTAAAAGGATTTCAAATGGAGGCAAGGCAAGCAGAAAAAAACTGTTATCCACAGACACACATACCGAGAACACACACACACACAGCCATTGCTGATATTATAGTAACACTTGGCTGTTTCTCAGAAGCGAAAGAACCTGTGGAAAAATACAGATAGAAAATATTATGCATGTATTTATACACCCACACACACGCACTAATGCACACACCCAAACACATGTACACGCACGCGCTTCAGAATTATGCAGTTCTACTTCAGGCAGGCTTTGCCCTCTAACAGGCTCTATAGCCTTGACAACTCAAACTGTGAAGCAGCGAAATGAACATGTGCTTGCTCAACCAATCAGAATGAGCTGAGCTCTTCCCACAGAACCAGCCATATAAGTATGTTATAATGCATATTGACAAACGCTTTCTTTACTGAAAGACAATGTTTTGCTTCTGCATCTCTATTTTATGTGTTAAGTAAAACATTCCTCCATTACATAACACAGCCGCCACCTGACAGGCGAGACTCAGGGCCCTAGCTTCCACCTTTTATTAAGCAGAGCGCAGCGCAATTGTCATTGCTAGTTTCCGACTGAGCGCTCACGTTGTGTAAGAAACAAATGTACTTGCACCCATCTATGCGCCCCCATTGGAAGTGTTGGTCTTAAAATGAGACGCGTTGCTATCTTGAGGCAGCAGAAAGCATTGACCAACAAAACTTGGTGTAAAGTCAATGCCAAAGTATTTTCCTGCTCTTTAAAAAAGATTATTATTGACCTAGTTGTTACACATGCACAGGCGGGTTCACAACCCACGTACACTGCTTAACACGCGCAGGGAGGGACGCTGGAAGTCAGTCACAGTTGGGGGTGCTGAGAAACGTTCTGTCAATACAATAACAACACATTAAATTCTGGTTTGAATGGCCAAAAATTACAACAATTTCAGATTATTATTAACTTGAACAACATACTATATGTCAAAGCAACCCCAACAATACACAGTCAACAACACTAATGCTAACTAATGCATGAGACCAGTGTCTCAATGTTTAGCTCCTTTGCCTGTAAGCTAGCATGACATGTCTGGAACAGAGTCATTGCAATATCAAGATTTACACCACTGAGCCCGCAGCGGCCTTCAAAAGATAATGTTCACGCCAGATGATCCATCATTTTCAGAGGGTTACAAGTAGGCCAAGAAAACCAAGAACTAAGGAGAATAATTCCAATTTTAAGATCATAGTGATCAATGAGGCAGACTCTAATTAAAATCTAACCTATGGTTCTATTTTTCACATTTAGATGGTTAAATTATGTTAGAAATTGGCCTACCGGTAGGCTGCAGTTTAATTTTTGCCCTATTGAAACAAGACAAGTTCCCTTAAAATATATATATATATCAGCTTACCTGTGTTAGTGGTGCAAACTGGTCAGCTATAATTATTTTCTTTATAAAAACAAGATTGATCAAAAATATCTTCTTTCAAAAATGAAAGACATAAGCCCGATTTGCAAGTCAGTGAGCTGGAGCTGGATAAATCGAGAATTGATCGGTGCTTACCAATCGTTACGTGTGAAGTACTCAACGACGCATCAAAGAGGCTCACCAATGCCAACCAGATATCTAGCATGCTAAAAATCTGGAGCCATGGGCCGACTCGACATCCACATCCAGCCAATGAGAGCAGGCAGCTACTTTTTCACTACAAAACATTTTTAACTCTCCTCCAACTATTATTACTATTACATTGTTAAATGTTTCAAAAGATTCATGAGAGACATTAATCTAGAGACGTAGTGTGTACATGTACACGGCCAGAATTTTGTGCGACACCTTTACACTGAGCTCCTCTCTCCTCTGCTCCCTCTCATCTGTAAACATTCTTATGCTATTGTTACATATTACTAACTCAACATCTTCCCTCTCCCGTAGTTGTGTGCTTTCTCATCCCTCTCCTCTCGCAAAAGAGCGCAAAAACCCCTTCTGGTCCGTTAACTTGCACCTGAATGTGAGAAGTAAGTTGAATCGAAATCCTACTAGAGGAGCCCCACAGAACCGCAGGTACCCCCAACGCAGAGGTGTAGTAACTTTAGTCAATGCTGGACTTTAATTTCCCTAGGTGAGAGTCTTAACTCGCTGGACAGGCTGTTTCTTTCGTTTCCTTTTTCTCTCTTTTACTCCTGCTTTTGCTGAACACATTTTTGGACCCCAAAGAAGATTGTTACACACCTAACAATCTCATACCTGCAGAAAGAAGATACGATTCCAGCGTTTCCTTTACGAAATCTCAAATAAGAGGCTCGTGTCTGGGCAGAGATAGCTTTATAACTGTGTGTTATTGTAACCTGAGCTTCATGGTCGTGATTTTTGCTTTGCCGTGGGAAATAACTTGCCGCCGCGTCTTCTTTGCTCCTGTGCTTGGCATGTTTCATTGTTGTCGCTCCCACGCTGCTGGGCCTTTACTTGTGTTTTTTCTGATACTGCCTCTGGAGCCAATAACTGTGTTTTATCAGACCAAAGTCCAGTAACCCGATTGCTGAACCTTGCTTTGTGTGCCATTTTCTTCCTCTTTTCCTATCCCTTGGTTTAAGCCTCGTGGGCCTGCCCGCCATTTTGGATCATTGCGTGACAAGCCACCTAACATGGTCACATCCTCCATCTTCTTCCTTGTCCCCCCCTCTACTCTCTCACACACACACACCTGCATCACTTGCTTGCTGATTGTTGTATGATTTAACTGTGCATAGAGTGGGTTATTGGCTGAAGTAGTAAACCACTGATCTGTGCTAAAGTTATATAAACCCCCAATCAGTGGGAAATGTTGGGTCTCTGTAATAATATTATGAAGGGAACGGCCTGCTCTGTATGAAAAGTGCTCTGAGATAACTTCTGTTAGATATGGTGCTATTTATATATAAAATTTAATATAAATTGCATTTCATTCACCCAATCACATGGTCTGCCTCCACCCTAGCCAAGCACATTCTGTAACACCAACCCTGCTGATAACAAAGACGACAGAAATAAAGAACATTTCTCTCCTGCTGGGCGGATGAGACTGATAAAGCAAGGTCACCAAAAGTTTGCCTCATCAGTCTCGCCCCACCTCCCTTCTTCGGGGCATCTCTAACAAGCTGAGATCAGAGATAAAGGGAATGGATGTGATGTTAATGGATGCCGCTAAGCTGAGCTGCCGCATGTCCAATCACCACCCTTCAAATCAACACCGAGCAAATCTGCCTGGCATCAGTGCAGACAGGAGACAAGATGTCCAGGAGAGACAGGGTCCTTGCCCCACTTTTACTACCCCCAGTATGCCTCTTCTCTCTCCTAATGGGCATGGACCAACTTCCTCGTACAGTGGCCCCCACTCCCAACGCCCACAAGCAGGTTATTCTTCTGAACTTCATGTTCCTATTCCTGTTTTGATAAGAAGCAGTGTACTCAAATAAATCTGCAGAATTATCAAATTTGATATCAGTTAGTCCTCTTCGCAAAAAAAAATGTAAATTGGCAAACACTTGCTTTTAACGCATTAAATTTAGCTTTATTCTTGGCATGCAAATCATTTTTAATTTATGATTGCATTCAAGCATAATCTTGATTTTAATTATATATATATATATTGAGAGAGGCTGTTGTCCCACAATGCAATACATGAATGAAAGTGAGGTGGTACTGGGGCTGGACTTTGGACTTGGTAGGTAGGCAAATGGTAAGTGTACTGCATGCTGCTCTGCCGTGCTCTTTTTCTTGCCAGAGGCTTTGGCTGAATGAACCCCCGCTGCAGTAAACGCTCTTCTGTGATGTTCCCCATTTTCCCAAATGTCATCAAGCTATTTTTGGAGTAGTTGGGTGGCCATTTTTCTTACTGTCTCTTCCTTTTCTGCCTTATGCTAGTTACATTTGCAAATGTTAGCATAATATGTTTTCAAATGCCGCTACCTTTTATCTGTAGGAGGTGTTTATTATTTAGTTCAATATTTTTTGGAGGCTGGTTTCGATAAGTTTCAATATTTCAGCACTGGGCCTACTTTCCTGCAGGTATATCAGAAGCACTGTAGAGATATGAAATTTTCTATCAGTGTATACATTAGGTTATCTACCTCTGTAGAGAAGAGATGGACCAATTTTCTCTGTAAAGTCAAAGCGGTCCTTGATAACAGCTAGACAGTGAGTTAGATGATGGTACATGTTTTGTCCCCTTCTACAGCTTTTGCTGCAACAGTCCTAAAATAATGGCTCTGGTTAGTGAGGTTAGGGTTGTGTGTGTGGTGGTGATTGACCTACCTGCTGTCTTCCAGGCTGGATGCAGGGTTAACCAGGTCAGGCATGTCTGAGGAGGAGGTGCCTACTGTCGTCATAATAACCAGTTCAGGGTCCAGGATGAAGATCTCTTCCTGGGAGATTTCTGATACGTAGTTGAGATGTTCCTGATTAAAGAGTTTCATCAAACAGTTAGTACTCAACATAAATCCCTAAAACACTATTGATTTCAAGTTTGTTATTGCGTATTACTCTAAATGAAATCCTTTGCTAAACTGTAGCAGAGCTGTAATTAAATTATTGAGGCCAACTGTCGACATGAATATGTAAAAATTGACATTTGTGGCTCCTACATACTGTATATGTTTGTCTTACATATTTATCTTTATTTTGTTTAATTGCTACATTAACAGCAAAATACTTTGATACACTGTTTCACGGTATTTGTCATTTTATATAGTAATATTGTAATTTCATGAACATTTTTTGGGAAAATAAAGCAAATTAAATGGCTGACCAGTCACACTGACTGAAGCGGCTCATTGATTTGCAACACTGCAGACAATTGCTTGACAGAGAAAACCTAAAACTGTAACATGCTTTGAAAGTGGCTCTCAGAGCTGTAAGGCAAACGTGATTTGTAGTGATTGCAATAAAACATGAATGTGTAACCATAGGCTCTGAGACGAACTGTAGAAACAGTGAATCTCTGAACTCTGACTCTGAACTAGGAAGGAGCTGAATATATTAGCACAGTAGACAGTTGCAGTAGTAGAAGCATATGTACCTATGGTGTGTGAACCACTTGTCAGAGCGATGCCAAGTACGCCTTCACTACCCCCACAGTGGGAATAATTAAGCTGGCATAAAAACCAAATTCTGTTCACCCTGATGAAACACTGGACATCTGCTCCCACTGCTGCTGCGTTTACATGAGTCGAGACGAGCCAAGTCACCAGGAGAGAATCAGACCCCACCACAGGAAAAACTTGGACTCTTCTTTACACTAAAACCCAAGGTCGAAAATCGTATTTTTCTGTTTTGTTTTTGTAAAGTATTCATGTCAGGCCCCTTCGCATTATTAAATGTATAATTATAATTACATTCATTATGCGTTAGCCCAGCGATTCCAACAAATATATATATAGCCATATAGGGAATGTGTTGCCTAAAAAGTTTGGGAACCGCTGTGTTTGACAAATTATACCCAGTGAAGTCGAGTCAGGCGAGATAGACATACCTGTGCTCTGTCTATCCTGTAGAAACGATCTGCTGTTGTGGCTGAGGAGACAAACAGAAACACAGTGTTAAACCAATCAAATATTATCTGTGGTGAAAGAAAACCTAGTCTTTAAATTCTGCCGATTGTTTATCAGTCACCAAAAGTTCAAAAAAATTTGTTAAATTGTGCACAGGTGGGCTCCCACGGCTGCGGCAATTATACTGAGAATCAAGTATTTGTGACAACCTGCAGTCTAACAAGACAATGCAGTATCATCACACTGTGAAAAAGCACATTCAGTCAGTTCTCTGTCTGTTACACAATAAAATACCTTAATGGTGTTTACACCAGAATAAAGCAGAGAACAAACAATTTGTGAGGACTGAATTGGTGATCAGTGTGGTTTAAATGTGTGTTTTCTAGCAGTGTTCTGCATTTGCTCAAGATGAAAATGAGTCATCTTGGATAAATACCGGAAAACTTCAATTTATTTGATAATAATCACCTATTTATGACAGGCATCTCTTTAGGACAGGCCTTTAATTCCTTTCCCACAATACCCATGCTCAGATGGGAAATAGGCTACAATCAAATTGTTTATTTTAATTGTCAAATTGGGACTAGGCTTTTAATTAAAGTTTTACGGTAGTTCTAAAGTTGCTTAAGCAATGTCCCTGCCAAATAAATACAAAACCAAAATACAATAGAAATACAGAGACAGAGATTAAAACCTTAAGGCCTCAGTATGCTGCGAGTGAAGGGTGCACATTTTGTGAAGTTCTAGAAATCAAAACCTTTCCAGCACGGAAAGATGCTTCCAAACACAAACAATTCAACAACTACTTTTGCTCTTTAATTAACATTTATTATGGTGGATCAATATCAAAATGTCCATACCTGCTTATTTAAAATATTGATTTTCCTTCAAATTATTTTTCATTCATTTGACAGTTACACAGCAACTACAGCTTCTTCAATAAGTGAGGGGATGATCAAAATTTAATTACAAGTCTTGCATTATAATCAAAATATCACCCAGTGTGATATAAAGCATGACTGTCTTCTCCAGAGGTAATCTTTGTTTAGACATATCACAGGTGATTAGGAGCTAGTACAAAAAGGTGATAGAAGATCCCGATTTCAAGACAACCTTCACTGATGGACGCCTTTCAGAAAGACAGTAAGCAGGTAGCTCACTGTGAGCACATGGTATTTCTATACAACCAGTGCGCTCGTAGCCGAGACGGCGTTCTAAAAATAAACATTTTCTCTGTTTTATTACTCAATCTGGAATCTGGAAAGTATGTAATGAGAATACCCAACCTGCAGGAAAAAAAAAACTGATAATCCCCATCTTGCTTTCAACTAAGTATGTATTGTGCAGCTGTTTTATGTAGAAACATCTATGTTAGATCAGGACAGATCCTCAGACGCTAAAAACTAGCTCAGGAAGAGAAATTATCTTTTTATTATTACCAGATTTATTTACATTTATTTGTTTAGCTGACGCTTTTACCCAAAGCGACTTACAATTGCTATATATGTCAGAGGTCGCACGCCTCTGGAGCAACTAGGGGTTAAGTGTCTTGCTCAGGGACACATTGGTAGATGTGTCACAGTGGAGGATTGAACCCGGGTCTCTCACACCAATCCACTGCACCATCACCACCCCTATGTTGAATTATAGGGTCACATACCGTGGGTGTTTGGGTGTCACTTTAAAATAAAACATGTATATTTAGGATTACTTTAGGATTACAGTATGACTGATCACCTGCTTACTACACCTCTTCAAACACTTCCCCCTCTCTTTCAGTTAGCTATATTTGTTTGACTCCAGTTCTCTGCTAAATTCCACCAGGACTCAACAGAAGCAGAGGTGTGTATGTGTTGTGTGTGTGTGAATGCCTGTATAACATTGTGTAAGATGCTTGGTTTTTCCCTGTGATATTTTTGGCTTTCTGCCGTTATATGAGATTAATATTCATGACATTTCCCCCAATGAAAAAAAAACAGGATCTGATGGAACTATTCTTTGTGTTATTTTGAGGGAGTACCAGCGCAGAAGCCTTTTTGCATGGTAGTCTTTATGCTTCACAGTTGCTCTAGACACTTTATTACCACTTCAATTAATGTGCAAATGATTTTATAAATGGTGGGTCAAATCTTTTAAAATGTTCTAAAAAAAATATTTAGGGAGGTTTCTCTGCTGTGAAACTCATGAATGGCTCATTTTTGAGACAATCTAAATATTGCGTCACAGGTGTCACTGATGCTTGCAGGGACCCAGCATGTGTACTCTGCAGGGCTAAGTATCACTAGGACTAGGAGGAAGTGTTTACAGAGTAATTATATAGTGTACATTGTGATTTGTGTTACATTGTAATTCTGTGGATTCATTTCAATGCAGTCATAATTATCCTCATGGGTGTTCAGAGTTGTATAAAAGTCATGGAGCCAGTTTTAATAGAACTTGCTTGGTGAACTTTCACATAACGGATGAATGACATTTAAAAATGCTATATTAGAGTCAGCGTGGATTTCAAGTCCAAGTGTTTAAAAAGAAATGGATGGTTGTAAGTTGCCTAAGACAAGCTGAGTGCATTTGTCCTTGATAAAGATTTGTTGTGATATTACTATTTATAGGAATACGTTAGGACTTAATTTAAGCTGACAGCAAAATATTCCACTTCTTCTATACAGATATATACAGTAGAGCTTTTTAGTAGGTTGTCTCAAATGAAATACTAAAAATACATATCATATACATTTACTGTATGAAATACCTGGAACATAATTTAAAACATAATATATAGATGGTTTGTGAGGAGCTTTATTAAAGCCAATTTCACAGGAAAAGACAGACTAAATAAAGAAGCTAAATCAAAATGAGTCTTGTTACGGCTATATGACTTTATATAAGCAAGTTACTTTGCAATGAGAGCATAAGTAGTTCAGATCACACTGGGAAAAAAGAAAATTTCTTTTGTACTGCTCACTTTTTCATGTCCTATAAGTTGATATACTTACAGTCAAGGAAACACCACTTTGGAGATAATCTCTGCGAGGAAAGAATCTGCGGCTTGGCTGCCTCCTCCTGAATGACAAACAGACACAACAGTTAGATTGCAGAGCAGGAGATAGCTGGCTGACAGTATAACAGAAGCTCAGCTGACCTGAGGATGGAACTTTTTTTGTTAATGGTGATCTATCTATTTATAGAACAGAAGGACCAGCACGCTGACAGAATAGCTCAGAGGGCAGACAAGAAGAAGAAATGGATGGATGAAGCAGAAGTTTTGGCTTCTTTGGTTAGGATAGTATGAGATTGCAGGTAGATAAAATTACAGTAGGTTATGACACTACTTAGTGAAAGGGCTGTCAATCCTCAGAGATGTATCACATCCTCTTTATGGCGAATATGAGTTGTTACCATCAGGATAAAGATGAAAGGTACTGTCCCCACCCACTACCCATGCTCAAAGATAGGAGAGACATTGCTTCCAGTATAACTCTTAAACAAATCATAGCCATGATAGCTGTGTCACTTGAATTTTGTTGTACTTGATTTTTGATTGTTGGTGATGCTGTTATGGGGCACTGAAACAAAAGGAATTTCTGAAAGCATAATAAAAGTGACAGAAATAGTAAACCCAAAGACATATTCCATAAATCTGAAGTGTGTGCAAATCCAGCATCTCAATCTCAGGGAATACATTACGGCCTAATGCAAAATAAATACAGAATGTAACACTCCAATAACCCCAGGCACTGATGAATGACAGTCAGGGCTGCATGGTGTGAATAACTTAATGTCATCCATGCTTTGTATCTTGACAACAAGCTCAAAGTAGACCCAAAGTGACGGACCCAGGTGAAGACGTTTTTAGGCTAAATCTTTCATCAGCGACTTTGGTCTTTAGAGAAGTTCTTTAGAAAATGAAGAAAAAACAACAACTCTGTGGACTGGACCTGTTAATTCTTTTACTGAACAGCTGATGCTTCAGATTTTTCTCTTTAAAGGGAGAGTAAGTGATGGTAATACAAGAAACTTTTTGTTCAAGTCAGTGAATATTTCCTCACCGTCCACTAGCTCTCCGTTTTGTGTGTGTTCTGAGAAAAAAAAATCTGGTTTCCCTACACAGCCCTGGCTCTGTAAATGGTAAACAAAAGAAAGTGGTGTGGGCCTTGCCACACAACATTGTTCCAGCCAATCAGCAACAGTTAGTGCTGGTGCATAGGAGCAGTGGAAGAGAGAGTTCTATACACCGGCACATTCGAATGTGCTGGACTCCAGGTACTGTGAAGAAGGAGAGATGACTGAGAAACAGCTAAAGAGGAAAAGATCTGAAGACTGACTATAAACAGAGAAGAAAGTTGTATAACCAGGCAAGGTCAAAGGCATTTCAACGCTGGAGAAAACTCACTGAATTAAATTTGGGGGGCGGAGCTTCTAATGGAGCCCTGAAGGGAGGGGTGTATTTGAGTGGCAGTCAATAATGCTTCTGCAAAATCACTTACTCTCCCTTTAATCCTGAAGACATGTTTTGGTCACTGTCACCATTTTTTTGTAGCCAATGCCAATAAATGCATCCCATTCTGTAAAGGGATCTCTAAATGTTACCACCAACCCCACACAATATTCAGATAAGCAGGGGATCACACAGGAACTCACAGGAAATGCTGAACTCACAGCATTGTCCATGAATGTGGAAGATAAAGCTGGTGGCTAGCCTGCTATCTGCTAACGTTGGCCTAAAATGGGAACCAAGCTGTATTTTGTCATGCCAAGTGTTTTCTCTGAAGTAGGATAAACAAATCTAATCACAGGGTTGGCGGTTTGATCCCGAGCTCCTGCTGTCCTCAAGTTGTGGACTTGTCTGGACTAGCTCGCTGCCATCAGTCTGCGAGTGTGTGTGAATGGGTGAATGAGAGGGAAATTGTACTAAAAAGCTCTACCAAAGCTCTCTGATAAAAGCACTACACTATATTAATGCAACAATTTCTTTTTCATCTCTGCCCACACCAGCTGATCGTTAGTTACCAGATGAATTCACATTCAGACCAGTTAAATGTGCAGCACCACGAGCCTGATCCCAGCCAGACCCCATTAGTTATTCATTTTAAGCTGATTCACCGACTCTCCCATATTAATCCAAGGTTAACAACTTCTCATGTCCTCCGGTTTATCTCCCTGCAAACATATTATGTCTGTGTGACCACATAGCCATGATCTTTGAAGAAATGATTCTGCATTGTGAAGAAGGCGATGATGAGCAGTGAAATGATGTGTGTATTGAGCCATTCAGACAGATGCTGATACACGTTTTAACCATGTATCTGTGTCGGTCTGATCGGGGGAACAACAAACCTCTCAATGAATTATTAGTTATCCTACATCACTGCTACTACGAGTTTAATGAACCAATATATTAGATTAATAGAATAGAAATTAAATTTGGCCTCAATCAGCTTTGTAATGTTTGAAAATTTGAGGAATAAAGTCTGGAGAAAGTTCATATTCACTCGCCGCATTAATGCAACGTTTTATATTTTGCTATCATTCGGACTCCTTTTTATCCAGCTTCCAATTAATTCAGAATGCTGCAGCAAGACTTTTAACAAGATCAAAAAACAGACACCATCTTACTGAGATTCTTGCCTCCCCACGCTGGCTCCCTGTTAGCAGTAGACTGAAGTTTAGAACCTTGGTCTTTGTGTACACAGGGCTAAATGGTCTTGGCTCTGCCTCTATCTGTGAACTCCCACCCCCGTTCAACACCTCACCTCAGATACTCCCACCAAGGCCTTCTGTCTTTCCACAGATCAAGAACTAAATGTTCTGGTGATAGAGCTTTCTCAGCAGACGCAAAACTGTTAAATTCTCTTCCTCCATCAATTTGTTTTTCCTCACTCTTTTGATGTTTTCAACACACTTTGACTCACTAACTCTGTTAACTGTGCCTCACATTTCACTGTAGCTGAAGGCCAATGTTGTACGCACGCTCTTTCGTTCTTTATCTATGTGCTGTAAAGAACTTTGGATCAACTTTGTTGTGTACTTTTAGATAAAACTGATGCAATCAAATCCAACAGCTCTGCAGTAAATCCTCCCTTCTTGAAGGTTCTAATGTTCGTGTTGAAACTGTTTCAGAGATGTGTTGAGTCAACTGCATGGTCAATTTGAAGGCTACTTGTGCTGTTTAGTCTTGGGGAATAGTGACACTACATATAATGATGATACTACTTTCCCGGTAGCAGTCAGAAATTATAGCTATTTTCTAAAACCATGTAACATTTTCTTGAAGCAAGCTATTGCTGCCACTAAGTAGCATGCCAATACAACCAAACGCTGCATCACTACATTTTACATTTGTTTTCTTAGAAAGAGTGGATCTGCGGTTTGATGGTACGTAGCAGAAAGAGAAATAGGACCAGCAGCCAACTAGTCCTGAGGGATGGAGTCAGCTCTGGAGAGCAGATTCAATTATTCTACAATTCACTGAGAATTAGACAAAAGGCTTATTCAGGAAGAGAATTAAACTGCAGCTACATCAAAATCTTTGGTCACTTCATCAACATCCCTACACAGCACAGCAAAGTGAAATGCATTGGTCTGGATGGAAGCCTGCAAACTCTGGCCACTCATGTCATACAGTTGCCATCACCGGCCTTCGTGCTGTGATAAAATCTTGGCAGAATAGTGAATCCTCAGGATCTTTAGCATAAAACTGATCACATTTATAGATAATCAATGCTGTTTGGGCAGCTTCAATGCCATACAAAACAACCTATTTCAGTTCAGCACCGCCGAGAAGAGACTGAACGTAAAAAAGTCTCCTTCCGATAGATGTGACAGGAGGAGAACAACCCGAAGAAAGTAAAGTAATTTTTCTTTCAAACTGCAAACCTTTCATGCAGACTGTGACAGAAAGGCTGGCTGAAGTAAACACCTCTCCTACTCTCGCTCTGCGTTTGTCTGTACTTATCTAATCCTGCTGTCGAGCTCAGCAGC
The DNA here is from genome assembly GCF_014851395.1 of Micropterus salmoides. Lineage (NCBI taxonomy): Eukaryota > Metazoa > Chordata > Actinopteri > Centrarchiformes > Centrarchidae > Micropterus > Micropterus salmoides. The sequence goes on from NW_024040040.1 coordinate 7,227,713, forward strand.
AGTCTCTAGCTGAGTAAACTGCCCGCAGGCTTTTATAGCAAACCTACAAACACTGACTCAAAAGCTGAACTTGTCTGACTGACTGACTTTTCTCTTCTTCACCTTCTTTCTTCTCCTGTCTCTTCTCCATTCACTCCTGTTCATCATCTTACACATAAACTTACTGAGTTCCTCCTCTGTTTTGGTCAGATTTAGAAAGCCTTCCGGGCTTCTTTCTGATATATTCGGCGCCTGGAGTCATGTGTGTTATTTATCAAACAGGAGCATCAGCCTGGAACTGTAGTTTACCTGTTGCTCCAGGTGTCAGCTGTGTGATGCACCTTTTAAAAAGGTTCACACAATTTTCAAAGGCCTGATCTATGCCTCTGAAGACAAGGTGTAAATAGTTCATGTGAAGACTGTGGTGCAGAAGAGAAACCTGAATTAAGCCTTATTCTGCAGAAATCTTAGGAGGACAGCAAAAATATCTAGGAGTCTGTGATGAATGAATTTGTCAAACAAATTAATTAATTTCAAAGATAGGACTGTAATGTTGCACATTTTGAGAGACACACGCCAGCCAGCAGAAATGAAATGATTGTGAAGGTTTGGGGCTGTGCAGGCGAGAATGTGTTACAGAAGCATAATGAAACTGCAAGCCCATGTATAAATTTTTCATTTTTTATCATCATTTCATCTCTTTAATTCATTACTTTAATGTCTCCTACTATCAAAAAGTCCAGAGATTACACTATACTATCCTTTTTGAGTCAGCAGCTCAGATTTAGCCCTGTGCTTTCATACTCCTGTGTGTAAACTTGGACCATGGGGGTGAGGCCACACTGCTGAGAAAATATTGTCTTCCTAAACAAGTCTTGATTATGCAACTCTGTCTTGAGGTTTGATTACATTGTTATGATCATAAATGATTGAATGTACTGAATATGCTACAGTAAGTGCAACAAAAGTTTACCATATCGGGTCATTATCAGATATTAATTATTTTCTCCTACTAAAGCACAAACTGTGAGCGTCATCAGTCACCAGAGAGCAGGAGAAACGACTGTTACATCATCTGGTTTTGAATAGCAACAAAAGGTCTGACAACAACTCATGAGCTGCCTTCTTAGTATTAGTGAACCAATCTATATAAAAACAGGATAGGTGTTAAAAATAACATTTACGGAGTTAGTGCTGCTCCGCGTGCTCCTGAAGGGGAAGATGAAAAGGCTCATTGTGAAATGAAGGATGTGGGTACATGACAACCACATAAGGAGAACCGAACACAGGCTTTAATCTCATCACATCCACGGTGTCTGCTTACAGCATGTTCAAGACCCTTCACAAGGGTATAAATTTCTTTATTCTCAAATATGGCAACTTAACACCAAGCTGAACAGCAGCGTTTGACTGCAATCTCTGACTGGAACTGTGTTCTCTCTGACAAGCGTCCTTTGTTGAACAAGTAACCACATCCAGTACTGGAGAACACTTCTACATAGAACACCATGAAGTAAAACAAAATATATATTCAATAGAAGGTGCTGGAAGCTTGGTGAATGTACAGGTAGCGGCTACATTTTGTGCTTCCACGATTTTGGACCATCAAAATACGTGGTCTGCTATTGACCGACTACATGATTTGGCATGTCAAAGTTCACCACAGTTGAATACTTGAACTTTGCTTTCCCTCCACAAGCTAAACCGCTGATTTGTTATGATTACATTGTCATGAAGTGATTTTCGATGACGATTCTTTTTACCGTGATGCTGACTGTTAACCATGATGGCAGTTGTTGAGACCGATGGGATTATTTAATTTGTGTGAATTAAACTGAGCCATTGAACTCAGTTTCCCACAATCCTCCAGGTATTCACACCTTGGTACGAACTCCACCCATGAATCCAGCATGTCCTGCCGTGACCAGATCTTCTGATCTTCTCCATGGTTAACTTGAGGTTATTATTGTAACCATAGATCTCAGCCATTGCTAAATTGATGTTATGCTCCACACAGATACAGTCTTTGCATGCTAACAAACTCTTTTTAACTTAATTGAACTGTTATCCAACACAGATCACACATATAAACCTCTAATTTGGCATTACACACAGAGAGGAAACTTAAGAGTGAATATATCGCCAACCTCTTGTATGTCACACTCAAAATCTTTCAACCTATTAGCTACTGATGGTAATTGTGTTACTTGAGAGTGGTGCCCCAAGGTGAATTTAATGCAAGGTAAATTCTATTATTAATTATAGTAATATATTTTTTAAACCTTTATTAAACCAGATGATCTCATTGAGGTTTAAAACATCCTTTTCAAGGGTGTCCTGGCCCAAAACAGCAGCATATTGACAGAGCAGAGTTACAGATATGAACACCAGACACACATTCAACGACTGTTAAGATACACAAATAAACAGTATAACTTCAAGACCACTTAAAAGTACAATTTGCACATGGGTTTAGAGGAATTTGTTATTTTAAAAGCAGTGACAACAACTGTTATTATTAGATTATTGGATATAAATGTTGGTGCCATTTAAACCATAATTCAGTAAACCATGTAACCTTAACCAAGTAGCATTAGTTGTCTAGACTGAACCAGACCTTAACCATGGAGGTGGCAAATTAGAAAACACTAACGAGTCATTTCTAGGGCAGTCCTTTGGGTTATTTTGGAAACCCATAAACCGTTTTTGGAAGTCAGTCTTACCATACTGATTACTATCAGTTAGAAGATGGTGGTGGATAGGAAAAAGCCATAATTTACACTGTGCTATTACAGGACTTCACTAATAGTCCTCACTTTTATTTTAAAAAAGGATCTGCTCTACTTTAAAAATGAGAAGGGAAAAATCTGTACATTGTATGGATTTTTAAGTTGCTTTAGGTTACTTTGGTTGGTTAAGTGGTTCTTACTCTGCTTCTATAAAGCACAGATATGAAAAGCACTGCAGGTTGCCAGCAGTAAAAGGACAACAACCCCATCCCTTCCACCACACACGGCAGTGTGACATGCAGCAAAATCCCACTAACAAAATCCTCCCGGCCACCGGGAGGAAAGAAAGAAGATAAACAGACAGGGGGGAGCCAATCCTTGAGAGTGACTCACAGGAGCAGTGAGCAGGTGAGCTAGTTTTCTCTCTTCCATGACAGTATTTGTTAAATGTCGTTGGGACATCTCAAGAAGCCCATCTTTGATTTATAAAGACCGGTTAAAGCAAGATACTGGTAAGCATGTTCTGAATGAAAAGGGCACAAATCTGACCACACTGATTCTTATTCAGATTTTGTGTTTGGATGTCCATCTGTCTCTTATATTATGTATATGATCTCTAAAACAAAAGGAGAAAAGGTATGTGGAAAGTTTGGTGACCTTAGGGTGGGAAATTTTTTTCTTCTTTTTGTCATATACACAATGGAGTTGGATGTTAAGACTGGCCCATTTATCATGGTTTTATTTGTTCTCTATGAGCTACAACTCACTCTCATTGCTGTGGGTAACACCTCGCTACCTTTCTGACTGACAATGACAATTATATTCAAATCAAATTCAAAGCCCAGTCGTCAGACACAAAGTGACATAAACTCAAGTTAGTGTGAAATTACAGCACACTGATATTGCAAACATCTGTCATCCAATGCAACTACCACTGCAATACCTTCAACCTTGTGTCTCTCGTCCCCATTTTGGTCAATCAGACCAAAAGCTACAGCAGCAATCAAAAACACCACAAGCTCCAAAAGCAGAAGTGCCCCCATCATGTGTGGGGTCACATTACCGGATGAGCTAAAAACCTTTTATGCTCACTTTGATCTCCTCAACAAAGGGTTAGCTGTAAAGTCTACTCCACCTCCAGAGGACCGGCCACTGTCAGTATCCACAGCAGATATGAGAAGAGTCCTGCTGAGAGTGAATATGAGTAAAGCTACTGGGCCTGCTAACATCCCTGGCCAGTTGATGTTATTACTGACATGTTCACGGTCTCACTGTCTCAGGAGAGTGTTCCCACCGCCCTGTGGCACTTACCCCCATTCTGATGAAGTGCGACATTGGACTTCCTCACAAACAGACCCCTACACAGTTTGGATTGGCAAAGCACGGGGCTGAGCCGGTGAACAATTTCAGGTTCCTGGGAATCAACATCACAGAGAACCTGACATGGTCATCTCACATCTCCACGCTGGTGAAGAAAGCTCAGAAATGGCTGTATTTCTTAAGGAAACTAAAGAAGGCAAAATCCTGTGCCAAGTTCGTGTTAACTTTTAAAGAGGAGCAATAGAAAGCACCCTGACTGGAAACCTTGCTAACTGGCATGGGATGTGCACGGCCCAGGACAGGAAGGCTCTGCAGCGGGTGATGAAAACAGCTCAGAAGATCATTGGTATCATCACTGATCATCTACCGAGCATCAGTGAGATCGGTGAGGTGACGGGCCTGTAGAGCCCAAAGGAAACTAAAAGATAGGGTGCCATCTGGCCAGAGATACAGAAGCATCGGCTGTCCTACCACCAGACTGCAGAGCAGCTTCTTCCTCCAACCCTTTGTTGTGTGGTGTATAACATATGTGCATTTGACGCTTAACAGTTGTAAAATGACAAATAAATCTACCTTGTACCTTGTTTCTGAATGGTGATTTTATCAACAAGAGCAAACTAAACACTTAGCAAATGCACAACAATAACAGAGTAATGCTAATTTATTCTGTGGCAGTGGTTAAAGCAGGAAGGCAGCACGTCAATTATGTTAATGATTCTGCAGCTTCTGACTTGAGATGTGCCGCACCAGAGGACAGTGCCATTATGCATTGTACGCCACTGTGTTCACCTTTATTAAAATCATATGCAAATGACACCAGGTGGCTACAGAATAACCACACACACACACACACACACACACACACCACTACTCACATCAGACTGGTCGGTCATAACTCTGGATTTTGCTTGTTTGTGGCACGATTACACCAGCTCATCAATCTTGTGTCATTATCTCCTTTCCAACTGTCCAACCGTGGCATTTCATGTTTTATTCTTGGAATGCATAATGGTTCAGATGCTGTTGTGTCACATTTTACGACATGACTTGGCCATTTTTGACGCAAGACAGAATTAATAATTAATTAAATAAATAAATAAAGTTGGATTCTTGAAATATATACATACACATTACAAAGTCAGCCTACTACCACCTGAAGAATATATAAAGGATTAAAGAACTTATGCCTCAGCAGACCCTGGAAAAACTTATCCATGCATTTATCTTCAGTCGACTCGACTACTGTAACGGTGTCTTTACAGGCTCCCTAAGAAATCCATGAGACAGCTGCAGCTGATTCAGAACGCTGCTGCTCGAGTCCTCACTAAGACCAAAAACATTACACATTACTCCAGTTCTGAGGTCTTTACACACTGGCTTCCTGTCTGTCAGAGAATTGATTTCAAAATACTGCTGTTGGTTTATAAAGTACGGAATGGTTTAGGGCCAAATTGCATTGCTGGTCTTCTGCTACGTTATGAACCGTCCAGACCTCTCAGGTTATCTGAGGCAGGTCTGCTTTCTGTCCCCAGACTCAAAACTAAACGAGGAGAAGCTGCGATTAGTTTTTATGCTCCATATATCAGGAACAAACTCCCAGAAAACTGCAGGTCATCTGAAACTCTCAGTTCATTCAAATCAACACTGAAGACTTTTCTTTTTACCACTGCTTTTAATTTAATCAAATGTAAGGCATAGGTCAGTGTCGTACACTGCACTGCATTTACTTTTCATTTTATTCTATTTAAGCTTTAAAATTGATTTTATCGTGTTTTTTTTCTATGTCACCCTTTTAATAATTATATTTCAGTGTGAGTTTTTTTCAATTTCCCTTTGCTGCTTTTATGTTATTTGTAAAGCACTTTGAATTGCCTTGTTGTTGAAATGTGCTATACAAATAAACTTGCCTTGCAAAGTGTAATGTTTGGGAGTATTTCATCCATAAAATGATGACCAGATGCAGTTTGTCCACAAGATTACAAATCATTTTAAAATGATATTGTAATTCTGCTAAATACACTTATTCATGACTCAAAGTGCAGTTCATGTCAAAAAAGAAAACCCTAGTTGTATTTTCATGTAGCACATTTCATGCCACAATACAAACCTTTCCGAAACAACAATCTACAAGAATTAAAAGTGACTTCATTTTATAGTCAAGATTCAATTTCAAAAGTAACAAGCTCTTTGAGCTTCATTTATAACATTTATAATTAGGTTTTCTATCTGACCCTGTCTTCTGCTGACAGAACAAAAAGATGGTGTGTTTATTGAACAATGAATTAAACACTAAAAAGACTTTTCAAACATTAGAACTGTACTGTGAATTATCTTTCTCCCTTGGTTGCTTGGTTCTCAAGCATCTCCTGAGAAGATCAGGACCTCAAAAAGACTACCTCACTAATCCTGTAATTACATAAAGGAACAATGAAAATAAAAGGCCAACACTGAGCACTTGCTTTATCTCTTTAGACCAAAAAGCCTCTGAACAAAGGAAATCACCTCTGCATTATAGGACAAATTCAGAATAGGCAATTAAAAGTCACAATACAATAAAAACTCACCAATACGTTTGGCTGCGCACACACATTAACAGGATATGGATTGCATAAGCACATGGAGACACACACACAGGCAATAAATGCACTTAGCAAAGGTCACACACACACACACACATGCCGATATTCACAGACAGAATAGTCCATGCATCATGCTGTAACACTGAGACACATGGGGGAAACTAATCTCTGTGGAAACAACTTGCATGTGTGTTTTTGTTTTTGTCTCCCAACAATATTAAGAATCAAAATCTGCTACAGTAAAAGACTGATTTTGCAGACTGACAATTTAAAAAAAAAATAGATAGTTGTCTGAATCGTGCAGCGTGAAAAGACATCAATGAAAACTGGAGAAGGGGGATTATCATTGATGTAGTGATCACAAAGCAGAGCTGTCTTCACCAGACAGGACAATAACTTTTCACCCCAGAGAAAGTATATGTCTTGTCAAACTAACGAAGCAACAGCCATTTAAAGACCACATAATGACTCTTTGGTTAACCATAACCAAAGTCAAAAGAAGAAAGTTGACAGTTCTCTTTTCCCCTCCTTTCCCTCAAAGTAAGTGGAATGGATCCCTACAGAGATCGACCTTTTTAACCCTTTAAAACACCAAAATCACACAATAACACAAACAAACTAACCGACCAACGGCAGCGCTAGACCAACTCCTGTCTTCTGCGAGGTACAATTACTGTTTTTATCAAAAGGAGTCTGGTGCCTTTGACAAGAGAGATGTAGTGACTGTTTTTGGTTAAAACAGGTCTATCTCTGTAGGGAACGGGCCACAGTCTAACTCTGGATAATAGATGGTAAAAAAAAAAGACAGGAAGAACTTCAACTACGGACCCAAGCAGCAACCTCGCTCATATTCAAACAACCTTAAATGCGAATTTGAATCAAGGGGGAGGCCTAGGCCCTTACATGACTATAATGGAAACTGATCTTTCTGACCATAGCGACCGGCTAACGAGCCTTGAAGAACAGGTGAACAACTCCAATCTGAAAACAGTCAAGAGTAGTTGGCCCTCGTTGAACTATGAAGGACACTCGGCCACAGACTTCATGTCAAAATTTCTTGTTGACATATAGCAAGATCAAACGTTCACCTCACCGCCAGAGCATGACAGGACCGCAAGCTGAGGCCAAAACCAAGTGAAGGAGAACGATCTCGGACCATTTGCTTTCTATGCTACAAACAAAGAGAGCAGGTACTTGTCCTGGCCAGGAAATGATGAAAATGTGTTTATCACGGTCAAAAGATCTTAATTTTTCCTGACATGACCAGTGATCTTGCCAATGATATGTATACATATAGCCTTTATACTGCGTATCTACCTTTAGTGATAATTAACGTCTTGTGTCCATGATGTTTAATGTTGGTTAACAAAACAAGACTTGTGGAACGAGGTTGACTCAGCTCTCCCTTTGAAAAACATCCTTATGCTAAGCGATTTAGTTTATTGTATTTAAGGCGTCTCTCCCAGTACACTTTCTTTCAGATGTCTTTCTTATGCCCCACTCATGCTATCGATACTATTAAGTAAACCACAAGTTATGTGGTGTGCACCGCTCGCTCAGCAGTGGGTCTGTGTATTCCCAACAGTGTTAAATTTACCACATGTCCTTGCAATTGTATATAGTAGTGGAGCATACTACTTATAGTCACAGACATAACCATTTAGGATACTAGAGGCACAGCTCTGGCTGACCTTTTTCTCTGTGTCTCCCTTGTTTCCTCCTTGTGTTGTGGGCTCCATAATGGATAGATGAAGCTAATAAACATCTCTGTTGGTGACAGCGCGATAATAAAACGGTCAGGTCACTTAAAGGCAGCAGTATTACAGAATTCCCCTCACAGGGTCAAAACATTGACCTGCTCTCATGCTGCATTCTGTCAACAGGTCGATAGGTATTGCCATCAACAAACAGCAGATATCATGTATGTATGCTAAACACATATCTGACAGGACCCCCCTGCATCAACCTATTAAAATGTAGGCCTACTGAATTAAAAAAATAATCTGATCTACAGTTGTATCTGCAGTATCTACAATACCGCAAATAGAATGAACCGTTATTAGTGCAAGAATTAGCTCAGTTTTTTCAAGAATATTTTAAGCTGTATGACTGCTGTCGAGCGTTGGCTGGGTTGTATTGTTGTTCTGCCAACATGCCTGTCGTCAAGAGTTGTATCACCCTCATTTTTCGTTGACAGTTTAGAAAGACTGTGTGCCTTGAGGATGGAGCTGACGCCTCATTTAAGGCATACTTCCTAACGAGTATCTACTGAATGAGGTCATGTTTACTACAAATGTGTGTTTTGCGTATTGATGTCATGTATAGTGGGCTATTGCTTAGAGCAGGTCGCCTACTAATTGGAGGATCGGCGGTTTGATCCCCGACTTCCCTGAGTCCGCATGTCTAAGTGTCCTTGGGCAAGATTTTGAATCCCAAATTGCTCCCGAAGGCTGTGCCATCAGTGTGTGTGAATTAATACTTTCTATTTCTGATGAACAGAGGCCTTCCTTAAAGCATTCCTCGGAGGTGAGATACACTGCTCATACTAACAAGGCACGGAAGAGACGACACTGCACGCCTTTAGACACAACGGCTCATCTAAACCGCAGAAGCTTCTGTCCCCTGAGACTTGGCCTCCAGACTGAGTTCAATCTTTTGTCCAGTAGGCTTGCAGAATAGAAGCTGCTTAAAGCTCGGGGAACATTGCATGAAAAATGGGGAAAAGGCAGATTGCTTTCTACAAATTTCTCAAATAGCCAGTAATCCAGGTTCACTGACAATTAACTCCTCTGGATTTACTGAGACTTTCAGAGCCTATTATTCTGATCTGTACATATCTGAATCACCTGATGATGATGTGGACATGTTAAATTTCTTCAAGTGGCTCAATGTTCGTCATGCCCTCTGCTTCTGCTTAGTGGCGAGCTGTCTTTCCCTCCTCCTTTCCCCGTATGTGTTTGTGATTTGATTGCTTGTGAGTGGAGTCAGGTGTGCAGGAGTCGAGCCACCCGCCTATCATCACCAATCAGGTCTCTTTCATATGCCTGGTTCCTGCCAACACACAGCCAGATTGTAGACCCTCAGTCAGTCTTTATATGTTTTGTATCAACATTGCTCAATCCTTGACTCATGTGCCTTGCAGTCTAGCTCCGCCTGGATCCTGCCTCTGCTCCGCTCCTGTCACGTCTGGACTCCGGACCTCAGTCTCTGGATTAGTGGATGCTTTGTAGGGCTGGACATCTGACTTCACTGCTTGTTCCTCTGCCTGGCTCGGCTCACTCCTAACTCTCTGAACCACTTGGACTTACCTAACCCCCATAAACGCTGCTCACCGTACATTAAGTATTCTGTTAATAAATTATTTTATATTCAAATACTATAATACTATCCACGGGTACTGTGATCAGCATTTGGGTTCAAACCGAGGTCCAGCCTTAACAATGTTCCCTAATTATCTGTGGAATAACACAAAAAATTGGAGGCACCATTCAATTCAATGATAAATAACAGATACCATCCAGCTAAGCCATAAAGCAAGGTCGTGTGTGGTCATCTATTCTTCACATTAAAGCAATATGAGTTGAGAGAGAACTTAACATCCTGGATACATTTACTGTCTTCCCTACAGGCCAATGTACAATATGTACCAGCAATCAGTTCTTTTTTTTCCCACGCAGGACACGCCAAGGATGCCTGATTTCCTTTCTCCTTTTAGCGACTGTAAAGCTGATGATACACAGAGCAACTTTTAGAGCAATCGTGCAGGGCAACGTTGCCATCAGTGGTAATGAGTAAAGATTACTACCGTAATCCCCTTCCCCCACCACCCGCCCACGCACCACCGCTATCTGTTGGAAACATAGTTGGACTTTCCATTAGCAACATTGCTCAAAAAGTTGCCCTGTGTATCATCAGCTTTATTGAACCCTATAAATTGCTCTTAAAGCTAATTAGCGTTGTTGAGGTATCAAAATTAGTAATATTTTTTATTAAATCAAAATTGTATTGTATATTCAGTTAGTCCAGGGAATACCATAATCTAGTATCCCATAGGTTTAAATATTTAGCTCCAGCCATTTGCTACATGAGGAAATTGTCCAGCTCTATCAACTAAAGGGAAAACTGATCTGCAGAGATGGAACATCCCACTTCTCTCTCTCTCTAGCTGGTAGAGTACAATCCATTAATATTAACGTGCTCCTATCTATTTCAATGTTTACCCATAATTTTACCTTAACACTTACTTATATTTTCCATAATTTCCAATTTTATATGGGGTTGTAAAACCCCCAAGAATTCACAAAGCTCTGCTCCAGAGGGGGAGGTCACAGAGAGGACTCAGCCAACCAAATATTGAGTCATATTATGACATATTATGGCAGCTAAAATGCGTAAAATTGTGCTCTGGATCTCGGGTTACAGATAATAGTTGGATCCAGCTAGAAAGTAACTCCATGTCTAATTCATTTTTATTAGTCAGTTGCGTACTTATTTTTTTATTCCAACTTTCCTAATGTTTTTTTTAACTCACATGTATTATTCATGTGTTGTATATGTATATAGTTGTATACAAGAGGGTAACATGGTTGCAGATCTAGCAATGTACAGGTTCATACATGTTGGACTGTGACCTTGTGGGCTGCTGTGCATAAGGTTGACATGTTGATTTTGTACATCACCAACTGCCCATTCCCTTTATTAATTTCTTCTTATTTTATTGTATTTAAGTTGTACAATTAATTGTACTGTGTACTATAATTGTTGCTATTTTATTTATTTATCATTACTTTGTTTTTGTGAGAAGGGGGGGGATTGTTGGGAGGCTAATGGGAGAAGTTAAAAACAAAAACTTAGCTGGAGAACTTAAATGAGTAATAAGAATAGGGTATATTATATCCATAAATCAGTCAATTCCTGTTCTCACTTAACATTTCCATCTCACATTGGTTCTGTTTTGCTGTAAGAAGATTAAACATGGTATTATTTGTGTATCTGTGTTTGTGTATTGTGTTGTGTAATGCATTACTGGCCATATTCTGTACTTTGTAACCCCTAGAGTGCAGAATCGGTTCTGTTTATGTGTGTGGGTGGTGTTAGTTTGTTTAGAGTTGTGTGTGTGTGTGTGTGTGTGTGTGTGTTGGAGGAATTTAAAGCAGGATTTCATGTTGGTGGAACATTTACAGCCCTCTTTAACTAGATATCTGTCAGTCAGTCACGCTGGCTATCACTCACAGGTGTCAGATGTAACCGTTCTACCGAAATCCACCTCTGGATTTAGACAAGAAGTACTCATGGGTTTGATGGTTGAAAAAACATTTTAATAAGCCTGATAGACCTGACGCAGAATCAGAGCAGTCTGGTAGCTCCTACTTGAATCTCTCTCTATATTGCTGCTGTGATTAAATGTTGTCTACGTATAAGCCTGTTTTGGAGAGCCATGTCCCAGAAAGATCTTACATTTTGCTACAGACCCCCCAGAGCGTCACATATAGAAAATCTTTTCAGAACTACATTCAATTTTATTCTCATTCCCTATGATACATAGTAACAGATAGTCTGTTGTTCCAGTCCAGTTATAAAACACTGGCAGTTTAGGGAAAGGAGAGATGATGTGACACTTGACATTTACTGCTCATTATTCCTTTCAAAAGGCCGTGCTTCGACTGTATTCAGCCACTGGCCGTGAGCAGAACTGCAGCTGCTCTGCCTGACTGTGCTGGATGAAGCTGATTTACTGCTCGTACTACGGCTGCATCTGTGGTTGAATCTGCGATGCTATGGATGGATAATTATGGTAGCTGTACTATGACTACTCTCCTTTTAACTAATTAGCCAAGAGAGCATCATTAAGCTACACAACAACGCTTCTATCGAATATGACAGATGTGTTACCAGTAGCTTCACTACAACGCCCGGTGGGCACAACCATGTCGATTCACTGCACACATACAACACGTGCATGTAGTTAGTGTTACAGTCAAACTAATGTCGTCACAGACATAATCATTACAATGGTATGATGTGAGGTGATAGTAGCTATCACAGTAACTGCCAAAGCTGTCATCCCTATAGTCATATGCCCAAGAGATGGGCCATGGGGTTTAGTAACTGTGGTGTAAATAACTTTGGTACAGCATACTGCAATTTATTATATATATATATTATTTTGGGGAGGGTGTTCATCTACTAGTGTAATGTGTATTCCTGTACTGTGTACTCCCTTGATTTAAAAGATGTGCATCTTTCCTTAACTGTTTTCCTCCTAACTGACGTTTCTTCCAACTCCCTGCATTTGCCTTCTTCCACTGACATCATATTTACATTGAATTCTGCTGGCAGTCAGTGTGGCATACTGTCTTTCCTGCGTGTGATATCGTTTTTACTTTTAAGTGTTGCTTGTTTGCACTGATTGTCAATGCAACATGAAAGATAAGACTGACTTTTGACTGACTTTTTAAAAGTGTCAGCTGTTAGTTTCCCTTTTGCCTCTGAGCCAAACAAAAACAACACTACAGCAACTCCAGCATCCAGCAACTACTGACCTGCAGTCCCAAGCATCTGAAAGAGGGATGAACAGAGCAGATGTCCTAGAGAGGAAGACGGGAGCATAGGAGAGCAGAGAGGAGAGTGGTCTACAGGCTTGACAACTTGCAGCCCACTGATTGGTTGAGCAATTACATGCAAATTTCAGAGAGAACTTAGCCCTTCCCACAGGACCATCATGCGAAGACATCCACTTTCCTGACTGAAACACATCACAGTATTGCTTTCTGATTGTTCTGCATCTGTTTTTTTTTGTGTTATGTAAAACGAATCCGACATAATTCCATTAACTCAATTTGCACACTGTTTGATTAGTGTTGTTCCAAATAAAATAATTTCTGCGTCCTCTCTTTTTCATCTGGCTTTGTGTGACGGCTTTTTTTCTTTTTTTTTTAACAATCAGTGACACACAACTGTGCCCTTTTCATCTTTACAAACCCCCTCCCCCCTCCTTCTTACCTCCTGCAAACGCTGGATGTGTTCTCTGCAGGTTTCTAAGTCGCTGTCACCGTGAACCACGATCAGTCCCATAGGAATGGCTGCAGATACAGAGGAACAAGACAATTATCCAACAGCACTTTGATATCTACTTATACAGTGGTGCTCAACTCAAGCCCTTAGGCCACTGTGAGTGCTGCTAGTTTTAATTCTGGTCACTTAGCAGGGACGGAGGTAGACCCGGGACTCCAGATGAATGTAATTAAATATATGGTAGTCTGGTGAACCAGCCTGACTGCTACATCAAGTGTTTTGGGGCACAATAACACAGCTGAATTAGTTTTGAGATAAGAGAAAATGCTGGAAGTTATACTGGAATATTTGCTGAGAACATACTCTTTGTGACAGACAGAAACAGCTTATAGGTAAGGTCACACCGGGTCGTTTAAAGTCTTTTAGGGCAAATTACAAGTCAAGGGAGACTTAAAGTTGTGTGTTTTACATGGGTTACGGTTACGGTGTAGCTTTAGAGCCTCCTCAAAAAGGACAACGTCCACCACAGAGATACCCTTTGGAGACCACAAGAACTGTGATTGGTCAGCATGGGTTACTTGTGTTTTTGATGCCAGTGGATTGCTACTAATGAAAAACAATCAAGTTGAAAACGACACAGTAATCCGTGGCTTTTCCCTAACATACCGGAGAAAAGACATCTCCACTGCCAACCTTCTGCCCACTGTAACTGTGCTGTATCATAGTGAATAAAAGAACATAAAAACGTTGATTGTGCAGCAGTCATCTCCTATTCAGAGATGAGACGAGGTGAATAGGAACTCCAGTGCTTCTATAGCCCACCGCCGCTCAATATCACAAAAAAATGAAAGAGAATTTCTGTGTGGTAATATAATTAAGGCGCAATACAGCCAAATCACAGGCGACACATTTGCTCCACATCTGACACTTAACGTGCCAAAATTCATACTTGATGTTGGCATTTGTCTTTTATTTTTTTAAATGAGCCTGACCAAGCTGGCCCGTCATCAGTAAGCCGACGTACGTCGTTGAAACAGTAAAGGCTGCTCCCTGAGGCGGCGCAGGTTTGCCTCCCGCTGCACCAACACAACACTGCTGGCTGTACATCACACAGCTCATTGTGCTGGGAGAGCTGTCAAACCGAGCGAGGAGCTCCTGAACCCACCCACACAGACACAAACACACACCTCTCATTGACACTAAATACCTCAATGAAGAAGACAAAGCAAGCAAAAGAAACTTCAACTAACAGAGACCAAGTCAGATCTTGGCGGATCCTAGAAAAGTGTAGCCTGTTCACTTCTGGGCAAATTCACTACTCTTCAAACATTCCTCACACATAACAGGCAGGAAGAGCAGAGGAGGTTATTAACCATCTTCAAACAACCACCACAACATTGCTTTCAAATAACAACTATTGCATTTTTTTCATAGACTCTTTGAGGATGCTCCCTTTTTTAACTGACCTTTTCAAGTAGCAGACAAGTAGCAACTGATTGGTTGCTGTGCATGGTGCACCATGCTCTGTTGTGCATGTGATAGATAGCTCATGTGTTCAGGATTTTTGTAACCACACAACAGAATGTGGAAAAAAGGCAAATGGGCTGAACAATTTCCAAAGACATTATACATATTAGAGCTAATTAGAACAACAAGTTGATTATTTGATTAGTCAATTAGTGATAACAACAGGCAAACGTTTTGAAAGCAGATTAATGAAGTCACGTGTCATTAAATAATGCCAAACCTTCTCGGGTTCCAGCTTCTCAAATGTGAGGATGGATGTTTGTCTTTGTTTTATATAATTGTAAATGAAATACATGTGCAATACAACAGTTAATGTGCAGCATGTCAATGTATTTACATAAAAGCTAATGTGCACACAAACTACACACAGTAACTTTACATTATGCCACACTTCTGCATCTATTCTCATTATCATCATTTTACATTATAACTCACTATATTAGCCAGTACAGCATTTATAACTAATTGTATTGTAATAGCTTTGTTGTTGGAAATTGGACATTTGGTCTTGTCATATCTTGTTATTTTTATATCTCTGAATGACTTGGCCCCTGATTAAAAAAGAAGCTCGTCAGAAACAATAATTTAACTTAAGGCTCTCTGAAATCACTTGTTGGTCTGCCAAAACAAGTAATTTATCACCTGAGCATCGAACTATATTATTGTAATTTATTTAATAGTATCTTACATGATAGTTTTTGTATAGTTATACCTGTACGGTTAAAGGTTAACAGCAACAATCTCTTTTTTCTATCCATTTTCAGGGTAAAATAGAGAGCCAATGTGAGAGAAATGGCATTGAGATGATATAACCACTGTGCCTCTGGGTATGAGGCATATTTTTACCATCTCCCCAAGTGTGACACATCCACAAGTTGATAGCAGTGATTGATTTGCATAATGAGAAAACAACTCAAACTTCAGAGAGCAAGAACAAAGGATGAGCTATAAAAAAGAATGGAGATTTTTAAATTTTACCAATAGAGGAAACATTTTGGGATTAAATTTGATATATTTCATTTTTTTGATACATTTTAATATGAATGAGTATGAAACACGAAGACATTTTCCCATGATGGATTAGGTTTTAGTCCCTGTACAGTACATACAAATGATATGTAAAACACAGAAACAAAAAGAACCTTTTCTGCATTGACATCAATTTAAATAGTTACAGTGTTGTAAAAGGTAACAGCGCCACCATGTGTCCAAACTTTGTCAAAAGTTAACATGAACTAAGAGAGTGAGAGAATAAACAGATACGAGGAGCTTTCCCTTTCTATATTCCTGAAACATCAGCGATTCAAGCGCTGCTCACCGTTGAGCATTCTATGTAAGTTAAAGTCATCTTTCATACGTACACAGACACACACAGCAGTGAGGAATGAGAAACAGTGGGAAACTATCTTTTTGACCCTCACATCACTGCTCCACCTTCTAATCATCAACTGATTTTATTACCACTTCAGCCTGAAGATGCTGTTGTCACTTAGGAAGGCTACATCAACCTGCAGCTTCATGACCCTCTTAACAGACATCTTAATCACATACTGACAAGCAAGAAGCAGAAAATTGGATCAGATAAGACGAAATCATCTTTACAGAAAATAAGATTGACATTTAAAATACAAGTGTTTGTATTTTTCATGTATTTAAGCCTATTGCTTTTTGTTTTTGTTTTGCACAGCATACATTTCCTGATTTTTTTTATTATGAATTATACACCATTTAAAGGCCATAACTTCCACACACTTAGTCAGATTCAAGCAAAAACTGGCACATACATTCCCTGGTTTGTATAAGTATATGTAATTTTGACTATATGTCCATATTTTGTTATTTTGCTTATATTTGATAAACATTTTGTCCACAAATATTTTGATAATTCACAATAAGGGAAGCACGTCATGGCTTGAGATACACTAGGTAATAGTTTCCACGAATTGAATAAACTGTATGGCTGCTTTGAGCAAATCAACTTTCTGTGAACATGGCATAACAAAAACATTGGTTTGAATCTATAATTATTATCATTAACACTGTATGTTTGTTCATGAGAAACTCTTGCGTGAAGTCTGGTTATGACTGTTCGGTGCCTGTGAAAGCAAAACACATGTAATGTGATAATGTTAGCGTGCGTGTGCGTGTGTGCGTTTCCTTACATGCTTGTCGTAGTTTCTCTTTGTCATAGTGCAGAGCCTCATAGTCAGCCATACTGATCCTGTTGACCCTGATCCTCAGCTTGTCTGGCACTGGCTGCTGACTGAGACACAAACAAGACCAGACCACTTTTAGCAGATTAATTATTATAAGTTATAGCTTTTCATGTCCATCTAAAGGCTCACCTGTTGGAAAGTAAATGTCACACACGATAACGCTACTTACCATGGCCATGAAAGAAGAAAGTATTACTGACTTGAGCGGACTAAAGGTGTGTAAATGTAAAACTTACTCATTGAGGTGTGGTATCGAGGTCCGTCGTTTGGTTTTCTGAACCATGTTTGCCTGGTTTCTGAGGCTGATGCGGATGACAGAGGGAGCAAGTCTGCATGGTTCACCATCCACCTAACATCAATACAAAACAACCAATCAATCACACAAAGTAAATTCTCAAACAGGCCTTTATTTGAAGCAGGCTTGTATTAGAGACGGGTCTTTGTAAGTGTATTGGGTCGTATCAAGCCTCCTTGTTTTCTGACCTGCCCCGTTTGTATATGGAACAGTATGAATGTTAACAACTGTGGTGCTACAAAGCAGTACAGTGACAGGTATATGTACAGTATGTACCTGTACAGGAAGAGGTTTCGTAGTGGTGAGGGTGACTTCTCTGCACTGGTTCAACCTTTCGCCATGACCTCCAACCTGCAGAGTAGCCTACACACATACGCACACACACACACACACACGCACAAACACACACGTCAACATTTCAGTTTGCTGGAGTAATGACTAATTTCTATGACTTCATTAAATACTGTGTATTTCTACCATTTCCTTGTGGCATCGTATCGTGCGACAGATGGATGATTCTTTTTCTATGCTTTTAACTTACGATGGTAGTTTTTAATTACTGGGTCCAATTAAAACTGTACTGTCTGTATGCAATATAATGACATTTATGTGCGACAGCATCTGTTTTCTCTGAAAGATAAGTCTTTTGTCATATTTGAAATACGTAAAATAATAATTTAACTCTGCTCTGCTGTTCTTTCCAAAATCCTCAAACATTCATCTGACCGTCTGTCCAGCTGCACATTAAAAGACTTTTTGTATGTGTGTTGTGACTCAAAAGATGTAGCTGGAAATAACATAAAAGATCTCATTGGTTGTTTTGCACAAGAAAATATTTACATTATTTTGTATGAGAATATAAAATATGGAAGGTCATGTCAATATCTCAAACGTCATACAACTCAAGATAATATGACAGTTCCAGCTACCATCATTCTTTGGACTAGCAACTGCTTAAAATCTTTTTATTGAACAGAAAACTTTTTTTTGAGTTAGAAAGAAGCTTCTGGAAATATTGTTTAAATTGAACTAAACCTAAACTTACCTTAGGCACAAACACTGTAAATTATTATTATAAAGAGTAATAATACTAATCATCACAACCGACACCCCTTGTAAGATCACATTCATATTTATAGAAAGACAGACTCTCTACCAGTATACTGCGAGCTCCATACCAGTGAAGTCATAGTGAATCCAATGACCTCGATGTATCCATCATCGTGGCGTTGAGGTTCAAAGTCGCGATGCTCACTGGGGTTTCCCCAAGGTGTAGTGCCTGCACAGTACCTGAAGAACACAACATGCACTGTCAGAGATACTTATGTCAAGATGCTGACAATTTATAGCGTGTGGTTGTACAGATAGATTTGGTGGAAAAGGCCCTGCTGCTTAAGGGAGCTCTCAAAGAATCCAAACATACAAGGACTCTGCTGAGAGGCCTGATTCCCCAAACAAGAATTATTTGCTTAATATGTATTAGCAGATCCTCGAGCCGCCATCCTGAATCTAACAAACCACCGAAACCACAAGCAATTAGCTCAACCGCTACAAAACTTATTCTGGATTAATACACAGGAGGATCTGTATCAGGGCTTTATGGGTATACTTTAATGGATTGGTTCAAATAAAACTGTGTGTAAATGTGTAGTCCACCTCACCTTAAAGTGTTCAAATGGGAAAAATTATTTGGGCGCCTACTGAGTGACACTGAGAGGCTGGCAAAATGCACATATTGGCTTAAATTCACTGAACAAACCACACATATACATATTCTTTCCACCAACATGCACAGATTTTTAGTCTCTGTCAATCAGGAAGGAAAATAAACATTACAATTTAGTAAATACATTAGCATGACATGTCAAGGTAATTTCACACTTCTGGATGTTGTGTAATAAGGGGTAACCTCTTTCAGCACGATTTTGGGTTGAAAGTAGTATCAGTAACAGTAGTGGCAGTGTCACCTGGGGATGTTGAGGAAGACCAGACACTGCAGCTTCAAGTCCTGGACCTTGGATGTTATATCTGTCCCGTCGCACTGGAGACGGAGAGAGACAGAGAGAGACTGATTTGATTGCATTTTAAAACACATTTATTTCTTCATAAACAAGGACATGCAAGACAAGACATGATAACCAGACTACGCAGTAGAACAATGATTAAAAAGTATTAAAGATGTCTCATAGAAACAGAGGGTTAAAGCACAGCTCCCCCTCACCAACAGAACAGATGGCTCCAGTGAAGCACCACTGAGACATACTGTAGAGTCACTGAGTAAAACTCAAACATTGGAAACTTTATTTTTCTACTTTTATAAATGGACATTTTGGCCACTTTTTTGCATCGTTATTCCACAGGAAACAGTGAAAAATAGTTTGTGTGGCCCGACAGTCGGGTTTTAGAAACAAAGCTGTTGACAGCCTGTGGAATCACCACAGTGGTGAAAAATCCCCCCACACTAGTTAACAATCATCCTGCACATTCATCCTCTCTCTCCAAGCAGTATGTTTTGACAGAGAGAGGGAAACAGACCGAGAGAGAGAGAGAGAGAGAGAGAGAGATGGAGCGACTCAGTGTTTCCACAACAATAACTGACTGCTTGATTGACAGGGACTCACCACCACTTTGATGTGCTTAGACAGGTCTTTGGAGCTTCGCATCAGGAAATCGGAGAATGCTGTCTGTATAAGACACACACAGACAGGCAAACAGGTCAGCAGGATTCTCTCAGAGGAGCACATTGTGAAAACCCACAGTAGGATGGAGCTTTCTTCCACTGCCTCTGGCAAAGTCAGAGACAGAGTGTTCTCAAATAACAGTCTTCTTCACAGCAAACATATTTAAGTGTGTCCTTTATCACGCTTCTATAGAGCAGCCCGACCTGAGTCATTTAATGTCTTCTAAATAAAATGGAGCCTGAAGACCAACACCTGTTACACATCCTGGAAGGCAACTGGTGTGATATAACGGAGAGCCCCAGAACATTTTAGCAGCACAGCTGGTATGATAATAATACTAGAAGTCTCCTTTGCTTTAGTTTCTCAGCGTACAGTCGTTTAGCTTCTGTACTTTAACTCTCTGAACGCTTCAACTGTCTTGAGTTTGGCTGGAGACCAGGGTGTGTCATTGTTACAGCTCACCCTACTGCGTGATGGTACCTAGCAGTCCAAGCACGCACAAAGATCCTCTATATCCACTGTTTTTGGATACATTTACAAAAGGTTTAGAGAGCTTTAATTTCTGCTTTTATGCAGGAACTAGGGGTCCATGATGTGGTCAGAGTGAAGGATGGTGTGAAAGACACTGCTGACTGTACCAATGATCCAAAATATTCTCCTCTCTGGTTGGGAATTAAATAAACTGTCTGTATTTGGTAATGTCTGAGATTAAATCTGAATAAAGAAGAAAAAGAAGAAAAAACAACACTCAGTGAAATATGATTTACTTCTGAGTTTAAGATACATGATGTGAATACGGACATCCCAGAAAGGTGACAGTGAGAAACCTGTGAAAAGACTGTTGCAACTGGTGTTTGTATGACAGTGGAGAATATTTGACTTGGGTTACTGACAAATGAAATGTTTCAGAAAAAGTAATTGAGACAAATTAATTTAATAAAGATATTCAGCCCTCCAGCATTTAAGCTTCATCAAGTCCGTCCACGCTGCATGTGCCAGCGACCTCATGTGATGCTTGTGATTCATTTTTACAACGTAACTACAGTGTTGAGATTAAAATGACGACTTGTGATTGTGCGTTGGACAGCAAACAAGCATATTTTGTGTTAAAATGTTAAAACTGTTTTAAACAAACATTCACACACTGATCTTTAACGCGGAGGTGCACTCACCCCAGCATAGAACATCTTATTCCTGAAACGACTGTTGAACTTCTCTGGGTTGGCCTCTAAAAGAGCGACAGACAGAGAGACAGTAAATCAATAAAACATTTCATTTACAAGTAGCATCAATATTAATTTAAACAATTCTAAGGAGCTTCTCAGATAGTATATAGTGCAGTTGTGGCCATTACCAGGAATATTTGTTTGTCATTGCTCTGATTATTAATATGAATGTACCTCTTGACTCGTGGAACTCCAGAGTCACATGGGCATCAAATCCAAGACTGAAGTAATTGTTGAAAACATCTAGAGGAAGCTGAGAGAGCAAACACACGCACAAAGATAAAACACAAGACAAGACCAACTTCTGATTTGGTCATGTCACCGTCACAAACTCCCAAAATTATACAGAGTATTGATTAGCTGGTTCACACAGAAGTTTTTCTCTGCTGTTTTTTGACTGCTTTTACCAAGATTATGGTAAAAACAATCTGGATTCTCAGAGACGACGGTGGATAAGAGGAAATAAATATCCTATGATAAAGGTGTGAGAGATGGGAAATTAAAAAAACAGGTGAAAGCCAGATTAATCATAACCCATTATGGAAATTATGAAGATTTTACTAAACAGTAGGTTAAAATGTTTATCAGGTAAATTAACATGTTTTGATTTTCTATTTGACTCTTTTTTAAAATTGTATTTCTGTGTCTTTTCCCTATGTTGCTTTTGTGTTTTATGTAAAACACTTTGAATGTCTTTGTTGTTGAATGTGCTATATGCTGTGCATGGCTTCAAGAGTGTATTGAATTACAAGCGAGCTCTGTCTGCAGCCAAAGCAGCTTATTTCTCCCTAATCAGCCACAATAAACACAATCCTAGGTTTTTAAACTTTCTCAAAAGCTGCCATCTGTTAGCTGCTCACCCTCTATGGCTCATGATTGTTTACACTTTTTCTGTAAGAAAATAGATGAGATTAGATACAAAATGACTCATCTCCAGTTACCTCTGCAGGCAAATCTTGAAACCATCTCTCTCTGACATTCTTCTAAACCAACCACCTGCCTCCTCGTTGCCCTACCAGCAAAACTTTTTAAAAGATCTCTGCTGTGGTAAAACCTTTACTTAAGAAATCTTGATCCATGGTCTCTAAATAATTTTCAACCTTCCGTTCTTTTCAAAAGTACTAGAAAGAGTTGTGTCACATATTTAACAGTTATCTCTTTGAACCTTTTCAATCTGCTTTCAAGGCCTGCTGCGTGCTGGTACTGAATAGATCAGCTTGCTGATGAACTAGGACAAAACTATTTTATTTTCTTCTTCTTCGTGCCCCCTTCCTGTGGAATAACCCCCTGTTGACATTAGACAGTGTGACTCTACTGGGGCCTTTAAATCCAAACTTAAAAATCATCTTGTAGCTGTTACCACTTGACTTCCAGCATCAGTCAGTCTCAATGTATCCATGTTTGTCCCGCTGACGAGTATATGGTAAATCTTCTGAAAACTTCACTTCTGCAACCCCGTTTGTCATGTCTCTCTCCCCCTCTCCCTATTTATTCCTTGTCCTATCTTTTCACTCAGATGTCTCTGTGCTGGACCGCTGGCGTCCTGGGACCTCTCTCTCTCTCCCCTGGCTGTCGGTGCTTCATTCGAGATATTCTGGATCTGGATCTTCGTCCTCCAGGAGATTCAGCCCCCCTCTTGTCTCTCTCTCTCTCCCTCTGTGTGCTCCTTTCTCCAACCTGTTCGAATGGTGTGTCGGCCCTCGTCCCACAATCGATTTATAATTTTGTGATCATGATTATCCATACTGTAATATCACTATGCTGGCCTATTCTGTATATGCAGTATCTACTGCTCGTCTGTCCTCTTTAACTCTTCCTGAAGTTTTTTTGGGGGAGTATAAAATTACCCAGATGTGCAGCCTCACAGAAGCAAGCGCATCAGAGACTTAGTTTTGCCTGGCATCCACTAACTTCAATGTGGATAAAATGATTTAATTGTGCGGCTCAAGAGTTTTCAAATGTTATCGAACTGAATGGATATGATTTTCATAGTGAAAAAAATTATCCACGGTTTTACAGCCACTTCTTTAAGTCTTCTGCGGCCAGTGTGCGTCACGTGACGGACCCGGTTTGGCCAATAAGTCACATTGGCTTCAAAGCATGGCACACACTCTGGGGGCTTGGTATGTGCACTGACCTTATCAGTTATTTGTTCTTCCGCTTCAGCCACTGCGCTTTGGTTTGGTTCAACCTGTAGATTCCATCTGTCTAGCTGGACAACCGCTCCATCCTCCACATGGGACAGGATCTTAGACAGAGGTTCGTCTGTGTAGCCCTGAAAATACATTCAGAGCTACATAAAACATACAGGTACATATGCATCTGCTGAGAACATATAGCTGTGTGAACCAACAGATTAAATGAAAAAACAAAGCAAATGCAGAATATTCAATGCAGCATATGAGGGACTCATTGAGTGCTGAATTAGAAGTGAGCCTGCAGTAGCTCAGATTTCCAACAGCTGGGCTATCTGGATGTACTAATTCAGTTTAGTTATGTGTCAGTGTGTTTTGTCAGTGTTTGCACGCACCCCTCCCCAGTTGAGGGTCCTGGCGAGATCATTTCCTGTTCCAAGTGGTAACACAGCAACAGGAGGGTGAGGGTTTAATGCCAGTTCATCAAGACAAGACAGGATCCAGCCCACCTGGTTCAACACACACACACACAGACGTGCAGATTTGTAGCTACAAGTGCTCATATCACCAGGTTTAATCTGCTACCTCCCAATAAATATTCATGTTTTAAACTATCCACAGTATCACAACGGTTTATTCTTTTTTAAGCTTCTTTGTATTTCTTAGTCTGCTCAATCACAACTATTTTCTGTCACTTGTTTCTATCCTCTCTGCAGTTTGTAGGGTGAATATTTAGTGTTATACTTTACAAATACATTTCTTATTATACATCTATGTGTATACAAATAGTCTATGTCTTTGTGTGTATTTCTACTCACAGTGCCGTCCCCCCCACAGGCCAGGATCCTCAGGTTGTGGACTTTACGATACAGCTCCAGGCTAAAAGATCGACAGATTGATACTGGTTAGCGGTCAAATCAGACCAGAATCACCAGTAGATGTTCACTGATGTTAATATGTGTGTGTGAAACAGAGACAGAAACCTACCCTTCCTTTGGTCCTCCTTGGTTCAGGTCAAACACCTGTCTGGGGTTCAGATACCACATGAAGGACTGCAGGATCTTAGTGCCCTGTCAGGCGGAGAAACCAAAAGGACATTGGAAGACTGGAACGTAACAAAACTAATTTGCAGGGTTAGGGTTAGCTAGGACTAAGACCATTTATTGATTGACTACAGTTGTTTACACACTGGCTGACTAATGAACTGGTTTGAGAAAAGGTCCCCTGGATTGTTCATGAATACCTGGTTTCCTCCACTCTTGGGATTGACAAACACCAGCAGTGGTTTCATCAGTGGTGAAGGGATGGGTCGGATTATAAATGGCTTCCACTGTCGTCCTTCCTGCCAGAGAAGAAGATGATCTACTCAGAGCCTGAATAGCAGAGCATGGTGTTCCTATACATTATGGAAAACTAACAGCTCGTTAGCCTTTCATTTGTAGATAAACACAAGCACAAATCTACCAGAAATCATGTGTAATCTCTTAAAATCCTTTACCCTTCAAAGAGTTTCAGAGGGTCACATACAAAGCAAAGAAACTAAACCACTGTGACGAGAACAACTTTGGGTGGACAAGTCAGATTTCCTCCATGGCTATGAGCAGAAAAAGTGGACATATATTTGATGTTTAGTGTACTCCTGGGAAGTAAGTTGCACGCAAATAATAAGAAGCTAAAGTGTCAGAAACAAAGAACCAAAACCACTATGAGGAGTATTTATAGAGAGAAAAGCAGTGATATCTTCTTGTTCTGCTTCTAGAGAGTCACAGAATATATCACAGGACTGACCTCTACTCCTTTCTTGCTGCTTTTCCTCTTGAACGATGTTCTCTTCTTCTTCTTACTCGACTTCATTGACGACTAGAGACACAAAACAGAGACAGGTTGATTTCAGGAAGAGCAGGGAGGAAGATGTTCTCACAATAAAAGGAAAAAGTGTTTCCCCTCATTAAAAGAAAAGTTGAAGTAATAGTATATTATTAACATCAACACATCCGCATTCATTATTAACATAATACATCTGTGTTGGAGACAGAGTAGCTCAGTATATCTTGATTCACACTGTGCAGCATATTAAGATAATGGTGATGTAGAGTTGCGGCCCGACGGCCAACCGAGCATGACTTTTGTATGTTAGCGGTCGAGGCTGTAATGATGTGGAGTCTTGCATTGTTTTCTGCACTTGAAATGTTTAGCTTTTGTTGTTTACACTTTCCATTGCTTACAGTGGGTGGGTGGATGTAAGTTAAGTATAAATGCAAATGGGATGAAGGACAGTCAATCATGTTTTCTGCTCTAAAGGTCCCATACATGAACAGGCATGTACAGTCTCGTGTACAGTGTTTGTAAAACACACTCGTGCGTGCATAATGAGACAGGTACTGTAGAGGGTAGGGTTAGGGTTAGTGGTTGTCTCTGACCCCAATAAAAACAAACACTCTTAGTTAAGAGTGACTAAAAGCAGTGTTACCTGATGGCGTCGAACCCGAATGATCCATGTGGGTGGAACTATAAGGGCAGCGTGAGCGCCAATTGGACAAGCCTCCTCAATTTGCTGCAGCATGAAGCAGGACACCTTGTTGTGATACTAAAGAGGGAAATACAGTAAATATATGTGTTTATTGAGATCTGTAGAATAGAAAGAATATCATTTTGTGGTAGTGCATCTTAAGTCAAGTCAAATGTCCCTTTTTCAAACATACTCACAGCCTGTTTGCACCAGGAGCAGCTGATGGCCACAATCTCTTTACTGTGGAAAGAAAACTTCTGCTGGAAACCCTGCACAGAAAAAAGAAACAGAAAGGATCTTGCGCTTCACTGCTACTTAAAAAAAGTATTTAAACTATCAGTTTCATTTATTTTATATAGTTAAAAGGTTACTCAAACAACTTGTAAGAGAGAAAGTGTTTTTACTGGACTAATAGTGTTGTAGTCAAGACCGCCCAAACCGAGACCAAGTCAAGACCGAAGACCAAAACCTTAAAGGGCTGAGACCAAGGGAGGCGAGACCGAGTCAAGACCTAGACCAGTTCCCCACATTACATGACATACAATGTAATGTGGAACGAGATCATAGGCACTTCTCAAATTGATCTGAAAGATCCACATTCCCATAAAAACGCCCACATACAAACACTAAGAGCTGAAATCAACATAAGCATCTTTATTCAACACTGTTTTTCCATGCTTACCATCGCGGGGAGGGGTGACGTTAATGGTAACAACACATTTTTAATTAGGGTTATTGGTTGCATTTGAAGCAAGAGTTTTACATCCAATGAAAGTTAGTAAGTTAACAAATAAATCAGACAATGCAAAAGCAATTTATTGATATTTTCCCAAAGTTATGGTCTTCACTGGTCTTGAAATAAAATACCGAGTCCTCAATGTCCGAGACCGAGACAAGACCGAGTACAAATGCGGTCGAGTCCGAGACAAGATCAAGACCATCAAAAAGTGGTCTTAAGACCGGTCTGAAGTACTACAACACGATGTACTAATGTTAAAGAACTCAAGTTATAATGAGTAAACATAATCAACATAAAAATAATACCAGAAGTACCACCCACCTTCCCACATTGTTTACATTTGCCTTCTTGCCGTCTCCGATGCACCCAGTGATGACGTGCCACAATGGGCTGAACACACACAAATGACAAAATTTGTTATTTTCAAATTCAAACACCTAACTTAATATTACAGTGCATCCATGAACCACGTAAAAATATGATTCAAGGTGAAGACAAAGTGAGGATTGTTGCTGTAGCTCTTGTAGTTTCTGAGGTTTCCCTGTTAGAGTGATTGTAAAACAGCCCCAGCAGCAGCACTGCCTGGACCCCCAACAACAATAAGTAGAGAGAAACTTCCACAACTCACCTCTCGAATGTTCCTAGAGGCTGATTCTCTGAACGATGGTTTACACCTGAAGTTAATCTGGAGGAGAGTCGAGAGGAAGAGAGGTGTGAACACTTAGATGATAACTGGGCTTTCCCAAACTATAGTACACTGGGTACTGTGAAAGGTTAGAGGGGAAAAGCATGGACCTCCTGAACAGACAGCTGTCAGCTGACATGAACACATCTGTAGAGCCATGATTGGAATGATTTCCAATGATCAGGTTGGCAGGTAGAACTCGTTTTAGGAGAAAGAAGCAGTGAAAGTGGGCTCCACATCCATGGGAGGCACCATGATTCCCCAAAGTGAAATGTCCACAGAAAAGAAAAACCAGGGTCACCCTGCAGAGTAGGGACACCACCGGACACTGTGGTTGCCAGGCTGAACACTGTTGGGTCAACCAAGCTGTTTTGTTTAATTGTTCTGGTTCATTTTGATGACAGATGATAGTTTGTTTCTTCACGTGGTGGTTCAGCCTTGCACATCACAGACGTCAGTGGTATCCACATTGTCATAATGATAAATGTATGTTAGTCATTAGTTTCACATGATTAGTAATTATACTATTCTTAAAGACGACTGTGGCTCAGGACGTAGACCCCTGCTCCTTGAGCAAGAAACCGCACCCAAAACTGTGCCATCGGTGATGGGGTGTGTGACTATTATCATCATAAACAGACTCATGTTGTTCTAATCCACAGAAAATATCTGAAAGCTTCCAAAGAGATCATTTATGTGTGTATAATGTGTACAAAATGATGTACAAACCATTTGTCCGTCCATGAATATTTCACTCAGTGGAAGCTGTACTGTGGTTTCACTACAGTGATACAGTGCAGTATGTGTCATACTGTCATTATGTATATTGAGTATTTTCTACTTAGCAATGTAAAGAAACTTCAAATCAAATGCTGGTTTAAGAATTGAACAGGTCGTGACCACGTGAAATCAAAAAATAAATCAAAATAAATCAGCTATAAACATGAAAGTTTGTTCTTTGCCATGGAAAAAGACAAAATCCTTGTTTACAGATAAACTAATTTGTAAACACTATCATTGAATGTGTATACCAATGCTGTTTTTACAGTTTCACAATAGCTTTCAGTTAAAAGTTTAAAGTCTATCTGCTGATAAAGAAAGTAGGACGTGCTTGTGACCGGTCCTGATCCCTCTGTGCTGTTCCCTCCACCGCCAGTTTCAGAAAGTGACCTCCCGGAGGTCTCCTTACCCTTTGAAATCAACAAAGCCAAACCCTTTAAACCTGTTAGATTAATTAGATTTAGACAGAAGATTCTTTGTGATTTAAGGAAATGAAAACGACACCTTTTATAATGATGCAAGACCAAAGGCGAAAGTTTTCAGAGGGTGTGTCTGACCTGGATTATATTTCAAATCCATTTATTCACTCATTCGTTTGAAAAGTGGATTATCCACAAACCACAAACACAATACATGCTCTATCTGTGTTTCCCATACACTGTAGTGTTTTTATTTGGGCAGCAGCCCCACATTCATTTGCCCCCACCAACAAAGACTTTTTGTTTACTTCTTGCTCCAAATAAATTCTCAAGCTGAGGGAAACACTGATATCATGTTGCGCTCTGGTGTCTTTATGAATTGATCGAAGTGAGGTCCAGACACCACCTTTGGTCTGTGGGTTTCTTTCAGAGTGAGGGATCGCAGGCGGGGAGAGAGGAGAGAAAGAAGGAGCTTTGTGTATCTCACTCTAAAGTTGGGGTCACTGAGTGGCAGGGTGGAATCCAACAGAATGGCTCTAGAGCTGGGAAACTGCAGGTTAGACAGGAGGGACAGTTAAAAACACCCTGTTCGGTTTCTTTCTGAAGTGCTGTCCTGTGCTTCACAAATGAAAATGAAGAGTTAAGTGAAACAAATAAAGACACACACAGGCCCAAAATACACTCATATACTCACAAACAGTACCTATAGATTGTGTATTAATTGTGTAGAGGTGTCAGAATGATGGGGCTGCTTAGAGGCTTGGTGCCTTCAGGAGCCAGGAGGTGAGCTGGCACCTCTCCGGCTACCAGGACAAGTTCCGTGTTTCAGTCTGCTTGGTAAAAATATCGGAATAGACGAGATAGAGAAATTACCTTTTCCAGTTGTTCTATGCACATGGTGTGGGCAACTATCTTACAGGCAGCACACTTCCTTCGACTGGCAGACCTTTGCTAGAATTAGGGGGTGAAAAAGAGGGGAGAACATGATCTGTTTTGAAAAATGGAGAGAAAAAAACCCAGACATAAAATCACAGTAACAAGGAACAAGGGGAAACTCCTTATTCTGAATAACTGTCATTTGTTTTATGATCCTCAGCAGCGGGGAGGGATCTTTGACTGAATATGAGGCAGTAATGTCATCTCTGACCACTAGGGGTCAGCCCTGTACTGCAAACAGTGAAATGCTCTTAGCTGAAAGCAGATGCGTTGAAATGATATGACATGATAGCGGATGACAAATGGCAACTTTGAGGGAGTGTGATGTGACAGGCTGGCCCTGTGTTTGACCTTGATATGAGCCGACCGGAGTAAAAATATAACGTGACAGGACGATGGTGGTGCATCCCTGTGCAAAATTATATTTTAGTAAATGTGCAGATCACAGAGGATTACCCTATACATAGGAGTCACTGTCACAGATCTCCCAGAGCACTTAGAGATGTCCCATTGACTTTGACATCATACAAAAAAGGGAAAATGCAGCGCAGACTGAGCCAGTTCATGGTTTGTTTTAGTTATCCAGCCTTTTTTTGCTGAATCATGCCATTTCCTTGCAGCCAGGTACACAGTTTTTTTAAAACTGGTCCAGTATTGAGTGAGCACGCTGCAATCAGCAGCAGCAAAACAAGGCCGCAACATAGTCCTTGCGGGCAATAGCGCCTTGTCAAAGTTTGTCCTCTAAAGTGTAAAGTGTCTGACAACATTATGGAAAGGATCCCTCCGGAGATAAACCTATTTTTTAACCAGAAACAGTCACTATATCTCTCTCATCCAAGCCATCAGACTGCATTGACAAAAACAGTAATTTAACCTCACAGAACACGGGGCTTGCTGGTCTCTGACTGCCTCGGTCGGTTAGTTTGTTGAGGAATTGTGTGACTTTGGTGTTTCCGTTTTTTTTTATAGTGTGACTTTGGTGTTCTGAAGTGTTAAAAACCATCAAAGTCACACAGATCAAGACAGCGCTAGACTAGAGGTACATTTTTCTTAGAACTATTATTAATTTTCTCTTTTTACCACTACCACCTTTACTGTTTTTGTATATCTGTGTGGATATAGTGTCGGGCTGCTTCTTCCTCTTCCTCTTACCCCCTTCTCCTATACTAAGATTCTGTAAAGAGATGTTGCTGATGAATTTTTTAATGCTGTGACCACCACAAACAAAATTACATTCACCTCCATTTTCATTTGGATGTGATTTGGACGAACAGGCCCTTTTTCACAAGTTGTTTAGTTAATGCGGCTATTTAAGGACCATGTGACTGAGAAATGTTGGCAGGTGAAGCTGTGTAAACATACATGAGACGCAAAAATGTAGGTATAAACGTTCAGTCTGATAAACTGAAGAAAAACATAACGAATGGGGAACTGATGCTTTCCCCTAACACACTTTGCTAAATCAAGATAGCTGCATATGAACATGTAGAAAATAGTGTTGCTGAGAACACAAAGAGGGAGAGAGAAGAGAGGGAGGAGAAGAACAGGAGGGCTTATCAGAGGGTGCTACTAACCAGCGCTCTGGCAATACAGTGTTGTTCTCCCACATAGCAGTAGTCTCCAGACACATTGGTCTCAAACCAGATATGATCTCCATACACAGCTGCCTCCTACAGAGACAAACATACAGCGAAGGGTCACAGGGGGACACAAACCGAGTAAAATTCACCTTTAAACCTGATTCACTGTCACACCTAAAATGATGATGCATCACTTTGGCATTTATAATTGATAGGTTGCGGATGAGGTATAGATAGTGTTTGTTTAAAGAGTGTAAAATCTTTGTGAAACCACTGAAGGTAAATCACTGATGAAAGGTTGTGCCAGTCAAGGTTGACTCATATGTTTATCTGTACAGATCCTTGCACATGAATTTGTTCTTAAAATTTCAGCATCAGCTTTGTAGCGATTTCAGAGCTGCCCTATAGGTACGAGGCAAAGTAAAGCATGGATAACATTTGTGTGTGTCTTCTCGAAGCCCTGTTGTGTCATACTGATACCGAGACTCACAGTCCAATCCACAGTACTGCAGATGTTTGCTTCTGGGTCAGTCCTGGTCAGAGATGATGTACTGGGCTGACTGGGCAGATCGTTCAGGCCAGACTTAGCTATCGCTTTCCTGGAAACACAGAGAGACAGAAACTTCTTAACAGTACAATTCAAAGAGGCAAGAAAATATTTTAATGTAAATCTAAAATTTCCAAACATAACCGAGATTTAAGTGTTTCTGAGTAAAATGAAACTGAAAACAGTTTAATATCTGAAACAAAGCAATTCCTAATATTTAAAAAATTCTACAAACATTGTTAACTGTTCCTACTCAAACATCACACCACTATGAGATCAGCACATCAAGTATATTCAAGAAGAATTTAACACCAACTGAACTGTGGTTTCCTTTTGTAAAGGTCATTCGTGCCTTTTAAAGGTTGTCGTCTCATGTCAATACATTCAAATTCAAAATAAACAAATGAAAAATTAGAGATTCAAATTCACATTTCGGGATGTGTAGCACTTACAGTAAAAATATCTCAGTTGCAGAAGCATACTGCTGGTTTCTTTTTTTGACACCACGTGGGAATCCCGCAGAAGTTTGAAAAATGTTATCGTGTAAATGTGATGCTCAATCTGAATATGTCTGTGTAGCTCTGATTTCTTGGGAATGGTGCCTCAGCTGGATGGAAGAGTTTGGATATCTGTATGCATGTTTTGAGCCGCTTAAACATAACTGTGGTCTCACCGTCATCCCCGCTGG
Source organism: Micropterus salmoides (assembly GCF_014851395.1). Taxonomy (NCBI): domain Eukaryota; kingdom Metazoa; phylum Chordata; class Actinopteri; order Centrarchiformes; family Centrarchidae; genus Micropterus; species Micropterus salmoides. The sequence continues at coordinate 7,260,297 of NW_024040040.1, forward strand.
ACACTTCAAATGTTAAAATGATTGCGTTAATCCTTAATTCAGACTGCCAACACATATTGACAACCACAAAAAAGTGTCATCTAGTTTGGGCCTTCAAAATAAAAGCATGAAAACTGAATCAAAATTATGAATTTGATTCATTTGCTATCTCTGCACTTCATTATCGTACCTAATGAGTGACACATTTTACATTATACAGCTGTACATATCACAGTGTGCAGAGTGTGTCACCTTTCCATCATCACTACTTCACAAAGCTAGCCCTGTCATAATCGTGACATTTCAGTTGACTAATAAATTAATACAAATATTAAGTATTCTTCTGTGCATTTCATGCTACTGTTTAATATAAGCCTAATACCATGTTTACTCAAATAAAAGCCGGAAGTCAAGTAAAAACCACTCTCAAATAAAGGCCCGGGCCGTGGTCAACACAAACAAAAAAAGTTCAGTACCAAATATATGGTGGGTAAATTCCTGGTGCGTAATGTACATTTGCATTGCTTTAATTTAATAAATTCAACAATATAATCATGCTTGTTCTGAAACTGTTGTGTAGGCCTCATAGACTGTATAAAAGAAATGGACGTAGTCATCGTGACGTCACCCGTTGGTTTGTGGACTTCCGTTTTGAAGCCTCGAGTTTGGCCGATAGAGCGCCGCGTTGAGTTTTTGCAACCAGGAAGTGCCCGGAAGTGACGAAAAGGCGGAGCTCACAGCCGTGTGCGGAGCTCGCTAGCTTGCTTAGTGCCGAGGGTACGAGTCGGCCCTAGCCTGATTGACAGGTCGCCATGGTAACGACTTGTCAATCATAGATAATCCCGCCCTGAAACGTACTCTGCTTTGTGGTCTATTTTAAAATAAATGGGACCATAATTTACTAAATGAACATCATTTTGTATTGAAGAAGACTTGAAACTAGCGACCGAGACCATAAACCCATCAGGAAAGTGTTTACTTGGGTAATTATTCAGCTGAGAAGTAGGGTCATTTTCCCATTATTTCTAATGGAGCCGGACTTCTTTTTGCAACCAGAAGAGTTGCCCCCTGCTGGATTTTCAATAGAATGCAGGTTTCAGGGACTTCCGCATCAGCTTCATATTGTAGACCGGAAGCTTCCCGCTTGATGGCCTACCAATCATAACAAAGTAATTTGTTCAAAAGTGTTAATTAATGTAGAAGCACACTTGATTTTATTTTCAAAAGTTAATATGCAACAGGGAAATGCAAAGCCATCTATTCCATCTAAGCATTTTTATGAGAATTATTAAATTAGAAAAGCTGGATGGAAGCGACAAATTCAATAAAACCTCCAACACTTTGTTAGAAAAAGGTTTTACACTCGCTTCAGGTGAGAGTTTGAGACATATAGATGATGGAACCGCTTTTAAATCATATGTAGTGAATATCACACGACAGATTTGGCTCTGTCTCCTGAGCTGAAACTAAAAAACCCAACAGCAGTACAGTCTAGCACATGGGAACTTCACGCTCAGGTAGATCGTTCATTTGTCTCAACCCAGCTGATGAAACGACCTATGTTGTTGCAACGTTTTTAGCATTGGCTTAAAATTCCCCTGATTGTAGAATCCATGCAAAATGATTGCGGTCAGCTCAAATAGCTGCGATCAAGCAATCATTTGTGACAGGCCAACACAAGACATGTCTAAATAAACCTGGGCGACAGAGCGCAACAGTGACATTTTCTATCCATTCTTTCTGAAAATATTTCGAGCTGTGACACATCCCAGCTCACAGTGGGTGAGAGGCAGGGTGTGCCTGGACAGGCGATGGGCCTATCACGGTGCTGACACCATTCACATTTACACTTCTGAGCAATTCAGTTACCAAAGCTGTATGTCTTTGGACAGTGGAAGCCAAACACAGACATGAGGACAAAAAGTCTGGAATGCACAACGTATTTTAGTAAAATACTGCAATTTCATGTGATCCGCATGGTGAATTTAAGCACTGAGATTGCCACCTTTACCAGCAAACTTGCTCCCATCCTGACTGACAAAGTGCAAATACAGTCTGTTCAAACTACTGCACAGAAAGTGTTTTATAGCCTTTTCTAAAGTTTCACACATTTTAAACAACAGCAAAATGTGAGCACTGGATTCCCACTGGTTCAACTAAAATGGCACGCTTCGACGAAAAATTCGCCCTTAACGTAAAAGATCTACACACTTTATCTGAGAAGCAACGAGCCCATAAGTAAAGAGGGAAAGAATGGATATGCGTTCAAACTGTGATATAACCCGAGTGTTAAATTTCATTGTAATGTAACTGCCATCCTGTGTCCTAAGTATGAAACTTTGGAGCAGCACTCAGGACCAAAGGATACAAGGAGCAGCTGATGAGAATCCCATCCCGACTGAAGACTTAGAACAGACACTGTCAGAACATCTAGCCAGACGTCATTACTAAATGAATACTGCACGCGTTGCAGGAACATTTCACGCCAAATGATGCAGAAAGTGTCTATTTGGTAGCCATGAATTTTATAAATACTTGCATACAAATGCAAAACCAGTACAAGAACAAATACGCTGTGTTATCCTGCGTGTGTGTGTGTGTGTGTGTGAATGTGTGTGTGTGTTACATACGACAGGAAGTTCTCCCATGTTTCCAGATAAGGATCATAGTACATGCTTCCCTCTGGTCCCCCCAGTGGTGATGAAAAGCTTTTATGGATCGTAGACCCAGTTGAGGCCACATCTGTGTCAGGCTCAGAGCTCAGACTGGGGCTGGTCGTGGAAGTCTGGATTGGATTAATTAAAGCACAGTGACCTTGACCTGACCTTCGTCGATTATATCGACCAAATACTCCGTAACCTGATTCACTGCTCCGAAACACAGAGTCTGCTGGAAGGAGGTGGGAGGAGTTTCGTCTCAGACAGCGAGGAGGGCGGAGCAAGGGGCGGTGTGCGATGTTTTCCAGAACGACCGCCTGGGTTAAGTGCATCTGAGCTGTTGCATTTTTTGTTCTGTTCTCCACGTCTTCATCACTCGCTTCCTCTCCATCTGACTCAGAGTAGGAACACAGGGAGCCATCAGGTTCATCCTCTTCCTTCTCTTTACCTCCTCTGCCCATCTGGACTACACTCGCGAGTAACATGGAGGATCCAAGTAAATGAGGTTCAATGGATTTTACTTTAGAAGGACGGCGGTATCGCACCGCCAGCCCGCGGTGTATGCAGGGGGCGGTGCCAGGAGCTCCATGAGCATGGTGAGGTTTATATGGAGATCCCCTTCTTCCTCTCTTGATGGCTATATCTGCTCTCTCACCTCCTCTTCCAGACTCTCCCACTGAGTTTGTTAATCCTAGCTCTATAATTGACTGTCGCTTCTGTCCACTGGCCACCAGTAAGCCAATACTGGGGCGCCTACGTTGGTCAGGTACTGGAGGTAAACCAACGGAGGAGCGTCTGGACTGTAATAATGCTACTGAGGGCAGACCGACACTAGAGCGCCTCCTGGCTTTACTGCTCTGAACAGCAGGACCCGACTGATGCACTGCAGCAGGATGCTTCTGTCTCTTTTGGCGGCGGCAGAAATGGCGTTGGAAGAACAAATCCATCCCGTTACTCGTACAGTGCCAAATGGAAGGTGCTAACAATTATCTGTGGCATCTGATAAGACATGGGTGAAGAACATAGCACATTTTCCCTGTCTTCTCTGACACCAAGCTACGGGTTTCAGGTCAGATACTGGTTTACATGATGTTTTAATATCCATGCGACGGGAGATGGTATCAATAAAAAACCAGAATAAGATCATAGTCCAGCTCCTCTCCCGCTCTCCAATCTTCCTTTAGAGCTGCTGGAGGGGCAAATAGGCTTTTCTGTTAATTAAATCTGTTCCCTATAATGACATCAACATAAGTAGTTCCCTCCAGGGAATAAATCATTAATAAACACTAAAACAGGTCAATTGTTACCATGTTTAATAATTTTAACAGCTGTTTAATTCAGATCAATTGATCCCTGATGCAGTGCTGCCTGGTTTAAAGTCACTCAAGTCATCAAAACTGGTATCAACCGGTGGCCCCTTCATTGATTCCCTCAACATTCACAGTGTGGTTGATTCATTTACTTGTTGTTTTACAGTGATTAGTGTCACTCGTGTAGTGTCATTGCGGCATACTGTGACTTTTGTCCTGTATGTACACAGACATTGGAGCCAATCCTCATTAATAACCAAGATACCTGGACAGAACACAGACAAATTATTTCTACTCAAATGGTCCACTCACTAGCTTTTTCAGAGCTTTCAACCTTCTCAAACCATTTCTTAATGGAAACCAATAGCTCCCAAAAATGTGTGTTGAAGTTTGAGTCACACACAGGCAATTCTGCTTCCTTTTGTGCGATTTAGTCAATTCGGTTTCAAATACAACCTATATAATGCACCTGCATACATTCAAACTGAATGTGAAAAACTTACAGGCGATGCTGCATTAGCAATTAATTAAATGTCATGTGATGTAGCTTTAACCTTATTTAACTCATAGTTTTGCTTTTATTTACCATTTTTGGTTCAGTCTTAATAAACTTTTTTCAACAAAGAAGAGCTCGGATAAACCTGCTGTATTCTACCGGAGACAGACAAAATCTGAGACTACTTAGGAGACATAATGGAGCCTTTACTGAAGCTAAAGAGCCAGATATTATTCTCAGGACTTCCTCGAGACATCCATCAGGCGGACACAAACACCCTCCAAAGAAAAGCTAACGTTGCTTTTTGGCTACTGAATGTGTAAGTAGGCAACTGTTCACTAACATGTTGACAACACAGCTTTATAAGATGACCCCCCCATATTCCAAAAAACTCAATTAATGCTGCAGGTCAGTAGGAATCAATTAGACTGGATTTACTCATCTTGACACAATGTCACTTTTTGACAGGCGGATATCCAGACATGAGTTGACTTCCTAATGAGCTAAAGACTGCGTGAAATATAGAGAGATGAGGAAGCAAGAAAGATGAAACCGAAACCTAACCTAATGAGCATTTGAATGTCGTTATGTGCTAAAACTATAAAGAATAATACTCTGCCGATAATCATAATTTCAGATTTCTTGCCCTTCTGGTGCTTTTAATCTTGCTTTTCACCTCGGCACCTCTCCTTTCCAACATTTATCTGACAACACAGTCGCACAACAGTAATCTATAAACACAAAAAAAACAAACTGAGGACTCTGTGTTGTGTCTCATCACCATTATATATACAGAAGATGGAACTTTATTTATTCAAAGGGAAAATGGTGTGCAGTAGTTGCAGTACAAAGCAGGAAGAGAGCAAATATAAAGATTTCATGATAGGCAGTGGCAATGCAAATACAAATGCACTGAACTAACTTTTAGTTCCTGATTTAGCTCTTTCTGTGACTATCGGGGCAAAAAGGCCCATAAATGTTCCGGGTTTAGCCAGGGACACGCTCCATTTCTCTTCATTTACCCAGGCTTAAAAGGTGTTTTTCTTTTCTTATAGTGTATATTTCTCTCTCTCTCCCTCTCTCTCCTCCCCCCAACCTGTCGAGGCAGAAGGCCCGCCCACCCTGAGTCACGGTTCTGCTCAAGGCTCAAGATTTTTCTTGCCTGTGTCGCGGAGTCTTTGCTGTTGATGGGCATTGTTGTGTCTCTGTAAATAATATTACAAAGACTAAGGTCTAGACCTTCTTTGTAGGAAAAGTGCAATGAGATAACTTTTGTTATGAACTGGCACTATATAAATAAAACTGAATTGAGAAGTATATATCTGTCATTTTTAGCCCGGAGGTATTTGGTGTCCAGAATTAGTTGAGTCAGAAAGTATTAATTTATGCTGTTGCTAGCAGATCTCTGAGCTAAAGTTAAATAGAGAACCGACCACACCATCTTAAAGTACACAGCACATTAGACCAAGGCCACAGATTTAACTACAGAGCAGCGTTATCCATTGATTTTGCATGGATTAAGAGATGCATAGATTAATAAAACTGTAAATTATTTTACTGAAGTTACTGGCTGAATAAGATGTCTTGGGAGTTTCTGCCATGCATGTTAAGTATATTTCTGCAGTGCTTTTGTATTTTTATTCATTTGTTTCAGGTTTATTGAGCAGGGAAATTGCACGCTATAAATACATAAATAAATGTATCAATTGCCAGAATCAGCTGTTTTACTTCTGCTGTCCCTGGACTGGTGGTCACAACAAAAAAGGATGAAGCTATAAATAATACATACAGATTTACACCAGTACAATAAAAGCTCATTATACTAATGCAAAAAGAAACAACTACAAAGATAAAAACAAGAACAGTTGGTCAACATCAAGCACAAGCACACACAAGGTATATAAACATACATTTTTGGTAGACGTGCGCAAAAACAACATTGTTGGGACAGTCGTAAGCAACAGGTTTAGTCAGTCTAAACAATACTGAACTAGATAACATCGAAGGCAGAGCACAAGAAGCACAAACGAGACGAGACAGCAGCAGGATTTAGTGTCTAAATATAATGTGACAGTGCTGACTGCCTGTTAGCCACTTCAGCAGCCATAACTGTAACAGCCAGTAGAGTGAGTAACTTTTCCTCAACGGGACAATGCAGTCACCTCTTGCTGCACTAGAGACAACATCTTCAGTGAGCAGAAATGTGTGCCTACAGACCGTCGCAACCAGCCTTGACACTGCTGACCTTGAGTGTTCGCTAGGGGGAACGGAAAAAGAGAGTCTAAAGAAAGGAAGCTTTCATATTAGAAACGTTTCAATTTTCAGATGTATTAATTTCCAGTTACAGGAGCTACTAATCCTGCAGATGTAAATTTTTCTCTTAGATCGTCTCCTTCTTCATGTTTCAAAAAGTCCACCTGAAATTACTGGATTTCATAATAAGGCTCCTACAGACTGGAAAAACCTTCCAGCTTCTCTGAAATCTCTGCAGTGTTTAGGTTCATTTAAAATTGCTCCTATCACTCACCTCACAACAGGCTGCTCCTGTTAACTGTCACTATTCGCCGGTGTGGGTGTCTAGATTTCGTGGTGCGTGCATGCTGCGTGAGTGCGTTTTGGTTTCTTAGTCAAATGCTAACTGTAACCGTGTCTGTCATCCTCTCCCACGATGGACAGTCGTGGACTGTGAAACCATCCAACTCTTTTTCTGTTGCGTTTCCTCCTGCAGAGCAAAATTTATGGTAAACATGATGAATGGTAAACATTTGAAAAGTCACAGAATGTTTCCATTGATCATGTTTTAAGCTGACATTCAGCTGTTTCTCTATGTGGTTAAAATAGTGGGAAGGCCTGCTCCATATTTGTTTCTAGCTTTACCGCTGAACTTACAAGAAACAGAATGACTGAGAAAAGCCCACACAGCAGACCACACCGCCACAAACTGACCTACGACAGATACCATAGCTAAGAGAACGGGACACGTAGCGTGATATCAGTGCTGTTTGAGTGTATGGCAGCAGAATAGAACAGCATGCAACACGAGACGTTAAATGAGAACAACGCAGGACAAAAGCATGTGCAGCTGAGAACCGTTACTGAAACCGACATACAGTCTAACAGGAAGTCCCATCACAGAGAACCATCAGCACACTGAAACCTCCGCTGTTCATTTAATTCCACCTCTGACATTTAACACAGGCAATGTGCTAATGCTCTATCACAAAGATCAAGGGTTATCACAGTGATGACTGGCTTTCATAAAGCCACACAGCAAAGCTAACGGCAGTCATACTCTGAGATGATTTCTTCAGATAAAGCCATTTTATTATTATTTCTTTATTACACTGAGGACTTAAGGCTAGCTCACTTTAGTAACTGTGGTCACATCGCACTTTCCATTTTCTATTCACTTTCAAACACGTGGTAAGGAATAACTACCTTTCTGTCTTTGCTTCCTCACTTCACTCCAAGTTCAAACTTGTCCAACCACTGCTCTCACCCCGTTTGTTAAAACTGTACTTTAGTTGATTAATTTCATAAGATATAAGCCAAAAAAGTGGCTGTATGATTGACTTTGTTTCAGTAAACCGGAGATCAAATATTTATCAAATGTGGTTAAATGTTCTGGGAAGCCCTACTTCCCGACATCACTCACACTGTCACGGCCATATTTGTTGCGGGGAATTAAGTGTATATTTTTTGCACCTTCCCAGTTTCCAGCAAACCAGTCGATTCTTCAGTAAGACAAGATGCATAAAGCAACCAGCAGACCCCGCTTGTCACAGATTCTCGTACGCACAGCACGTTATGACGGCTGTATTAGCATATGTGGTGAAGTAGCTGGAGTCGTTTCTGAAGTTTGTATGTGGCTTTTTCCACAGACCACTAACTGACTTCTCTGAGCAGCTGCATTGTAGTCAGTCCCTATTGCCTGTTGGTTGCATTTACTCTTGGCTTTTTTAATTTCAAATAAGTTACCTGAACCAAGATGCATGAAGAGGTTGACTGGAGAAATGCAGAGAGTACATAAATACATACTGAACATACTCTACATACAGTACATACTGTACATTTTTTATAGAACGGTCAGGACAGAAATCTCAAACAAATGTTTAAGGTGTTAAAGTTGCCCAGCAGAGAGTCCTGACAAGTAGATTTTTACAAGATAACATATCTGGTTGGAATGATTTACTGTTTTATTATCAGATTTTCATAAACTCTCAAATATCAAAAATCGGGAATGAATAAAAATATAATTTGTAGTGTATTATATTAGTAACGGTATAGTATTATATAGTGTGTGTCTGTGCACACTTACTTACTTCCCCACTATTTAAAACAGTTTTTTCTGATCGTTCCCTCTCTCTCCTTCCTCTCTCTCATTGCCTCTAAACAACTCTATTATGTTTAAGTGTCTTTCCCCGCTGTGCATGTGTGTGTTGCTGTTATGTAACAGCTGCTTTCTACAACAATAATCCCCTACCATAACCGGGGGAAGTGAGGGAGAGATGAGAGTATTCGGTAATGAAACATTACTCACCTGAGTGTGTATTTATTTGCATGTCAGCGCAGCTTAATGCTCTTTGCATGGCTGAATTGAGAATGGAAAACAGAGATATTTCAATCTGCATTTGGAAACATCTTCCTGTCTCTTGTTTCCAGAAATAGAGACTTTCTATTGAAGAGAGCAGGACTCCTTTTAAAGACAGAGCAGTGGCTGTAAGGATGCTTGAAACAAATCATGCAGTCAGGGCTGCAGCAAGACTGAAATCAAACAGAGCTGCACCGTGCCTCTCATTAGTGTATTCATTTATTGATCATTTCTTGTTCTTTTATAACTATTTTGCCCGTTTTGTTGACCCTGAATCTTAAATTATTTGTTATTTGAGTGTAAAAATGTAATAAAATGGACTCTTTGGCTGTAAAACTGTCACTTTCTGGAAAACAGTAGGTCTTTTCACAAAAGTACATATTTGAACTTGATGGATTGAACTCCAGTGTTCAAACTCCCAAGAATTTCCCCAGACAGTTCAGATAGCTGGCCACACCTCCTCAACTCAATACCAGAGCTCCCCAGGGCTGTGTGCTCAGCCCCCTCCTGTTAATGCCGTACACCCACGAGCGCATCCCCCGACATGGAGAGAACTCTGTTGTGAAGTTTGGGGAAGAAACCGCCATCATCACCCCGATCGAGTGCAGTGTAGCTCAACGTCAAGCAAAACCAAAGAGCTGATCAATGATTTTATAAAAGGAGGTGAAGACACACACTCCTGTTTGGGCTGTTTGACCAGACACTGCATTTCAATCAGGAGTTGGTTATCGGTGGGGCAGATGAACAGGAAATCAGCATCACAGAGAACCTAAAATGGTCATCTGTAGGGACGGGGCAAATCATTGGCATAATCAACGTAATGGATTACAAAAATACGTTGATTTGCATTACGTGCGTTGGTTCATCACTGCACACGGTGTAACCAGGGATTCTTTTGGCGAACATGCTGCAGGTAAAAAAAACAACAGCTTGCCACTGACCATCTAAAGTTTGGGAGTAATTTTGACAGAGACCAACAATTTTGTGCTCTGAGAGTTTTTTAAATTGGAAACACCTGAAGCGAAATTATTAAGAGCTTTGTCCAAACGGCAGAGGCAGCCCCCGCACGAGTACAACAAATCAAGATCATCAACACGAGGAACGTGTTTCTGTTAGCAGCCACTTCAGTAGTCACTGCAAAGGTGGGGCAAAGAAAATAACCTGCAAAGGAAACACCAGTTGTGTCCTCCACATTTAAGCAAAAGAGGCCACGTTTCTCTTCTGGATTCGGTGGAGCTGTTGGAATGCACCAGCCCTGTCAAGTCAAGTTGTTTTTATTCAAATAGCCCCATATGACAAATCACAAATTTGCCTCAGGGGGCTTTACAATCTGTACAGATGACGTCTATACTTAGACTCTCGATAGGGAGTTTGGGTCATGCAAACTGAGAGAGGACATGAAAACACATTCTCACATTTCGGCAGATATTCTTCACGTATTGCTTACTTGCACTATACTGACTCAAATATACTTTAATATGCAGTGTTGTTAACAAGACCAGTTATAATGTAACAACATGTCCTAAGAGGGACTCGATGGGAAAGACCACCCGGATGTTGAAACAAAAGGGTTTGTTGAGAGTGTGCACGGTAAATCTCACGGCACTGCATCTGCCTATATTAGGACATATGAGCAATGCTTTGATGTGTGATGCTCCATAACAGATAGGGGACATCATCTGGATAGCAGGTATGTACTCTAAGTTTAGTATTTATACACAAGTCCTCCAAATGAAATGACAAAATATGTTGTTTGCCCCTGCCCTCTACACCAACCCGGTCTCACTCCCAAGTTGTCACATAATGGCCTGTGGCGTCAGGAAGCCCTTTAGCATCATAGTTCTCAGCGTCAGTTACAACATTACTTAACTCATGTAACTTAAGTCATGTAAGTAACAAAGTTATTTTAACCCAAACTATGTTGTTTTCCTAAACCTAACCAAGTAGTTTGTTGGCTAAACCTAACATAATTGCAATGTTTCACAACGTTAACCACTAGTTTTATTTTGGAAAGTCTAACCAATATTTATTATTGCTAACTTGATCACGGAGCCCAATGCATCAAAAAACAACACAAAAGGTGTCCATATGTAACAATTTGGGAGTGAGATTGTGTTGTACACACACACGTATTACACATCATCTGTCAGTACCTCAGTTAGGTTAAGGGAAGATTGTGGTTTGAGTTCAAATTAGCACTTTTTTAAGGTCAAGGAAACACTGCTGTTGGGTTAAAATTACTTTATTAAGGTTAGTGGTTACAATAATAGACATAGGGTTAAAGCTGTGAAACATCTTTTTGCGAGAGATGGCACTGAACGCCCAAACATCCTCACCAGCTTCGTTGATTTTGGACGTGTGTTCTTAGGTAAAAAATGTGTAAAAAGCTCTGCTGAATGAGCAGCCAGCTCAGGTGAACTGCCTGGGTGCCCTTCACGGAAAAAATAAAGAGGTTTTGTTAGTGTGTGTGTAAGTGAGACTATCCAGAGCTCCGTGCTGCGTTGGGTTAAATATTTACATGAAAAACGGTGGAACAGCATGCAAATACACATAAAGAGTGTTCTACAGCAATGTGGTTTTGCTCTAATGGGGTGAGACCAGGCCTTGTAGCCATCTGCAGCAATGCAACAAGAGCTAGTTCTTGTCTCTGTACACTTCTACAAGGCTCAGACGTGATAACATGATTCTTATCATATATGTCTATATGATTTACGTCAAACTGTCTGTAGAAAAGCCATCAGCCCCATTCTGCAATCAACTTATTCTAATTTCAACTGGTGATCCACTGCCTCAACCTGCTTTTTCCACACCTACTTGGGGGGGGCTGGCACCACTGGCTTCTCCTGACCACGTGTCGATATTGAGCTAGATGCTGAACCCCAAGTTGCTCCTGATAGGCCATCGGTGTGTGCGAGTGAGTGGGTGACTGAGAAGAAAACGTGGCCAGTAAGGTAGTAAAACACTACATAAATACAGTCCATTTACTTCTACAGTGATTTTGATTCCCAAAATCTCTTTCAACAACGTTCCGGTGTTCCGTAGCTTGGCTGACTAGACACGTGGATAAACAGAGCTGCATAAATTGCAGTGAGTCGTCAGCCTTGGTACCTGTTGGTATAAGCCCCGGAGAGCCTTCACCCTCTGCTAGCCCTCCTGTTACAGTGTTCAAACCACAGCACTGTTAACAGTCAACTTTTAAAACACTTCTTCAGTGTCAGTCTCCTTCAGTTTCATCTGGTTTTAATATTGGTTTGTTGGTCACCAGGCCCACACAGGCGCTCTCTCTCTCTCTCTCTCTCTCTCTCTCTTTCTCTCTCCTGTTGGTCTGCATGGTGACACGTTTTCACTCCAAACAGCACCTTTAATGACAGCCTAATGACGGAAATTATACACACAAACACATGCACATTTCCACATACAAAGGCATCTAAGTGGCTGTGCTCAGCGTAATCCCCAGCACCTCTATTTGCAGACATTTTCAACAACAGAGGCATTAACAAGACATATGAGGACAGTCTCATCTGACAGACGCAACAAAATTATAATACAGCAGAAACCTGTTACAGTGATCACGTCTGTCCTGGTCATATTGATTACTCTAAGCGGATGCTTATTACATTATTTTTTACATTTGTATATTTATTCTATGTACATAAAGTAATGAAACATGCAGCTAAACTAGTTACTGATTTTATTGACTGTTTCGAAAATGATTGTACAAACTAAACTACTGTACTGTGTATAATCAAACACACTTCTATATAGTCATATAAAGTATGGCTTATGGTAGTTCAAATTATAATTAGCCTAAAAAAAAGTATTGTGCTGCAGCACAAATAGGCTACTAAGCCACAGCTTGGTCAGAAAATAAACTGCAGGCTTTAAATGCCAAAGCGGTAAATAAAATATTTTTTCAATATGTTGTCTTGTACAGAAAGACCCCAAATAAACACTGTAAGCTGACTACTTGATTACTATACTATAAGTGAATTATTTAAATAACATATGTGTGGGAACGTTTCTGTCCCAAGGTTTTCGATCCATATAAATGGTTGATCACTTATTTCTGATGGCTTGCACAGTGAGTGCATTGAACCCAGCAGTGAGCGCAGCTCAGATCGCATTAACCTTGATCACTGTACACAGTTCCCACTGCATTAACATGCATGAAACAATGACGTAGACACTAGAAGCACAACAAGAGAAAAAATACTTAAATAATAATATCCCTTCACTCAACATTGGCTCAATGTTTCAGTTATCATTCCCAGAGTTGATGGTAGTTACACCTTTAAAGTGATGACATAAGAGCACAAGCCAGTAAAGTAAAAAGTTTCATAAACTAAGTGAGCAGCAGCTCCTCATAATTTTTCTCCTCCTGGGACCTGCCCTTCACAAAATAAGCAAAATTACAAGTGTAGAACTCTACAAGCGACCCCTTTCAGATCACACATAGTTGTTCAAATTAAATATACAAATTAAAGCGTATGCTGTGATTAGTCAGTGTTGTAGCAGGAGATGGATAAGAAAATGGATATTAGTTTCATCTCAGTGCATCCAGTACATAGACAAGTCCAGGACGTTTTCAACCTAGCTTAGCACAAAGACTGGTAGCAGGAGGGAAAACGGCTCTCAGGGAAAAAACACTTTCCAACAAGTTCAAAGTTTGAACTTGCAATACTTATTTTGGGGGGGCAGCACTTACAGTTGCTTATTTACACATCCAGCAAATACGTGCATTAACATTTATTGGCGTTGGACTTCTTACAGCCTTGCAACTAAAAGGTAAATCCAATGTACACTCTCTTCTGTTTTTGGACTCCACTATGCCCTGAGAAATATATTTGGCCCTAGTTTCCAACTTTGTCTGTGTGCAGCTTGGTGCTGGACAGCTTGTGTACAGTGGGTTTTACAGCTGCCGGCTGCTGCTGCTGCTGCTGCTGCTTGAAACAAAACTATAAGACTGAACCAAAGCAGTAAAGTTGCGAGCCAGGAAACCAAAACACTGAGTTGAAAGAAGCTTAAAAGCTCCATAGAGCTGAAGTTGGGTGATATTGTCATTGTTCATTAGAAACAAAATGTCCCATTAGAACATCCATAGTTGATCCACTGTTATAATAAAAACATTGATCAAAGCCACTTTAAATATTGTATATGGCTTGGTTTTTGATAAAGAACAAGTGACTTTGAATAAGAAAGTACAAAGAATATCTCATAAGGCCTTTTGTGCCAGAACCCATCCACCATGAATAAAACCAAATGTTGTGATTTTGTAATTGATTGATTGCGATTTATTGGCCAGATTGTTTTTGATCCATAATCGTCTTATTGGTCATGTCCTTTACAGTATGTCTGAGTTGACTGAAAACTAGGAAGAGCACAGCACTGCATCAGCCCACAAACATCCTGACTGACATCACTAAGTATCACTTTTACTCAGTTGTAGACTAAACTGTTGTTTTTCATAATCCAACACAACAACCAGCAAGTTATGTTTTACCATTATGTGAAATTAATCCTTGCTAGGTTCACCATTTTAAGAATGTGAAATAAAGCCCATGCACTATTCTTTATTCTCATATTCTAAAAAACAAAGAATAAATTAGGAGCCAACCTGGAAAAAGAGGAGAAAACTATCCATCCATGCTTCCGCTTCTCTTTCTCATCTGTCTATCTGCCGACTACTTTCACTAAATCCGGCTGTACAGTGACGGGAGAGCAGAGAGAGAAAGAGAGAGGGAGGGGTGAGAGAGACCGCCAGTGTGATGAAAGAAAGTAAGAGAGAGAGAGATAGAGGGGGTGTGGCCTAGAGAGACAGAGAGGGAGCCTGAGTGAGGACAAAAATAACTTCTACTTCCTTGACAAGCCGAGCGCAAAACTGTCAGTGATAAATTTACACACACACACACGCACACACACGCACACACACGCACATCATGTGCAGTGAGAGAAAGAGGAAACAGCTAGGCCTAAGAAAGATAAGGATTCAGATGCCCTTCTTCTATTAGGATTGTTCAAAATTTTAATTTCCAACAGTCCATGCACATTTCTTATGCAAATATTGTCTTTACATTTGTTATTTTCATGAATAACTTGCTTGCTTTTTACTGAATTCCATTTTGTTAATCTTCAAATCGAAAAAATACTCAGTTTAATACTAGTAAATGATTTAAAAAAAAAATACAACAACATAAATTTATCAAAACAAGCAATTTTAGTTTCTATGTTTTGTCAGTTTATCCTGGATCACTGTTTTTATATTGGGGGTTAACAGTAAGCAAAAGGTTTATTGTTGCTAAATGCAAATCCTTATATTAGACTACCAATACAACTACGATCTGGACTTACTCTAGGCTATTTGAAAAGTGCAATGAGATAACTTTCAACTGTTATGAATTGGTGCTAGCTAACTCGCATAATACCAAAATAGGTGTTGCGTTATCTGGTCAATATGCTTTCTGGACACCGGCATCTGTACACTTCTGTTGTCTGGTCAGCTGATGCATCGTTTTATTTTGACACTAATGTGAATGATTGACAGCTAATAAATAGTGAACAGTAGACCAATGATAACATTTTTTTACCACCTTAAATGAATCAGGACTTCTGGATTTGGAGCAGATTGGGATGAAGATTGGGTGCTCAGCAGCTAAAGTGGAGAACTGTCAACAGTATCACAACTTTTGCATGGATATTTCAGGCCTGACCTCCCAGCATTAGTGGGCAATATGTAACTGACATCATTACATTTAACGCCACTTTTGAATGACATTATTACATTTTGGAAATGACAGCATGTTTTTATTTTTAATAACTGTGAAATTAATCAGTTTTCCACGGAGACCTTGCTAATTTTACAAAAACAAGAACATAACAAGCAAATGCATTATTTTACCAGATTATTTTCAAGAAGAAACCAGATAAATCTGTCATATTAATAGTGAAAATGAGCCTCCTCTGATACACAAAGACAGTTTTACCAGAACAGTTTTACCAGACTAATGCGACATGCACAGACTACACAACATTTTCCGCTTTCTAAACAGGCTCCAAACGACGCAAGTGATCCTTTAGTGCTGCACCATAATCCTTTGCTTCCAACCATGAACGTGTGGAGTGTCTAGCCAAACTGGAGGCACGACTGTCATCGCTGTTACTTTTGGCACGACAACTGCGACCCCTGTAGCCGTGGGAATCTTGTCCCCTGACCACATGATGACTAGGTGACCCACTGGCAAGGTTACACACACACACACAAATATAACGCGGATCCAGCGCTGACTCACAGCAGGAAATAGGACTGTGGGAAAAACCCAGATTCTTCCCAAATGTGTGAACTAAACCACAGGAGGCTTTATGATATTGGTGTGTTATCAAATATCTGTAGACGTAGTGATGTGTGATGGTTTACAGTTGAATGTCTGTTTTACTAGAAATTGCACAATGCCCTGTGTGTGTCAGAGAGGGTCTACAGCCGTGTGTAGGAGGGTGTGAAGGCATGTGAGATAATATTAAAGTTAACTTTGAAAATAACAAAGACATTATTTGCAGCTAACAAACACTAGGTGGAAGGATAGACACAGGTCCAGGTGTGTGTTGACATTGCTCAAGCATGCAAGACTCCTCTTGGCAACTTATTTAAAAACATTTTAAAAGCCCATCTGCAGTAATAGTATGTGAAAAGAACTAAAAAGTCTTTTTTTTATTATTTTATTTTCAACATTTTCATCAACATTTTTTAAAAAAAAGGTCCATACTTGGCCAGTGTTGAAGGATAACGTGTGTGTGTGTGTGTGTGTGTGTGTGTGTGTGTGGATAAGGCTTAGATGCCGTTACTGCAGCTGTGAGCTGCCATATATACATCTGTTCACATCCTGTCTAATCGTGGCAGGCTGATTTCGGGCCAATGGCTCTACCTGCTGGTCAATATTGGGTATTACACCAGTGCAGACTATTCATCCACTATGTTGATGTTTTTAAAACCATTTAATCTTTTCGATCTTGTTTTTTTTAACTCTCTTTCTCTCACTTACCTCCTGCCAAAGAGCTTGAGTCCAGTGAAAGACTTGGAGCAGCCGCTCAGCAGATCCTTCTCTTCCTCCACACAGACTGGGGGGGACGGGAGGGTGGAGGAGGAATTAGAGGAGGAGGATGCAGAGCTGAATTTTCTATCGCCTCCTTTTGTGTTTAGCAACCCTTCTCTTTCTCTCACTCCCCTTGTTTCTTCAGGACCAGCACCTCCACAGGCTTCAAGTCCAGCCCCGTGTTCCGGTTCAGTGTCCGCTACAGGGTCAGGATCCATGACAGACAATTTGTTCAGTTCCTGTGGTCTCATCCCCTGTCACATTTTGACAGGATGAGCTACGGCTCCTGTAATTCTGGGTAAATCTTGCAATATTCCCCAAAAGTCTTTATGTGACCTTACGTGTCCTGAATATCTCGTGTGTAGTCCAGGCAATCCCAAAAAAAGGACTCCACCAGGGGGGGAAACCACACCCGGGTCCAATACTAAAATCCCTTAAGATGTTTTATCAACAGGACCGCACGAGAAGTCTCATAACATAAATAAACTTACAGCTCTATGTTCCAACAGGATTACACTCCTATATGTACTATACTCCAAGTACTACCCTTAAAGTATTATAACGAAACTGCTAAACTAAATGTATACTGCTCCAGGTACACCAACAACAGCATTACAAACTTACGTATTAAGGTTAAAGCAATTAACTGTGTAATTGTCTGTCAATTATGTTGAAACAAAGCAGTATTATGAAGGTACTACACTCAAACTGCCTTTCTTAAAATGTATTATATGTATTACCCCCAGAAATATTACTACTCCAATGAATTATTACTGCATCAAAACTGCTCCAGGACTTCAAACATGGCTACCCTGCAGAGGTTACAAAGTCAATAATCCACATGCCAAAGGTCTTTTACAAGAAAACACAAGCTAGGTGTGTGTGTGTGTGTGTGTGTGTGTGTGTGTGTGGGTGTGCGGAGAGAGAGAGCGAGAGAGATTAGTGTTGAGTCCTGAGGAAGAGATAATCCTTCTCAGCGTTCCTCTCCATGTCTCCCACCCAGCAGTAGTGCTGTCAAACGCAGTGATATTAGTGTCAGTGCAGAAGTAGTCCCGTCCTGCGACTGTCAGTCACTGTTCGCTCCCTTCTGTTTGTTCTTTTCACTCCTCTTCTTCTTCTGCTTGTCCCTTCTTCACTAACTTTACACTGTTTCCTCCTCCTCCTCCTCCTCCTCCTCCTCCTCCTGCCTCGCTTCTTCTTCAGTTACTTGCTGAGCTTAATTACGCTCCCTGTGAGGTGCACAGTGACACACACGCGCACACACAGCTGAGTCGCACGCTGCTGCACACACACAAACACACACACACACTGATCCTCTACTACTACCCGCCCGGCTAAAACCAGGAAGTGGATAATGACAACAATCAGGGCCTGCCTATAAGCTGCCCCGCCACATGCCTGACAGAAACTCTCTCACTGACTAACTGCTGCTCACTTGTGACTCACCGCTGTGATCTGCTTTTTGTTGCACTGTTTTACTTCTTAATGTGGCCGATTTCTGACACCAGACAAATGGAAATCACCTTGACTAGAGTCATGTGTACGCCGTCATCCTACAGCACCAGTGGCCATCTTGTTGCTGCAGTTTACCTTCACCCCAGACTTAAATTAAAAAAATGCCCTGCAGAATTTTCTGGGTGTAAATGTAGTCCATGTATATATGTATATAAATAACTGTAGTATATATTGTTTGTATTTCTTTACCATATTAACAGACATTTAATGATCTGTTTGTGTTGCATGAAGAGACACAGTGAGAGACACAAACTTTCTTTTAATTGTACAACCATGTGTTGTATAATGATAAATTAATTAACTTGAACATTAACCAGCCACATCTTTAGTTCCTCTCTTTGGCTTCTCTAAAGTAGTTTTACTGTGTTGCTTTTGACTTGTTGACTTTGCAGTTCCACTCTTACTTACTTGTGCATACCTACCACCTTAGAGTTTGTCAAATACCTGAGATGTGTTTGCACATCACTTAAAACATTTGATTTAAATGTTTGTTCTCACCCTTTAACTACAAAACAAACAGAAAATTAGACTCTGTGTGTGTTTGTCTGTGTGTGTGCGTGTGTGTGTGTGTGTGTGTGCTCCATAAGTTTGTAGTAGACAAAAAGTGTACTTGCCAGCTAGACCTGCTAAATTTAGCCATGTGTGTCAACTGTTTCTCTGTCAATGATTCACAGACAAGGCATCATGGCCAGACAAAAGAGACTTCCGCATATAAGTCACAAATTCATGCTCTTAAATTAGTGTCAAGTTCCTCTAGTCGGTTAGGGAGGAGCGCCCAAATTGGCGCAGTTCCAGTGACACCATTATGCTCCTGTTAAATATGTAATGGCTCGGGGCTGTCGCACTGTGAAATTAACTGAAAAATGTTTAAGGGCTCTCTGGTTGACTTATAAACAGAAAGCAAACGACAAACACTCACACACTCAAGCTGATGTTACACAGGTGACACTGGTTAAAGTCTGTGAAGGTTCAATGCTTAGGGAGGACAATCTTTGTTCAGTGCACATAGTCATCACATTTATTCCATTTGTCTTTGTCCCCACAATGCAGTTTTTTATATACTATTTCTAAAAATTTTATGCTACATTGGATGGTGTTTGCACCAATACTGGTTTGACTTTCAAGTCAGCTAACTGCACATATACCAGTGTGTAGACTGGTGCAGTGAGAGTTCATCTAAATGAGCTGCTGGTGTTGGAGATGTTGGATGGAGATACATGGATACACAGCGACTAGGTACCACAGCCTCACCTCAGTGGCCCCGGTTCAAATTTGACCCTTGATTCATTTGCTGCATGTCTTCCTCTCTCTCTCTTGCCCACATTTCCCATATCTTCAGCTGTACTATCCTCAACAAAGGCAAAATTGCCCCCAGAAAAGAAACGACTATAATTATAGATACTTCAGGTAATTTAGTGTTATGTTCTGTTAATTCATGCACACAAATTGCAATCAAAATTATTTTTAAATGACAATGTTGAAACAATATGAAAGGGGTCTTTGGTAATGATGAACCTACAGAAAAATTAGCACCTAAATCTGCAGCTTCCCTCAGTTTTATGGGGCTTTATAGTGACTTTCAGCTCACTGTTTAGCTGCCAGGCCCACAACTTTAAAAGCGCTTTCGTAGTGTCAGCTGCTGTTTTCGGAGGAAAAAAACTCTAATAATCTATTTACACCAAGACACCTGGCTACCTCGTGAACAGTGTGCAGCATTTAGTAGCTAAAGAGCCAGATATTTCCCTCAGGAGTCCAAACCAGAGCTACAAGAGAATGAATACAGACACCACTTCAGCTCAGCATTGAACACAATCTCCCCCATGAAGCTGATCAGCTAACTCAGCACTCTGGGTTTAAATACAACATTCTGCAATTGGATATTGGACTTCCTCACAAACAGGCCCCTCCTGAAGAAAGTATTTCCTTTATGGGGAATGGAGAGTAAAGTAGAAGGAAAAGTGACAGCATCCTGGTATGGGCTGTGATTGAGAACCTCTTTTTGATTTGAAGAGATGGTGAAACGCTGCATCCAAGGTTTTGTAACGTATGTGATGACATACAATTACAAAACCTTCAGTATTTCCGCCCCACCTTATCCCTCTCCTGGATGTGTTTGCGTGAGAAAGGACTTTGTGTAAAAGCAATGAAAAGAGATCCATAGTTTAGTCCACGTTCACTGCTCATGTGCTGGGCGTGTAAACTCCTATTGAGAAATATGTTAGCAATTGTAAAACCTGTAAAAGGTATGTCAGCGTTGTGTTCATTACTTGTTGTGAGAGTGGCCAAAAAAACAGTAATTGCAGTGTTTATGTGAAAGAGTAAGAAATTCATTTTCCCCCCATCACGCCTGCCAGGCTCGGGGAAACAACAAAATTGAAGCATTATAAATACAATGGAAACACAGCGGAAAAGAGGAGCACTTTACACCAAACCGTTCTGTTACAGCTGTCCTCCAGCTTCACGCAAACAACAGCCCCAAACCACGAAGGACATCAATGCACCAAGCCCATTGGTTCCTGAAGACATACTTCTTTAGCTCACAAATATAAAAGCTATTTCCTAAGACATTAGTTTCCAAAAACGTCTGGGCACTCTAGTTTTAATCAAATGTTACTGGAACAGGAGGAAATAGCGTACTTATTGGGAACTATTTTCAGTGGTGAATCAATCTACATTTGTAGATTTGTTTATTTAAATTAAATGCATTTAAACGGGAACAATGCATTTAAAGGGGAACATTTGGGCCACTGATTGATGGTTCAACTGCTTCTTCTTTTTCTTCTTCTTCTTCTTCTTCCTCTTCCTCTCTTTTTACGGCTGTAAATGACCACATGAGGGTGCTGTCTAACAGCCAGAAAACCAGACAACCACACAGTCCATGAGCAGTTTTTCAAGATTAGATATCCAGTAACAGGGTTCCCAGCTTGTATAGAGGCTGAAAACCTGAATAAACCAGTACTGAAGAACAGTTTTAGGACCTAAATTCAGACTTTACTTCACAACATTACGAAAAAGTGGGGCCTAGACTGAAGATAAAGTGGCTTCACAGAGAAACAGCTAGAAAACAAGCGTTGTTTCTAAACACAGACTCATCCATTTAATATTTACTACCGCAATCTTATTCTTAAATCCTTAGTTGTTTTGAGTCAAGACTGGAAATTTAGCCTTGATAAAAGCCAAAATAATAGTCACAATGCTGCTTAAATATACAGATTAGTATTTAAATTTCTAACATTGTGTCAGATTTTATAAGCAGATCATGTGTTTTGTTTGTCTTCATTTTCAAAGTACCCAAGAACGCTGTCAGATAGGTCTAGTGGAGAAAAAGGAGAAGTATAAGGTAACATAAAATGGCACCATGACAGTAAAGTACGAGTACCTCAAATGTGTACTTAATTAGGCCTACAGTACTTGAGTGAATGTACTTAGTTACATTCCACCACTCTGACGGACTTACTGTACCTGTTTTTACCAAATGACTAATCAAAGAATCAGAATAATCAGACAGTGCTTAGTCCAGTCAAGCAACAAGAGTGAATCAGTCCAGAGGTCTCTAAGCCATAACTGTCCAGTAGAATTTAGACTCCTTATATTCAGTTTTTAATCTGGCCATCATCTCACCCCTCTCTATGATGGCTGGCTTTTCACTCCGCCCCTGAGTGTGGCTGTTTGCGCAGTTTCCTTTTTGCTTGTTTGCGAAATGGTAAATAAGAGATTTGTAAATATTAAAGACTCGATTCCCACTAGAAATAAACTTTTGAGATAAAAAAAAGTCCAGAATGAGAAAATTTCCACCCCTTAATCACCTCTTTGCTGTAAGGATGAGCAGCAGGAATTTGCTAGACCACTGCATACTTCAAACAGAGCATGCTGATGCCATGGAATAAATTAATTTACTAGGCATCTGTTGGGATCACTGCTGCCCAAAATGACCAAAGTTACAGTGGCGGTAAATTGGAATAATAGTTTTCTTAGTGACCTCCATTTTGTAAATTCACAGTCTGTAAAACAGACAGCCAGGACAGGACAGTGACCGTTACTAAGAGACATTTTACCTTTCAGGTAGTGTGTAATCCCTAGATGTGCACTCTTCCCAACAAGCTCCATAAATCACATGGTTGGTTTCAGGTACTGAGTTAGGGATGGTTAAGCTTGGCTACTTAGTTTATTGTTAGAAATGATTTATTGGAGTTAGTGGAGCTGGTTATGGTGATTCACAGCCTGAAACAGCAGAACAGAGTCTGATTTGAATATTGGAAAATGCAAAAACAGGGCAGTGATTTTTTTAACACCTCTTTCAGGAACAAAATCTTTGGGATTGGGAACATGATGTCAGCATTACTTAACTGTACCCTGCCCTGATTGTTATATAAAATATGGAATTATAAAGCAATAAAATATCTATATCCTGTGTGGAGGAGAGCGAATAAAAGCAGCGCAGAATGGAGTTATGGTGCGTTGTGATTATGGTTTCAGTCCTCCTGACAGACAGAGCACATCTTAGTACTTTTATTTATATGCACACAAAACACGCACACACACACACACACACCTGTTCCTCTCCTTTCTGGCATTACTGTTCCCTCTCATCCGTCGCCCACTCAGTATTTCCATGACAAATAAAATGCCACTCAACAGCACGGCACATAATTCAGAGAGATCCTTTTAACTTCCCAACACCCACTGCTGACCTATTTCCTCTGGTTCTCTCTATCGAAGGATTGATGATAAATTCTACCATTAATCCCACATCTGACCCCAAAGCAAACAATTTTCCGAATGAGCTGCAGAAAATGGTCCACAGCAGTAAGCTTGTCCCTCTCTTGTCTAGTCTTGCAGGGACATGTACGTCTGATAACACAGTGGAAACAGCTGTGGTGATTAGAAGACACAGAATCCACAAAATAGTGTATAAAAATAATCCTGAATCACTGAGGACTTGGTCTTTTGATAAAGATGAATACATATTTCAAGCAAATGTTCCATGTCTGTGTCAAGTTAAGTTGCAGATGTAGTAGTAATTCTGATTTTAGGAGTATTATTTGTTGCAGTAGCAGTGACTATATGAGTAATACTAAGAATGCGTGTTGCAGCTAGGGCTGGGCGATATGGCCAAAAATGTTATCACGGTAAAATAATTCATATCATTCGATATCACTAATTATCACGATAAATGTCAAATCCTTACTTCTTCTTTCAGGTTGATTTTCGCTCCAGAGTAAAAGTTGAAGAAACCAGATGGTTTAAACTCTTCTTTAAGGTCATATCATGACAAACAATTGATGACAAATTTAACAAATCTGACAAAACATTCAAAACAAGTATGATGATAAAATCTTTTTTCAACAAATATGTAAATTTAAATATTAAAATAATCAGTACCTTTTCCTCAACAGAATAAACATCTTATTAATGAAATGCTAATTCATTCGTGATCATTATTGTTTTATTGCCCAGCCTTAGTTGCAGCCATATGTAGAAGTTGTGGTTGCAGTAGCAGCAACATGCTGATCTCTTTTTTTAGTGTATCAGTGATGTCCTGATGAATACCAAAGTTTGGATTCATCTTCTGTGAGCATGAAAGTCTGTGTCTAATATCATGTTGATCTACCCTTTCAAAGAATGTCTTTCCATCAGATGTGAATTTGAGCCTCCCGCATAAAAGTTATCTGCACATGGTAGCTAAAGTCAGGGAAGGATTGTGGTTACAAAGAAAAAAGCAACCATTTGTTGGTTTGTGACATGAGTTGAACTTCAGCATCCAACATCAAAGTTAAATGCATTACATGGCCACCCACCGCCACGACTGCTGAATGTTGGCATTGGACATGAATCTTGACCTGTGGAAAAGTCCAATGTTAACATAACTCCCAGAATAGTGGGACAAAAGTTATAAGTATATAATTTTTTTTTCAATATAGTTGCGAGCAATAACTATGAAGACCTGATATTAAACAGTCGGGTGACAAAAAGCAGTCCATTCAAGAGTGAGGTTGTTGGTTTATCAAACTTTAGCATTAAAAAATGAACTGTTTGGCACCTTTTTGTACGATTGAGTTTCAGTTTTCCCAAACACACCAAAAACAAAGCTTTCCAAAGATTATGATCTGTTACTGAGATGGCTGTGGCTCAGGAGGTGGAGGGGGGTGTCCAGTCAATGCCAGGCTGTCTACATGTTGACATGTCAAGACCATCAACCCCAAATTGCTCAGCACCTTGCATCACTGCCATCATTGTGTAACACTTGATTGTATTCCAAACAGTTCTTGCTTACAACTTCCTTGGCACGCCATGATGGTGTAACTTTGACCAAATAAGCCAACAGACTGAATATTCACTGTGATGTGCACGGAAAAGACAAAGAGAGAGGTTGATGAATCATTAGTACAGATCTGCAACATGCTGTCTGCTGACTGTCAGCTCCATCTGTGGACCGGCATCGTGTACCCATGGTCGTGCCAACTCAACTTGTGAGTAAGGATGATTTTTCGTGACAAAATAGCGATTGCGTACTTGACTATATTTCTAACATTTACAGGAATGAGTTCTGCAGCATTCTCTGCAGAAATAAGTTATTATCGTGCCTCGTCCACTCGGTTGTTTGATCAAACTTTGATCATCATTACAACATTAACTGCATTACAAAAATAGCAAAGAAAGAGTAAGATAAATACTAAATATGATATAGCTGTCAGGGACTCTATCTACTCTCTACTGTGGAGGGACGGCAGTGATCAGTGACATTGATTAACCTACTTACTGCATCTGACCTTGCAGTCCTACTGCTAATACTAAGTGGTAGTTTTGTTTTGTTGACTGCTAACTGGAGCGGCTGTACTGTGGCAGGGATGGAGAAGAACAATGCTTTGATTGCATGTGACAAGTTGCTGATGGATAATGTGATGGCCATCTGGCTATACAGTCCAATTCATGAATAATGTATAACTTTACTCCTAAACATTTTCCATAACATATCATAGTGATTGTGAAACCTTCCAGGCAGCTCTCGGGTGTCATTCATTTCCAGTATGAAAGGCAACTAACCACTAACAGCATTTACTGTTGCCAATCACAGTGTGTTAAAGCAATGCAGACTCAACAAATCAAGTCTGCAGCCTGTATAATCATGGGATACCCAAAGATGAGATTCAGCCGAATGAGAGGCACTACAGGAAAGCTCATTACAAAAATCCAAATTTAATACATTTAATGGCACAATTCAAGTTTAGTCCCAGTGCATAAATGAAAATTTCAGCCTAAGGTGACTTAAAGTAAAGACCACGAGAAAAAAAACCTTTGAAGGCAATGAACATCCAAACAAACTGTTCTTTATTCAGGCCAGTAGATGTCCGGATAATTACCTCTGGCCTTTGACACTGGATGTAGCAACAGAACAACAGATACACAATAGTCACTCTCACCGGCAGTAGACTGTAATTGTGGTGTCAAGGCTGAGTAGTTTTCTGCTGTCCACTGTGGCCTGCAAAAAGCAGGTCATCAGTGCAGATCTCTCAACAACAAGCTGAAAGGAAATGTGAAGATTTGGGGACACTATATATACTATAATAAAATGACTTTAAGATTAGAATAAAAAACATCTTCAGATACCGACACACATTCTGCTTATGGCTGACATTAACTACGTTTTATGTTATATTTTCAAACATGTCAAAACAGAAGAAAAAATCACCATATCAAAAACTCAACGACTCACTTTCCAGCTCGGATTTTTTTAGGAGCTCAGCAGTCAGAAAAATAGAGATGGTCAAAGCGGCGATGGAAAGTTTTTTGACACGGTAAACCGAGATCAAATGAATGCTGAAACATCTCAACACCGCCTGACACGACCCACCAACAAAACTAAAATCAACCTTAACACTAACACTAACACCTTTTGACTGCTTAAAACTTGTTGTCTCCACATGGTGTCTGTGCAGCTACATTTTTGAGGAGACCTACATCGTCTACGTTGTCGCTATTGAGCCTATGCACTTACTTGCCATATCAGCTATAAATCAAGCTGCAGTCATTGCTTCCACTGTCATTTCTTTCATTTGTAACTCACAAACAAGAGTTTTCTGTTCACTATCAGGCTGCGTCACTGGTTGATTTTAAAATGTATTTTACTGTTGAAGCCATGATTAATGACCATTGTGAGAGCGAGGGAGGCTCGCCCCCGCTCTCACAGCAAATCCACTTATATATTCACATGATTTCCATAATTTAACATTATTAGAGAGCACATTCTGCTGGCTGTATAAAGTCTGACAAGCTGTGAATAACAGGACATTAAGTTGGGAGTCTCCTTTTTTTCTCACAAGCTGCATGTAAAGAGTTTTGCTGGATATTCATACTCATCCACGTTGGTTGCATGAATGAAGACTGCAAACAGAGCAAGAGATTGTTGATCAGATCATTTCTGTTAAAGCAGAATCTCCTGTCACAGTGTTTACTAGTTTATTAAACTGACACTGTGCATAAAACATGATGATTGAGATCATTTAAATTAATTAAAATGATCTTTGAAGACTCACATCTCCCTCTCTCTGCATGTTTAACCTTCTGCTGCCGCAGCCTCTAGGTTAATCTGACAGCATTAAGTCACAACGTCATGCTGAAAATTATACAGAAATGTTTTAGGTCAGACTTAATAAGAGTGCTGTCCTGACTTTGACTCCTCACCCACATCACTGATGCTCAGTAGACGGGTACCAATGTGTTCTGGTGTGTGTTCAACACCCTTGAATAACATTACCAGTTATTTTCCGACCATCTGGTTAGTATGGATGGTGTATTGTTGTGTCCCCATTCATTCCCTCAGCTGGTCAAGTTAATGCATCAAAACTTGTCAATCATGATCATCAGTCTGATGATCAGTGTCTTGCCTGAAGCTGAGGTAAAACCACCACAGACACTGAAGCCTCAGAGGGCAAACACGGACAATAAAGTCAAAGACTAATTTCCACTACAAAATAAAAGAAGATATTCTGTACAAGGCCTGGGGAAAGAAACAAATATTTTCGAACCTTTAATATGACTAAGAATACCCCCGAGCAGCCTTGCAGAAGCACATATAAGTTAACACATTTTATGCTCCTAACACTGAACTGGGTTTTAAAACAGGCACAAACACCACCCACCTGGAGGGAGGCGAGAATCTCTGCTGCACCAAAGGAAGAAAAAGAGAAAATGGTGTGCGGATCGTTTAGACATATATCTTATATTAATGTGGATTATAGCCACACGGTTAGAAAAAGTTGCTACCAAGGTTTTATTCAAAAACCTCAAACACAAGACAAAATATGAGGGACACTACAAATGACAAACCACATGCAAATTATAAAATTAAAGCAATAGTGATAAGCATGAAAATACATTTAACTCGGTAAACTGGAACCGTCTCTATCAAGTTCTATAGATTTGGTCGACTCAACATGACGCAATGATTAAACAGGCACTAGATAATAAATCCACTGAAACAGATATATTTCAAATAACTTTACCCTAAAAAGGAGTTCATGACAGGGTTGTTTATGGTCACCATTACTGTCTTTGCATTATATTGTATCCAACTATTAGCTCTATACATTAGATAAAATTAAGAAATAAAGTGAAGTACTAATCAAGGGACGAAACACAAAGTGGCCTGTTTCAAACAGCAAACCAACAAACTCTCTAACTCAACTGATGTGATCATTTGATATATGATAATATCATCATATCACAAGTTATTTGTTGTGCGTGTCAGTGTGTTCAGTCTGCACTGAAAGCAGGTGCTGTTAACACGCAGGAAACCAGATCTCCCTCTCCCACATAGTCACAGACTCCCCAAACGGATTAACTATCATTGTACTGACTGAGTTAACTTCAGTTCCAGACAAATATAACAACAGATCGATCACATGGAGGTGGTGTTCTGTTTCTGGAGGGCAGATGTGACTGCAAAATTTAAGCTACCACAAAATCATTTCCAGCAGTACCACAAATTTATCCCTTTACCTAAAACGGTCTCCAGTGCAGAATGAAAATTTAAACAGAAATAGAATATTATATAAAAACGATTTTACAAAAAGACAATAATGTGTCCCAAGATGACAGCAGCTGCATTTGAAGTTTATAGGATTTTAGTTCCCCATCGTTGTAAGGGATTTCTGTCTATCTGATTCTACAGAGGACGTGTACTAAGTAGATCCGAAGGGAACCCCATTACGTAAATCAAGTAAGTAAAAGGTTAGGTTTAAGTTTAGGTTTCGGTTAGGGTAAGTTTATAAGGAATTAAGGGAAGTCAATGTAATCTGAAGTGATGGAAAAACGACTGTGTGGGTGTAAGAGAGAGAGAGAGATTTGGAATCGTGTCTTTTTATTATCTATCACTTCATTCCTACAAAAGTGTTTTTGGAGTGGCCTCATCAAAGTCCTGTTCCCAGTTGAAAAGATGAATTGGTTCATGCTCAAAACCTTGTAGTCTCTCTGAATGATATCAAAAAGAGGAGCTATTTTGTTTTCAGTTACCACTCCCAAAGCCAAATACAAGAATATAAGGGTGCATTTTCTTATTGCATTTATGTTGTAGATATTTGATAACTTTATCTTGAGGGGATCTGAAAACTGAATGAGCATAATGCAGTAACTTTAACACGGCAAAACGGGAGCAGATCCGAAAACATTCATTCTAAAACACAATCAAATAACACCCAGCCCTATCTACCAGGAATAACCTGCATGTATTTGATTTGCCAACATAATGCCTTGCATTGTGTTGTGGAAAATTATTGCTGGACAACCCTGCATTTATTTTCACACAGTGCTGTTACTGTCTGTATGAACCCAGCCTCGGGTTATTAGCCTGTGTACAAAGATGGCATTTCCAGTATTGGTGCTAGTGAAAAACTCATGCACTGGCCAAAATTAAAATAGTTCATCTTTCGGGAGCATGAATGTCCTAATTCAGTTCTGATGATTAGATTTTATTTCTTGTGTGGACAGGTGAACATTTTGTCCCGAAGGCAGCACAACACATGGGTAAACTGGACACAGAACTGAACCAGTGTCCGCAACATACTGCAAATGTAGGCATCACAGACCCTTTTTATGTCCATGTTTGTTTCTTGTCTGTTTTATTTCCATTATTCATCCTTCACACAGTAGACGTATCTAATTATAGAGAATAAACAAAACATTTTTCCATTTAGTATTTTTATTGGCAGGATGGCAGTGTTTAACGTCTGATTCTTATCGGCATCTGTCAGCGGCAACAACACAACATCACCAAGTCTCTCCCTTTCTGCTAATTAACAGTATTTACAGCCATCTGAAGGCAGCAGATCTGTGTTCCAACTGCAGCCTCTAACCTTTGTGATTACAAAAATACCAGATGCAGTAGGTAACCTTGATTGTATTTTGTGCAAACAGCACCTGCTCTCTTGTCACATCAAGCTGGTCGGTCATATTTTGGTATTCTACACAGTATCTCTATCTGTTTAACCAACTAAATAATCTGCATGTGTATAAATATTTGAAATGGGTGGGGCTTCGTTTGGATTTGGATTTGGGCAGGATTATTAATTAGGATTATATCAATTTAAGATTTAAATTGATATGGGTTGATCTGCAGTTGCTATATTTATTAGAAACCTATCTACGGACCAGCCACAGAATTGAGCTCCAGAGCAATGTTTATGCAGTAAAATGCAGTAAGTGTTATAGAAGTCGAGCTGCAACGATTAGTTGATTAATCGATTAGTTGTCAAATATTAAATTAATCAACAACTATTTTAATAATCAACTAATCGTTAAAATAATTTTCTTTACTCCCCTATGACAGTAAACTCAATTTCTATAGGTTGTGGACGAAACAGGGCATTTGAGGACGTCATGTTGAGGTTTGGGAAACACAGATCATTTTCACCGTTTTCTGACATTTTACAGACAACTAGATCGATTAATCGTGAAAATGATCATCAGATTAATCAACATTGAAAATAATCGTTAGTTGCAGCCTTATATATGTCAGAAACTGGCTACATGATATTTTTGTTGTTTGAGATGCTCGCTGTGTCAGATAAGACAATCAAAGAGTCACTAATTCTTGCTATCACTTGACTGAGAGACATATGAGTGCAACAGGTTGTGCCTTGTGGGGGCGTTCCTAAAATACACTGTTTGTCTTTCCCAGTGCGTGTCCTGTTGTCAGTCTGGTTGACTGTGTGACAGTAAGTGACAGCAGTAAATAGGGATGCACATATCAGTAAGACAATTAAAACTTCCCTGTCCTCTTTCATCACTGAAAACTCTCATGACTTGTAGCTGCATTGAACAACATGATGCATGCAGACTCGTGACATCTCTGATCCCAGCACCAACTCCACCTCCATGTTCCTGATGGCACTTCCAGCTTCCCTTTTATACAGTATGTGGGACAGATTTAAGGTTGTAATGATCCCCACTGATATTTCTTTCAAAACCTTCCAACTTCATCACTAATATATATTACCTCATCAGAGAAAAGGCAGTACCCGTAGGATTAAGTACAAACACACACTCACACACAGACACACACATTGTGCCACAGATACAGCTGATCCTTACATAAATCCTCTGGTGAGTCAGGAGAATTGACAGCTGTGCCAGTCTGCTCTACCCCCACACAAACACACACACACACACACACACACAATCCCATCTGGATTACTGATTGTACCAAATTATTTTGAGATTTTGCCTCATGCCGGCAGTGACATAACAAGGTGTATTTTTGTCTTACTATCTGACCTCCAAAACAGTGATGGAAAACATCCTCCCCACACCAGCGGTGACTCTTGAAACATTGGACCAGAAAACACAAAATAAACATCTGAAGCAGGGCAGGACCAAATCCATACACATTATGTAGGATGATATTCAGCACTTGGCAAGTATTCCTTTGTCATGATTCACTTCAGTATCAGACAGGATTTGAACAATTAAACTTCCCAGGTATAAAAATTAATATTTTAGAAATCATATATTACTCTATGTTCATATATTGCATTATATATATATATTATATTATAACGGCAGTTTAGTTTATTCACAAAACATTAAAATAAAAGTACAATTATAAGAATTAATGCAGATTTGTAAAAAAGGGAGACCTTGGAAAAGCTATCTGAAGCTTGCATATAGGGGCCCAAACACTATCAAATAGTAGATATGTATTAGTACTAACATATTGTCTGGATAAAAACTACAAATAAATAAAGCACATGCAATCTACCTACATACAGAAAACCCTAAGAGCTACCCAATGCTCCTGAGAAATTCATTAAATCTGTCTAGCATTGGTTAAATATGAAATAAATAAATAATAAAATAAATTTTTTAAAAAGCACTATTATCTGGATTGTATTATGTTTTGTTTTATCTTCTTAATTATATACAGATGAACATTAAAACAGAGTAAACATATTTTATTCCAGACACATAATATACAGTGATTTATCAAAATCTATTGTGTGTTTGTGGGTTCACATGCCTGCTCTCAAATCATGTATGTTCAGGTTCTCTCTCTCTCTCTCTCTCTCTCTCTCTCTCTCTCTCAGAGGCATGACCGCTGTCTCCTCCCAAGACACAAATAATAACCCTTTCTACCTAATTAGAAAGAAAGTGAGGGAGAGAGAGAAGGAGGAGGAGATGAAAGATAATGCAAAAGAGAGAGAAGGGTGAGAATAAAAGCACAACTTTCAGAAACCAGAATGCAAAGATGAAAATACTCTGCTTTGAATATTACAATAATTTGTGTCTGACAACTGACTATTGTTCAAATGACGAGTTCAAAGTATAAGGAATCTACAAGTGTGTTTCATTGAAAATGTTTTACTGCAGAACAGGGCCTGAAATAAACTTTCACTGCCTGACACTGTGGCATTATTAGTATTTTTTTATCTGCCATTCAGAAATTTTAAATGAAGGAATAACATTCAGTTCATTTAGCCATCATTTAATGTAAATAATGTTGTCATTCAATGTTCAGTATATTTACACAAAAACATTACATGCATGTTAAAATGTAAAAAGGACCCACGTATTTCAGTACATGACATCTTCCTTAAAAACCAGGTATTACAAAGGTACCAAGAGATGACAAGGAAGACTAAGTTCACCACAGTGTATTACACAGCTGGGGCTCAATACAAAACCAACAGCTCAACCACCAATGATTGAGTCCATATCTCAACAAAAACCTCCTCTTCTGGATCCCAGCAAGCAAACAGAAAAAAATACTCTCATTCAATACAAAAATAAAAGGGAAGCCTCTCAAGTCTAATAGACAAGTGTTTCTCCAACAACACAGGAGTGACCTTCTGCTGGTGCTTCTAGATCCCTGTGTTAAACTGAGATTTAAGGTGAGCGCAGAGGAATGTTCACCTTAAGCAGATTCATGTAAAAACAAACTCTGCACATACATCAACCTGCACAGCCAAGGAAGAATCAAGGAACAAGATGTACTGACAGGAGGGGAACTTTACCTTAAAGGTTCATTCTTGACCTTTGGAAACAGCAGCTTGACAAAACAAACTACAACATGTTACACGACTACAACAAACTACAACAGTTGTCACGGAGGTGGTTTAGTTATTATAATGTGAGATAAGTAAGGAACTTGGGTCAAAAGATAACAGGTGGTTTTATGTAGGGGGAGATTGTAACCCCTGTCTCTGTTCAAACAACACATTCTCACTCCCACTTGGCCTCTCTGCGTCGCTTTTTTAACACCCTTGTTTCCCCTTTTGCGTTGTTATTCAGTGTCTGAACGTTCGTCCATGTGATGACTTGGGAGTGAGAATGGGTTGGTTCAAAAATGGGCTCTGAAGCCAAATATGGACGGCCTTCTCGAGCTTTCTCTTGCTTTCCACTGACCCCCAACATTTTAATATCTCAATATGAACTCTAACCAACACAAGAGATAAGTGGTAGACAGAGCACAGGTGAAGATGAGTGCCACAAGCTCCAGAAACAACAAGTTAGACCCTGTGATGGGAATAGTTTTTTAGTTACTAAATGAAAAATACAGATGAAACTGTGTGCCACACTCAGGCAGTGTACTGCTGAATGCTGTCACTGCGACACGTCGGGGACCTGTCTCTGGGTACAAATACATTAACCAGCTATTTTGCTGCAGTGATCTAAAAGAGTACTTAGTGTCGTGATGCTGGCCGTTATCACACGGGCAACAGACTTGAAACATTCAACCAAAGAGGTCAGTGAAACAATGCTGTCCAGCTCAGTGTTAAGTTACTCTCTAAATAATTCAAAGTGTGTATTCACAATCATCTGTGTATTTATCTGCGTATATGTGCACGTCTGTGACAGCAACACATCGTGGAAAACATCCGGGCACAGCCAGGTCAAACTTCATTCAGCAGGTTTTTCCTGGAGCACTGAGAGGGCTGCTGTTACGGAAGAGGTCTACTTATGGAGGAGGAGGGACTACAATCAGATTAGGGACTATCATACGCCGACAGTTTCTATGGCAACAGACAGGCCAATATTTCATTCACGTACAAATCAACTGCAACTGCGTTTATATTGACAGTGCAGTGGACTGTTATGTGCAAGTGTCCTGAAAGAACACAGCAGGGACAGTTGGTAAGATTTATTACTGCCTACCAGACAAACACACTTCCCATCACAGCTGCTGGTAAATGAATTGCTGAGATCTTTAGCTGGAATCCACTGCAGAGATTCTCAATCAGTGGGGAAATGGGTACATTACCTGGTGGTATTGGAGGGGAAACCCTTTGTGAAAATAACACAAGAAAATTTCCTGAATCCTTGACCTGGTTATGTTAATTATACACAGATCAACAAGGGAAGTGAACAACACTGATTATCTCGTTATCATGGCACCTGTCAGTGGGTGGGATATATTAGGAAGGAAGTCAACAATGTGTCCTCATAGATGATGTGTTAGAAGGACGAAAATCGGCAAGAGAAAGGATGTGAGCCACTTTGACAAAGACCAAATTGTGATTGCTAGACATCTGGGTCAAAGCACCTCCAAAACAGCCTGCAGTGGTCAGTACCTATTAAAAGTGGTCCAAGAAAGGAAAAGGAAATATTTTACCATCTTCAATCAATTAACCAGAAAAGAGGACAAAACTCAGCTGCTAACATCAGCGTGTTCTTTGTTGGGTGGCATTATGTGAATCTTGAGCACTGCAAGGTCCTCCATCTGCTTTGCAAATTCATTCTCAATACGTTTTTATAGTCCACTCAGACCTGTGCCACTGCGCCCCTCAAAGCTGTCAAATGTTTTTAGCTGAATGAGCGCACAGCAACTTCAAATTTGACTTTAATCTCAAACAGTGTCAGAGCAGCTGTCATTACGTATTATCTACCAAACCAGATGCAACCGAACAGTTAGCTCAACTTCAAGCGCGCCTTAAGGATGTAAAACCCTGGACAAGTTATTGTAATGGGCCCCAAATGACTCTAAAGATATAATTACTCTGGTTGTCATCGCCCTGGCCTCCAGCACCACTGCAAGAAATCAGGTCCTTCCCCTCCCACATAGAACAAACTTCAAGGACCGCATTTTTTAAACTACGTAACATTATAAAAAATCAGGACCATCCTGTCTCAGAATGATGAAAACTAGTCCACACATATGTTACTTCTAGGCTGGATTACTGCAATTCTTATTATTATATTCCTTATTATCAGAATGCCTGTTAAGTCTCTTTAGACTCTCCAGTTGATCCAGAATGCTGCGGCTTGTGTTCTGACAAGAACCAGGAGATCATGTTTCTCCCATAATAGCTTCTTTGCACTGGCTCCTTGCTAGATCCAGAATTCAATTTAAAAACCTTCTGCTCACCTTCAAAGCCCTTAATGGTCTGGCACCGTCATATCTTAAAGAGCTCACAGTACATTATTACACTCCTAGAACACTGAGCTCCCAGAACAGAGTCAGTTTCAGTCACTGATCAAGACGAAGAAGAAAAGCTAATATCAGAATCAGAATCAGCTTTATTTGCCAGGTGTGTGTACACATCATTTTATTATCTTGTATACAAGCATGTTAATCACTAATCTACATGCAGAATAACCTGTTTTTGGCAAACATTACAGGTAGGTGGGGTTATTTATTCAAAGGTTTAGCACCTGGTCTCGGTGAAGAAAAGACATAAACAGCACCTTTAATTGTTAACTTATCTCACAGACACACATGCACCACGTCATCCAGTAAGAAAAACACTAAGACAACCTAATCAGGAACACCCTACAGTGCATTCAGGTAAAACAGGTTTGCAGGAAGTGGGCCACATTCCACTTCTTCTGTTTGGTTTTCTTTGGAGTTGTTTCCTACCTGTAGGACACCTGCTTTTTGAAGGTCAGCTGGACAAACTCTGCCTCCATCTGGGACACTGACAGCCGACCCTCCTCCTCCTCTGCCAGCACCTTCTGCTTTCCCGCTTGTGCCTAGATATAAATAATGTTATAAACATATATTGATTCCCCATAAGCTCCCCTGACCTCACTTAGTGTGTAGCTTTACCAGTCAGTTTGTGCTTAAACGCACTGCACTGGTTGACAACACAGTAAGGGCTCAACTCTTATAACAGCTGATACAGTAAGAACATTGTATTATATAACAATAATGATACAAAACTACGTGACTTTTGACTATGCTGGGGCGTAGAAGGAAGCACACAGTTTTACGGACCAGTGAACACCCCCACACACACACCTACCTGACAGCAGCCGCGCTCCAGCGTGCTCTTCGAGCTCCCCTCTGCGGCGAAAACGTCCTCCTCCTCGGCCACGTCCTCCAGCCCAGGCCGCTCCACAACCGGAGGCGCGGAGTCTCTCATCATCCCTGCGGTCTCTCTGCACCGTTTGTTTAACGATTAATAAGGTTATAATTATGTTACCTGCGCTCTGTCGAGCCGGCTGCTTAATGCTGTTTTCCTGTTTTTTTCCCCCCCCAGAAGTTACTGTTTCGGTGCGTATTTAAATAAAGCTCGTCTCTGCCCCATCTTCCGTGTGTGCCGCCGCGCTCTGTTAAATAACCCGTAACCCCGCAGAGAAATACCGGTCTGGTAGGTCAGCCAGGACACCAGCTCCCTCTGTGCGAAGTGGGCTGTAGTCAGTGAGCAGTAATGAAAAGTTGGCAGCGGTAGGAGAGGGGCTCTGCTCCGTCTTCCATGTAGCTGTTGCAAGAAATCAGCTGAGCTCTCTCTCTCTCTTTCTCGCTCTCTCTCCTTGTTATCTATTGAGCAACGCAACTACTGTGCAACGGTGACGACTGAAATTACAAAATGATGCATTAATAGGCTATTAATTGGGCTGCATGCTATTGCGCGCCTCATTTCCTAATGCTCAGTGGTGGATGAAGTATTCAGATCTTAAAGAGTAAAAATACTTGAAGTAGCCTATTAAAAATTAAAGGTAAAGCTTTCTCCAAGCAGAAAAAAAATGCTATTATAACTATTGGGCTATATAATTAGATTAACTATTAGTACTCATGCATTTATGTAAAAGCAGGATTGTGCTGTAGTAGTTGGTTGAGGTTGAAATGTTTTGTATCAGACTGCAATTATGGATTAATCTGCTGGTAATTTTCTCCATTAATCGATTGCAATATTCACGTTTGAAAAATGACTTAAAAGATTATCACAATAGTTGCCAGTTAAATTTCTGACAATCAACTAAGTAGCTGTACTTGAATAAACTGAGGTAGTTTTTAAAGGTTTGTGTATAAAACTAGTAACTGAACCTGTCAGATAAATGTAGTGAAGTGATGTGATGGAGTAAAAGTAGAAAGTACCGTACAAATACCTATAATTAAATAATACTTAAGTGCAGTACTTGTGTAAATGTAGGCTACTTAATGTCCCTGCTTGATAGATCATTTATCATCTAGAAAAGAGCTACAGAGGATTTGACTACAATACATTTATCATTTACAACTGCAGGCTTTAGTGACATTTATAATTATTATAATTAAAAGATGACAAACTGACTTTCTCAGAATCAGAATCCGCTTTATTGCCAAATATGTGTACACATACGAGGAAATTGACTCAAGATTGTACATTGCTCATGATGTGCTTACTTACATACAATAATACCATAACACAATAATAAAATAATAATAATAAAATAAAATCAGACACAAACTACAGAATAGACAACACTAATATACACACTAGGAACAAAACAATATAGACATATTGACAAATAGTGCAGTGATCAGTGCAAAGGATGCAAGAGTAAACTATTATTCTCATTATGTACATGTTGAAGGTGGATATGATATACGGGTACATATACATGCATACATTAACACATGTACACAGTGTGATGGAGCATAGTGCAAAGGATGCTGGAAAAAATAAATAAGACCTATGACCTTATGACCTGAGGTAGGTGTATTGGTATACAGTATATACAATATGACATAGTATTAACAGCACTAAAAGTGAGCCTTTATTAGCGTCTTTATTAACTACAGAATTGATGGTTTACTAGAAAGTTATACTCATGATGCCTAATGACTTTATTAATGACCTTTTAAACAAATTATTATAAGGCTCATTGGTCAAAGGAATCTTTCACAAGTCTTATTAATGGTTTGTAAGTATTCTATAAAGTAGCAGATTAGTAATAGAGGTAATAATGACATTTATAATGACCCTCAAATAATTAATTAATTAATTAATAAAAATGTGCAGTTAATCAAGCTTCACTAACAATGTGAACTGCACAATTAACAAACAGTGAAAACAGTTGTAAGTCTTCTGGGGCTCTGTTAGGACGCAGACTACACATTCATAACAGGGGCATTATCACGCATGGGTGATCCAAGGTTAAGCTGCATTATGGGAAATGTAGAATATAGTGTTTTTGGAGCTTGACCCACACTAGACACTAAAAATCTTAATCTCTACTTCTTCAAATGACATATGTGAAGTATTGCTAATGTGTCTTTGTGTTACTGACAGGGTGCCAGCAAAACACTTACCCAACATATTGCTTCATAAATGTGTCTCAGTCCACAATGGAAACTTTAAGCACCACTTACAGGAAGTAGTACTGTGTAAGATATTGTAAAACAAAGCACTTGGGATTTGTTTAAGTCCACTAACATCTCTTGTTTCCACTCTCTCTCTCCCACTTGATGCGGTCACCGTCACACAGCACAGCTCATAGAAAACATACAAAAGAAATATCAGGGCTGTCAACAATAGAAAGATCACACAATCCCACAGGAAGTATCCCTGGTTTAGTACTGTGTGTAGAGGATGGTGTCATGTGTACAGGCGTGATAATCAATACCTACAGATGTCATAGTGTAGACAGATGAAGAATATTATATTATTTTATATAAATGTGTTAAATAACATTTAAGACTTCATCAGTGTGTATTTCAAACAATGATCAGAGTTTGTATCTTTTGTCATTCCTGTTTAAATGTCTGTTCAATGAATATAACTACATTTAAATAATGTCATTTAAAGTATAAATTATCATAGAGCTATGAAATGATTCCTTCAACTATGGCTTTGGGTCATGTGTAGTGTCTATATGAAGCCCTAAAAGCTTCAGGTATTCAGGACTGAAAGCTCTGCGCTCACAAGTCATTACATCATATCCTCAGCGCTGAGAACACAGTAACAATTTCCATCTGAGGGCAGAGAAACACCAGCAGGGTGCAGTATCACTGTGATATTTACACACACAAACACATATTATTAAATAACTAATGGAAAACAACTTTATTCAAATTAAAGCAGGTGTCCAACACAACTTTTTCAACTGTTTCTGCATGATAGATGTGACAGACACTGGTAGTGTAGCCCCTGATCTCTATCTGGGTCAGGGATTTTAGAGTTTAAAAGGTGATGAAAGTGATCCGATGTCAGTCCAGCAGGGTGCAGCAGAACTCAGCCTCTGTGAGAGTGATCTGACTGTGGAGAGGAACTCTCAAAGAGCAGGAATATCTAAGTTTAATTAGTACATATAGTATATCTTCTATATTATAGCCTCGTGCTACATAAATCTCCTCTATGACAAAACCTGCTTCATCACTGTTTGAGTTGAAACACGTTGAAACATGTTCAACTGGAGAAGCTAAAGAAAGAACAAAACATGATTTGTGGGTGCATCGTAAAGGATAGATTTACATTTTTTTAAGCCTGTCATAAAACAACAGTCACTTGCCCAGATGTAGAGCCTAATGAAACTGCTTTTGGTCACAGTAATTGTTCAATTAAATTCAATTCAAAAATTATTTATCATCATAGGACAACTTAGTTTCAGTATTCCGTTCATATAAAACAAAAACAAAACAAAGACAACCACAGTCACTCAAGCATTCAGACACTCTATCAGTGACAACATATCAGCATTTGGGCCACAGAGCAAAGCAGCAAATTCACAAGTCACCATGAATGGACCATAATTCATAGAAATAAATAAATACACAGTGCTTCAGCACCTCTGTGCCTCCTGACCTTAGTGACTGAGAAGAGATTCCTTCACAGTACATTTCTATTGAACGTGGTGAGAGACAAAATCCACAGCCCTCACTCTGTGCAAAAAGTTCAGCCAGAGTGACTGGGAGGCTCATTTATAGGAAACAAGGTTGTGTAAGGAACAGATCTCAGTATGAAAAGGAGGATTGATTACAGTGACCAAAAACTGTTGCTGGACTGTACTTTTCTAGTCTTCCGACAACTCAAAGCGCTTTACGGTACATGTCACATTCACCCCAGTCATACAGTGATGAAAGAGGCTGCCATGCAGGGTGCCAGCTGCTCATCAGAATGTAACTAACATTCACATACCAACGGCACAGCGATCAGGAGCAATTTGGAGAACAGTATCTTAAGCACACTTCGACATGCAGACTGGAAGAGCCAGGGATTGAACCACTGACCTTCTGATTAGTGTTTTATTTCACTGCTTCCTCTGATGGTTTTGGTGACAATGACATCAGTGGCATTGGTGTTAACCTGTGTGCGTATTTGTGTATGTGCTCTATGTTTGAATTTGTTGGAGTGACATTTTTATTTATTGTTGTATTTACTGCGATTGACTGCTGTTTACAAGCCATATTGCCCCTCAGTGACATTAAAGCTTTACTCTCTATTCTGTAGTGTTCATTAAGATAGATAAAATGTGAAACTATCCTTTAACAAACCAATGAATGAATATGAGCCACCCAACCGAGCTGCCAGGTTATAGGCCAAAACAGCTTTTCAGAACTGTGGAAACCCATCACTCAGGCATTGTCTGTCCCATTGATAAAAACACAGAATGCTGACTCTGCTGAACTGCAGCCGGTCTAACGGCATCTATGTCCGGTCTGCAGCAGCTAGCAACCCCAAAAACCTCCCCAAACTGTCCCTAAAACAGCCACAACCCCGGCTGCCTGGCCCAGTTGCTCTTGGCCTGGAGGGGCATGGAGCTGCTAAGCCCCTGTGCTGGCTGGCCAAAGCCCTGTGGGATTAGACTAATGCAGGCGGCGGGAAGCCACTGGTGGTGAAACAACAGGCATGGGAAGTGACCCTTAGCTTCACATTAGAATTAACTGTTGGCTACAAACTATGGACGGTTGTCTTTAATTGCATTAGATTGTACAAGTGTTCATGTTAGTGTATCTGTGTTATGCATACACACATCAGCTATAACATTATGACCACCTGCCTAATATTGTGTAGCCTTGGATGTACCCTTTGAGGTATGGACTCCACTAGATCTTTAAAGGTGTGCTGTCGTATCTGGCGGCATGACATTAGCAGCAGATCCTTAAGTTCTGTAAGATAAGAGGTGGGGCCTCCACGGATCGGACTTGTTTGTCCAGCACATCCCACAGATGCTCGATTGGATTGAGATCTGGAGAATTTGGAAGCCAAGTCAACACCTTGAACTTGTTGTGGATGGGTGCACTGTCCTGCTGAAAGAGGCCTGGTGCCATGTGTTCACCTGGTAAGCGATGCACACACACACCTGGGCATCCACGTGATGTAACAGAAAAACGGCCGCCCATGACCCTGTCGCCGTTTCAGAGCTTTTCCTTCCTTGGAACACTTCTGGTATTTACTGACCACTGCAGATCAGGAACTCCCCATTAGAGCTGCAGTTTTAAATATGCTCTGACCCAGTAGTCTAGCCACAATAACAACTTGGCCCTTGTCAAAGTCACTCACATCCTTACGCTTGCCAATTTTTCCTGCTTCTAACACATCAACTTTGTGGACAAATTGTTGACTTGTATATCCCACCCACCTACTTCACCTGTCAGTGTTCATAATGTAATGGCTGATCAGTGTGTATAAGATTATCATTACTCATGCTTTTACGTAAAAGCAGGATTTTACTGCTCAGTGAAGCAATTCTTTTACTATTTCGTATCCAGTCGGACTGCAACTAATGATTATTTTCATTATGGATGATTGTTTTCTCAATGAATTGATTGTAAAAATTCAGAAAATAGTGAGAATTGTCATTACAATTTCCCATGTGACACCTTCACAACGCTTGTTTTGTTCAGCCAATAGTACAAAATTCAAAATGATTAAAAAGGAATTAAAATTTCTAAAATGATAAAAAGGAAAAGCAGCAAGTTCTCACATTGGCGAAGCTGGAACCATGACATGTTTTTACATGACTTAATGAGTTAAATGACCGTTAAATACAGTTGAATATATAATTCATTTTCTGTCAATCAACTAATCATTTTAACTGTAACTGTATATACTGTTGTGTAGTTCAATGCCAAAACATAATTTTTTAGGAAGCTCTTCCTATGTTTTGTTTGCAAACATCGTGATTTGTAAAGTAAGGCTGTCAGATAAATGTAGTGAAGTAAAAGTACAATATTTCCCTCTGAATGAAATGCATGAAGCTCTAAACCATCTGGTGCTTCAGAAACCAGAAATAGTAAATAGTCAGTTCTTTGATATTTTGACCGATGTGTTCCGCTTTGATGTCTTACAGAGGACTCTGTCTGATACACTTTTTACAGAGACATGTGCTTCGTTCTTGCTATATTTTAAGGTAGTAGGCTGATTTTGATATTGTCTTAATGCGGTGGGTCTCAAAGTGGGGTCCAGGGACCCCCAGGTGTCCTTTAGGGGCTTCCAGGGGGTCCCAGACAAAAAGGGAAACTATATTTTTTTTATAATTACATCCATAAGTAACACAATAACAGAATGTGTGACAACTTGATTGCAGAATACTTTCTGTAATAAAACATCTAAAAGCAAAAACTCATGTGTGTCCTACATGTGAAAAAAGTTTGAGAACCACTGTTAAAATGTCAGCTCGGTTTGTGGTCTTGAAACATTCGGGGTTCAAGGTGAGCACTGACTTTTACTTATTCTTCTTTGGCACCAAAAGCAATTAGCTCGGATCTGTCATGTCATATTATAATGGTAAGACACAAAACCCCAATAAGAGCAGTCTCACAGCTGTTGTATGGTGAAAATCCAAACTGAAAAGCATAGTTACAGCATAGTTTAGGGCCGGGACATGGTTTACAGCCCTTTCTGTGGTTTTCCTTAAAATGGGCCTTTACCTGTTCATTAGTGAGTTGAAGTCATCATGACACAGTCTGCAGAAAGAGGGCTTCCAATTGGCTTAATCTTAATTTCTATTTAAAAATCTCAATGGCAGTTTTTTTTAAATACTGCTGTTCTTTTGACTTAAGTAGTCTACATTAGTTAAATGTTAGTAATAACAAAAAAAATCTGTTCTCATCTCTCCACGTCAGTTGTTGTTGCTCCACTGACCCTGGAGAGCATTGTTTCTAAATCTGCCCTCCGTCCAACCACACGGGCAGAACAATACAGCTG
The DNA here is from genome assembly GCF_014851395.1 of Micropterus salmoides. Taxonomy (NCBI): domain Eukaryota; kingdom Metazoa; phylum Chordata; class Actinopteri; order Centrarchiformes; family Centrarchidae; genus Micropterus; species Micropterus salmoides. The sequence goes on from NW_024040040.1 coordinate 7,303,774, forward strand.
CATTATGTCACTGACTGACTGACAGAATAGATATGTGTGTGTCTGTTTGATGCATTATCACCCAGGTAAAATCCCTCTCTGTCTTTCGTTGGCTTCCTGACCTCATTGTCTCTGCCATGCCCTTCTCCTCCCTCCTCTGCGTCCAGTAGGGTTTGTTTTGGCAGCTCTGGGTGTCTGGTGTGTGGGTGGCCCTGGGTTGCACCAGGGTGTGGACTGCTCAACCCTGATTCTGCTGACGGGGCCCAACCCACCATGAGATAATGCCATTCCAGAGGGATCGTGACTAAAGCCCCTCTTTTTGGCTCTCAGGTATATAAAGAGGAGACAGCTGGAGAGCAGAGAACAAAGCACTCTGGAAACATTCTTCGCTTTTCATCCACATTCTGCTCTCTCTATCTTGCCTCGCCTCCCTTTCCTCACCTGCTGGTCTCTGAGCTGCGCAGGTACATCTGCCAAACTGAGCCAAGCCAAGCCGAGCTAGACCAAACCTCTCTCCAGTCGCTATGGATATTGCCATCCAGCACCCTTGGTTCAGACGTGCCATGGGCTCTGTCTACCCCGCCCGACTCTTTGACCAGTTTTTTGGAGAGGGCATGTTTGACTACGACCTCTTCCCCTACACCACCTCCTCCATCAGCCCCTATTACAGACAGTCACTGTTCCGCAGCTTTTTGGATTCTTCCAACTCCGGCATCTCTGAGGTAACACCCGACTCTGGCTCCTTCATGTCAGTAAGCACATTAGTGCTTTGGAGAGACTTATATGGTCATAGGAGAACAGATATAAAGACAGAGTGATGTTGAGATAATGCCAAAGCTCATCTAAACATGTTTCCTAAAAAGGAAGATGCTTAGTTCAATAGAATTTTCCCTTCTAACACTATTTTTATCTATCATTAGTAACTTCTATCCCCCTTTTCCCATCCACTGTTCTGATCTTTGTTCAGTCGTTACATTTCTTTCAACTTACATTCAATATCCTGATTTTTTTTTGGTTCATTCCAGACAAAGTCCTGAGATTCAATGCTCTACATCTAAACATAACTTCTACTGTGCTCAACAGTCAAGAAACGACGTTTCTAAAAGTTCGAGAACTTACACTTTGAGAGGTTCAATCTCTTAAATCTATATTCTGACCATGTTATGGTTTGTGTGTGTCCCGTAGGTGAGGTCTGACAGGGATAAGTTCACAGTCTACCTGGACGTCAAGCACTTCTCTCCTGATGAGCTCAGTGTGAAGGTCACTGACGACTACATGGAGATCCAGGGCAAACATGGGGAAAGACAGGTACTACTCCTCTTCTCTCTCTTATACACACAAATAGTAAGTAAGACTGCTTAATAACGCATGGGGTTGGTCAATTATTTTGGTTCTATTCCCTCCAAAGTGCAGTGTAACCTTGATCCAAAAGTAACTTGAGCTGAGAGAGCGCTATGTTTTGTAAAACATCCGTAGTGGAACAAATGTGAGGTACTTCTATTTCCATTTTGAGCCACGTTATCCTACTATACCACTACATCTCAGAGGCAATGATTGTACTTCTTACTCTACTACATTTGTCTGACAGCTAGTTACCAGTGACCTTTTAGTTTTTCATACCCTTACTGTCCAGTGAAAACCATTTATGTTCTAATTTGGTGATTCTGAGATTTTTGAGATTTTCTGATAAACTGAACTCTGTGAGTTGAGAACCTTCGCCTCCTTCTTAAGCTAAATGAACATTTGGATTAGCTGGAAAATGCACAAAGCTGAAAACAGGGCGGTTCTTCTGAGCTCTTTACAGTACATGTCACTTTCACTCATCCACACCCTGTTGGCAGTGGCTATCGTGCAAAGTGCCAACTGCTCATCGTAATATCATAATGGAACTAACATTCACACATCAATAGGAACAATTTTGGGTTCAGTATCTTGCTCAACAACACTTCACCAGGAGGAGATGGGGTCGAACCACCGACCTTCTGATTAGTGTACGACTCTACCGCTCTACCTCCTAAGACACAGCCACCCCCCAAAAACATAACATATAATAGTAAAACACTGACAGGAGCCATTTTTCTGCACAATAAGTCTGTTTACTTTTGATGCTAAAAGTACATTATGCTAATAATACTTACACACTTAAGTACGGTTTTGAACTTAGCACTTTTACTTGGGGAGTATTTTAACTTTGACCTGTGAATACATCTTCCACCACTGTAAAACACAGATTGAAAAATATTGTCTTGTAACTGCTTAAAGGTATTTATAAGAGGTGTTCTTTAATATTCAAAAGAATTTATTATAAGAGGGGGCTCCATATTTGAAACACTGTAGGTGTAAATTAATTTTATCAAGACATCAGAATATTCACAAAAAGATTGACTGCTCCGCTGCACAGTGGACCCTTTCAAAGTTAATTTAAATGCTACATGTACTGTGCATTATTATGAGTTTAATACCAGACACAATATGGTCAATGTTGGCAAACCCTTATAGTAGCCTTTATAGCCATGGCATTACTTAGTACAGTGGTTCTCAAATCTTTTCTGTCATGTCTGTCTTTAAGAAGCCAAAAAAAGATCATGCTATAGAAAACACATGAGCCAAATCCGTGACATTCAGCTGCAAAACATTTGAAATATGCTACAGGAGCTGCAAAATAATTGATAATTTGTTGTAGTTCCTGATAAAACATTGATCCAAGTTCAGTTTTGGTATTTAAGTTCAACTGTGAGATTTGTTGAGTTTCAAAACAGTGAATTTGTAGGAAGTGTTGGCCACTATTGGTCTGTAAGTAAGTGTTATCTTTAATTTATGGCCATTTATATAAAGACAGGACTTCATTCTCGGAGTTAAATTTTCCTTTAATAATTAAGTCTTTCCCTGGACTGACCCTGCCATCATGGCATTAATCCTGCTGTTTTTCAGGACGACCACGGTTACATCTCTCGTGAGTTTCACCGCCGCTACCGCCTCCCTTCCAACGTTGACCAATCAGCAATCACCTGCACCCTATCAGCTGATGGTCTGCTGACTCTGACCGGGCCAAAGGTCTCTGGGGGGAGTGAGTCCGGGCGCAGCGAGCGCAGCATCCCCATCACCCGTGATGAAAAGACCAACGCTGCTCCATCCTCCTAGAGGCCGAGCGGTGGGAGTTGATCAGGGGTGCTGGAGGGGCTCGACTCTCCTACCACCTGCATCGACCGGGATGGACAACCACAGAATCTTCCACCCCTTGGCTTCTTCTTCTCCCTTTCCCCGAGAGGATATCTGCGTCCTCCTCACTTCACTTTCTCCTCTGTAGATTCTTCGTAGCACACTCTCACAGTATTATTAGTATAATTGTTTTGAGCTTAATATAAATCTCCCCATGAGGATGGTTAAGTGAGGGGCAGAGGAAGTTTTTTAGTCGCAAACTCATCTACGGACGAGACATTCACATAGCCTACGCTTCATTCTGCTGATTGTTGTTTGATGTGTGTCAGAGCGAGCCCTCTGACTGTACAGATGGTTAAGCTTGGAGGTAAATGTCACACATGTCTTGTCCCAGATTTTCCCATCAGTGAAGCTCTCTGAAGCCCTGGCTGCTTCCATTCTTGTCCTCACTCTCTGAATCCTCTCCTCTCTTGTCTTAAATATATCCTGTACTGTAGTCTAGGCCTTGTTCAATGGATGCCCGCTCATTACTCCATTCTCCAAGTCCATACTAAAGAAACATACAATAAAGCTGTACAATTAACAAAAAGGCAACTCTTGTGTGGATTTATTCTTTAACCTTCATATCAAGTTTCAGTTCAATGAATGTGGTGCCTATTGCTAACTATGATATTATGATACCGGGTGCCTATGGCTCAGGACGTACACCAATCATACACTAATCAGAAGATCGGCCGTTCAGTCCTCCAGTCTGCATGTCAAAGTGTCCTTGGGCAAGAACCCAAAACCCAAATTTCTCCCAATGGAGACGTGAATCCAATGCGGAAGTCCCTTAAACCTGCATTCTATTGAACGGCCAGCAGGGGGCGATTCTTCTGGTTGCAAAAAGAAGACGGCTCCATTAGAAAAAATGGTGAAATGACCCTACTTCGCAGCTGATTCATTACCTCCTTAAACACTTTCATAGTAAGTTTATGGTCTCAATCACTAGTTTCAGGTCTTCTTCAATACAACACGATGTTCATTTTAAATTATGGTCCCATTTAGAGGAAAATAGACCATAAAGCAGAGTATGCTACAGGGCGGGATTATCTGCGATTGACAAGTTGTTTACACGGCAATCTGTCAATCAGGCCACGGCACTGTGTAAATTTAACCGGCGCTCTATCGGCCAAACTCGAGGCTTCAAAACGGCAGTCCACAAACCAACGGGTGACGTCGCGGTGACTACGTCCACTTCTTTTATACAGTCTATGCTTTTAACACTAAAAATTACCCCCGTTCTGGCCCACTTACACTGGCTTCATGGCATTGTGGACACCTTTAAAAAGCATCTGAAGACCCACCTGCTTAAACCTGCCTTTGTTTTTATATTTTTCTCTTGCATTGTGTTAATATGTTAAAGTTTCAGTGTGTAATATGTAGGAGGATCTATTGACAGAAATGCAATAAAATATATATATATATAAAATAGCCTCATTTTAACTGTTTTATATACTCTTAGGTAGTTTAATCTACAGCAATGAAGAAAGAAGTAAGTCTCAATAAAGGAAAACTTAATCCTTAATTCAAATTCAAAATTACCAAATTTGGAGATAGGCCAACATGGTTTGAATAGACATTCAAGGTCAACCGTATTGTCAGTTCTGCCATTTGTACTGGACATATAGAAGATCAAAATGTTCTCTCAGACCCTGGTTTTGGCAAATAAGTACTAAAACAAAGGGTGTAAAAATACTAGGATAAATTAAGCTGGGGTTCAGGGGGATCAACAACAAAAACTGGGGATGCAAAGATGTACAACGTGACATCCACAGGATGAGTACTTGTTTTTAGTGTTCTGTACAAAGTTGCTTATGCAGTATAACAAAGTTCTTATGGCTGGTGGTGGTTGGTTTCTATGTGGTCCACGACTAAAAGTAACTACTAGCTACAGTTGTCAGGCAAATGTAGTGGAGTAAAAGGTCCAGTATTCGCCTCAGGGTGTGTGTGTGAATCATCAGCTGCTTCTACGTGACAGAAAGACAGTTCTCTAAAAGTGTGCAAACATCACAACTTTAATGTATCTTGTACAAACCTGTATTACAATAAGTGAGTAACAAACCATGAGAACAAATCTGAAGGCTCAACAGTGCAAGTAAAAACAGTCATAAAAGTTTAGATATGAAAATCTGTTCCTTTAACTTTATAGGTGTGATGTGCTATAATAGCTCTGATACTCATATTGCACTTATACGCACAGAAACAGACAGATCTGATGTGACATGAAAGGAAGTTAAACAAGAGGAGGAGGAGGACTGGGCTGAACATACTGAATCCACATTAGAGGCTGCTCTGTTTACACCCCCGGCCCTGGAAACACACAAACAGTCTTCATTTTATCGCTTCTATGCTTTACTGTTAAAGACACACTTAATAAGTCATCATTTTTAATTAGACCTCCATAATTTTCACATTTACAATATTTAAAACTAGGCCTTGGGCGGTTCATCACTATTGTCGACTTACTTGATTACAGAAATACGTTGATTTGCATAACGTGCGTCGGCTCCGCTAATCCTGTTTCCTTTTTTATCTCCGCATAAACTTGGATATTTGTAATAGACAATATGATTGATGAAATTTACACAGTTTTTGATCAAGTTGGCTAAGGAGCCTACAGAAGCACTGGCAAAAATACAGCAACGTATAGGTGAAGACGAATTAAGTCCTCCTTGTTCAAAGACGGTGGCACATGTTGGAACACAGTTTGGTGACTGCCAGTCAAGGTATTTTAACAACAGAGGTAAACAAACCTACTGTCCTACGAGAAAAATGTTGCATAATAATGTATGTAGCAAAAGTAAACACATATATTTAGACCCTAATCTCAAAAAGCCTTTCTTGGCTTTTTGAAACAGGAAAAGGCCAAACACTATTATTGTCTTAAATTTTATGCTGTAGCATTAAGATTTCCCTCAACAAAGACCACATCATGAAAGAACAGGACAAGGGGTGTCCCAGTACCTTTGCCCATATAGTGTATTTTAATGGCGGTACCTGTTGGAGGGCATTCAGGTCCTCCAGGGTCTGCTGGGCAGCCAGTCTCAGGCTGGGTTGCACCTTGGAGGTGAGACGACTGACCCGAGCTTGGAGATCTGGATCCAGCAGGGAGGAGCCCAACAGGAGCAGCACATCCTCCTCCAACAACACCGACTGCAGGAGACGCAGAGAGTGGAGACAAACCTCCCAGTCTCCATCTGTCAGACAAACAGATCACATTTACATTTACATTTATTCATTTAGCCGATCAGATCAGAGGTAGTGTGGAGGCTGACACCTAGACACTGTGTTTTTGTTTTGTTTTTACAGGGACATAGTCTGTATAATTTCCATCTGTAATAACAATTTATTTGTGATATATTAAACTCAATAAATCTTCATGTAGCATGACCCCATGCTTTTAGAGGTGAAAAAGGAACTCCAGCATGATAGCAGATTAACTGGCTTGGGAGAGATTAAAGCACATGGCTAACTGACACGCAGAGGGGGGAAGGACAGAGAGGCTGTCCCTCAAACAAACAACAAATTTACTACCAGGAGGACTGCCATATTTGGTTTGGGATCATTATCACAGTCTCATTCACCGCCCTCAAGAAGACTTTTCTTCACAGCAGACATTTTGACTTGTCATAGTATGAAAAGAATTGTAACTTCCTACTTGTTAACTCGGGGCAAATCCATCAACCCTGACTTCATGAAGTCATCTGACATCACACAACAATGGCAGCTCCCATGAAAGTACATTTCAACCTGGTCAGGAGCACCTTCCCCTCAGTATAGCATCAGTATCAGTTTTACAGAAAGAGCAGTGTCTGTGTTTTGTGGCGGTACTGAAAGACATCCCATCCGGATTTCTAAATACCCTGCTATATGCCGTAATACTGCCCAAGCCTACTTATAATTTAGAGAACTACATAATATATTTTTGACCCATCAGGTTGTCATTTTTTTAGGCCCACAAACAAATGAAACCAAACTTAATTTTTTTGTACATTTCTGAATTATTGTGTCAAAGAAAAAGAGCAAATGCAGAAATAAGTGAAATCCCCAAACTGTCCTGACATAAATGCCCTAGTTTCACCAGAACTGTACATACCAGCTTTTCAACTTCTTATCAGTGGTTTCTTTGGTGCACATCCGTGTATGTGACATTTATGTCCGCATGTCTTCAAGTTTGTACCAGAGTTGAGTTGCTCTGAATGAGACTGGCGGTCTCCTTACCGTCCAGCAGGGTCGAGATGAGAGGCAGGAGTCCTGGGTTCTCACTGATGTACTTCAGTCCTTTAACACTGATGCTGACATTATACAGAGCCATCAGCATCAACCTGCAGCAAAACACGAGCAGTCAGTTTTACTAATCCACTACTGTGTCCTGCAGAAGAACGTTGCTGACACCTACTGCCCACATCTAGACACTAACACGCATTCATTTGAGCTTGATCAGTAAGTGGTGGATGTGCACCCATGGCGGCTGGTCTACACTGTCTAGTTCAATGACTGATCGTGTTTCTTTATTCTGGGTATATGAGCTTTTGCTCAGACAAGTACAACGAATGTTTCAACTTTAAGAGGTCATGCCATTCATTAAATTAAAGGTTATGTTTTTTTCTTGTCTATAAACACTCTATTGCACTATGAAAACTCATCATTCCTCCTCTCCAACAGCGTGAAAGTTGTGAGTGGATGTCCAGGACAAATAAGAAGAGGTTTAATGTCAATATATTCATAAATGAACAAGCTATTAAAATAACAACTAGGGCTGGGCAATAAAACAATAATAATAATTATCGCAATATAGTTTTCCTCAATAACAGTATAACAAATGTTCAATAAATTGTCAATAAATATTTGATTTAATTCATTTAATTCACAAGCAAAAATTAGCACTTAATCTTTCTATTAAGATATTTATTTTGTTGAGGGAAATGGACTAAAACAAGATTTACAAATCATGTTTTTTGAAAGAATAATTTATCATTATAGTTTTGAATTTTCTGCCTCAGATTCGTGTTTGTCACATTGTGACCATAAAGAAAAGTTTAACCACACTTAACCATCAATTAACAATCTGGTATCTTCAATGTTTACTCAGGAGCAAAAATCTGCCCTTAAAGAAATAATGATTGACATTTATCGTGATAATTAGCGATATCGAACAGTATGAATTGTTTTTATCGTGATAAAATTTTTGGCCCTAATAACAACCTTAACAAAGTTCATAAATATTTAATCAATTCATTCTCTTTATCAAACTCACAGGTGTGAAACGTTTAAGGGTTGTCACTGTCTATATTGGCAGTGGTTTGAGATTTCTATGTTGAAAAATAATGCAAGTTATAGACAATTGAAATAGATCTCACTGCACTTTTAAGACTCCCTAACTCCGCCTATAGTGACAGGTGTGTCAGAGAGACATTCAGTTCTTTTTGCTGCAAACTGCATCGTCATCTTTGGTGATTTTGAGGTGATCAAAACTGTGAAACATCTGCCTAAATTAGCTCCCTTTAACATATTCCAAAATTGTGAGAAATCAAGGCTCTAAAAAAGAGCTATTGACAGGTAACAGCCGCAAAACTAACTTAACACCGGTTTCCATACACAACTCTTTTCTTTTCAACAAGAAGAGGCGGAGCTGAGCTGTTGCTGCAGCTGCACTTGTTGCTAAATTCCACATGTTCGGTACCTAAAACAAGTACGAATGTGTAGGTTGATAGCTTTGTTTTTGCAACAATCCTGCATGCACATTACCCTCCGCCACAGGTCAGGATGGAAAGATGGAAATACTGCCTGTGGAAACCATGGTGGAAACACTAATTGGGTATTTGGTGCGAAAAACATTGGAAGATACCAACTTGATTTAAGGGAATTTGCTGAAGCCTAATATTAACTTCAGCTGACAAAAGTCATTTTTATACAGAATGAGGACAAAACTGGAGGACTCATTCATTCTATGAAAGGATTGCTTGTGTCGGGTCGCGAACGAGCTCTATGAGTCGGCTCCTTTCTGTAGCATCTATTTCTTTTCAGTACAATTCATTAACAAGCTGTCAATCCGTATGGCTTGATTATGATGCCCTAATAATGGGCAGAGCCAAACCCAGTGAGCAAAAAAGGTAAGGGGGTGAAAACTATATGACAACTGTTTTAGGTAAAAAAAACAAAAAAAACATTCATGCGTTTGTTTGTTTGTGTGTGCAGAATCTACACATTTCATGGTCAGGGTCCAAACTAACCTTGGCTAAGCAACAATGTCAGTGGCATGTAATGTAATGAAAACAATCTGATTTTAATAATGTAAATTGCTAATTCAGAAGAAAGCAAAGCTGGTGTACAGAGGATCTAATCCTGTCATTGTTATAATGATCAGATGCAGCTTTATGTTAGATATTGTTTCGATAAGTTTCTCTCTTTCAGGCCATGTTCAGACCAACAGTGAAAAGACCAGTGGTTTGCGTTCTGCATTCTGTGGCAGCTTCACGTACACTTTCAGTTTGGGGAAGACACCAGGCTTCATCAGCTCCAGAAGCTTCGTCAGAGTGTCCAGTAGGACATGAGCCGAGCTGGACAGGAAGTCCCGCCCACACGCCACTGCTGCTATATCTGATTGATGGGAGACAAAGACAAGGCAGGTGACTGGAGGACGGCTGGTCTGGAGTCGCTGTGAGACACTGACACACAGTCAATTGACATTTTAACTTGTTTGAGATGGTCACGGTGTCATGTGAATGCAGTTTTCTGTTGTGTTCTCGCCATCAGCCTGAGAAATGACATTCTGACATCCACAGCGACTAATGACTTGCATACATATTAAACAAGGGCAGGAAATGCACAAGAATAACGTGACTCAGAGGATCCAGGCGAGGCAAATCTACTCGTGTACAGAAAAGTGGTGTAAAAAATAAATCTTATAGAGTGTGTTAGAAGCTGTGAACTCACTAGTAATGGTTCCAGCCAGAGCCAGCACAAACTGGTGATCCTGGGAGTTGTGGTCCTCAGTTTTCATCTCCTCATCCAGCGACCTGACAAAGCTCTCCAGAGTCTGAGCAGCTAAGGTCAGGAAGGACTGCAGCTTACCCTGCACCATCAGCACACATAAAGTACACACATCAGACAATATGACTCCACCAATCAGATATCAAATTATGTCACTGTTTAATATGAAACTCTGAGAGTCTGAGACTGCCATTGGGATTAGTATAATAAACACAAACACACACAGAAAGACAGGCTTGTGGAGATGACTCACATCAACCAGCCAGTGCGCCACAGTGTCCTCCTTGGCAGAGCAGCTCCACAGCAGACTGCAGGCTGCAGATCCCAGACCAGAGCAGAAGTCTGCCTGCTGCTGCAGCTCTGCTCCGCTCTGCCACAGCTGCTCACGTAACAGCAGCTTCTCCTACACACACAAATGGCAAGGTGTCTTGATATCACAAAACAATGGACGAGGAAAAGCCATAAAACTTTTAATTATTTTCTATATAGGGACATTTTTCAATTTAATTTTTTTAATTTATTAATAATTGTGTTAATTTATAATGATACGCTATCTGCATTGCTATATAGCAGCAGAAGTCTGATATGTTTAAAAGCGTCTCATTGTTGTGTAAAGAAACATGAGATGAATTTTACATTTAAATTACGTTGCCTGCCCTCTCTCACCTCTCTCTCTTTCTGACATTCAGTCTGCACTGCATCCAGTCGGGACTGAAGGTGCAGACACTCCTGTTGCAACTGCTCTTGTTCCACCGCAAGGCGCTCCCTCACTATGCACACACACACACACACACACATACATACACACTGTCTGTGGGTTTGCGTGTTTACCTTGCAGTTACCCAGGTCACGTGAGATCTCTGTGCTGTTAACTAACAGCAACTTGCTCGCTATACATTCTATTAGATGTTTAACCAAGAGTAGATTTGGTTAGTATGGATATTATTGGTGTTGTTTTCTGGGGGCTGTCTTCTGCATTTTTATATATATATGTACGCTTGACAACATGCTAACGCTAACATGCTTTTTAATAACAAATAATAGCAATAGCTGACAATATTTATTTGTGGATTATTTATGATCTAATCTTATGATCTTCAAACACAGAATCAGAATTGAAAAGCTTAAAACGGAGTGTAGTTTAAAGAGAAAGGTCCTGTCAGCCCTCATTGTGTGTCACTTTACCTTCTAATAGCAGTTTTTAAAAGCATGTTACGACACACATGTACAACAGTAATAACTAGCTAACACTTTAAGTGTAAAAATGTAACGTTGAATGTTACTTACTTAAACAGTAAATCTGCACTGTTCCCGTAAAATTAACTGAACTAGCTCAAGCAGGTGACCGGGTGGGCTTTAAGAGGTTTAATACATCCATTGAACTTTAAAAACCAGACCAGCACTGGGTTGCACCAGCTGTGTGTAAGTTCTCTCCTAAGTAAGGGCGTAAAGTGGACACTAAACACTTCATCGGCCCAACCCTAACATTTAGCCACAAGAGCCTCATCAAAACACTCCAAAAACACTGGAGATGACAGTTTGCACACCACTGTTACTCTTGTCTTACAGTCACTATATAACACACCATCCACCTTATTTTCTGCCTCAAGGTTAGGTTTAATGGAAGCGTACTTGTCTGAGCTGCTCGAGCTTTGTGCAGCATTTCAATCAGGTCTCCATTCAGAACTCTGGGCAGGAACTCCCTCAGCTGCATGACTTCTGTGGTTAACTTCTCTAAATCTCTTTTCCTCACTCTGACAAACTCATCCTGAAGGACAAAAAAAGACATACCTTAATGCAGACATGGCTTGGAAAAGATGTTAAGAAAGCGTTTTAAAAGGTACGCACCAAAATAACTCATCTCTACACATGTGGTTTTTCAAGTTGCCACTAATACAAAATGATGGACACAGGTTGCAGGCTATCTGTGTTTGACCTAGTAAGCCGCCTGAAGTCACAGGTTAAGCGCTGGTTGTCTTCATATGAGATAAAGCTGCTGAACAGGATGTCAGGACCAGTTCATTAAAGTGGTCCCTGCAGTGTTTAAGCTGGATGAGGTCAATTAACTTCATGGATATCATTGTTTGGTCAAACAGTGAAAAGTTACATTCACATTCGGGCGGCAGCTAATGATTGTTTTCATTGCTTTTTAATTATTTTCTCGATTAATCGATCAGTTGCTTTGTCTGTAAAGTTTCTAAAAATTGTTGATCACTGTTTGATCTGCTGTTTCCCAAAGCCCAAGGTGACGTCCACAAATGCCTTGTGTTTGTCCACAACCCAAAGATAGTCACTGACATTTACTGTCATAGAGGACTAAGGAAACCAGAAAATATTTACATTTAAGAAGCTGGAATAAGATATTTTTTCTTTTTAAAAAAATGACTCAAACCGATTATCAAAATATGACTCAACCAATTATTCCATTTATTGTTGCAGCTATAATTTTAATCCCCGTCACTTAACAGGGGTCCAAAGTGGAAATGAAACACAAACTTACTCAGATCCTTATGTCAATCACCATCAGAGGTCTAAGGATCATTTTTATTCTATTCCAGCTTTTTAAATGTGAATGATTTCTTTGCTCCTCTTTGACAGTAAACTGTTTATCTTTTGGGTTTTGGACAAAACAAGCCGTCTGAGGACGTCATCTTGGGCTTTGGGAAACACTGATCGATTTTTTTCACCATGTTCTGACATTTTATGGACCAGACAACTAATCGAGAAAATGGTCGACAGATTAATCGATAATAAAAAAAGCAGCCCTACTTGTTGCTGATGCTCTGCCTGGCCTGTGAAGCCATCCCTGCTTATTGCTTGTTGTGCGGGCTTTTTGGACTTCCTCATAAGACACACATGATCAGCTGGACTGAGGTCTGGGCTTCTTGCTATATGTTTAGGACTGTAAAGCTACAGCTGCAAGGTCTTATTATTTTGTGAAAATGTGCAGCATAACTGTCCGGGTGCTTTTACCCTGTATTAACCCTTTGATCCCAATTGATTAAATACTACAACAACCTTTTGTAGTAACTATTTCATTAGTTACCAGTAACTATTTATTAGTTACTAGTGACGATTTGCACATTTTACCATTGAAATCTGTGGGGCTCTGCAGTTCAGATATCACCTATTCTTCCATCACTAGTAACTAACTGAACAGTTACTAGTGACCATTTCCATTTTACTAGTCACTATTATTTATTTTTAGAGTACCTATTCCATAAGTTACTAGTAACTACTAAATTCTTACTAGTACGAATTGAACAGTTACTATCAAGAAGCCATTTACTAGTCATTAATAAATGACTAGTAACCCAAAATAATGTACTAGTAAGAATGAAAATGTTACTAGTATATTTTGGAATAATTACTAATGAATAATTAATAGGTACTTATCTAAATAATAGATACTAGTAATATGGAAATGAATGAAGAGATGATATCTGAACTGCAGAGCCCCATAGATTTGGCAAAAATGTGCAATTAGTTACTACTAACTATAAAATTGTTACAAGTAACTAACAGAATAGTCAGTAGTAACAACAATTTAATTACCAGTATCTAATCAATTGTTACTAGTAAGACAGGAATAGTTACAAGTAGCTAATGGAATAGTTACTGGTAACTTAAAAAATCCACTAGTATCTTATCAATTGTTACTAGTAAAACAGGAATAGTTACAAGTAGCTAATGGAATAGTTACTGGTAACTTAAAAAATCCACTAGTATCTTATCAATTGTTACTAGTAAAACAGGAATAGTTACAAATAGCTAATGGAATAGTTACTGGTAACTAAAAATCCACTAGTATCTTATCAATTGTTACTAGTAAAACAGGAATAGTTACAAGTAGCTAATGGAATAGTTACTGGTAACTAAAAATCCACTAGTATCTTATCAATTGTTACTAGTAAAACAGGAATAGTTACAAGTAGCTAATGGAATAGTTACTGGTAACTAAAAATCCACTAGTATCTAATCAATTGTTACTAGTTAAACAGGAATAGTTACAAGTAGCTAATGGAATAGTTACTGGTAACTAAGATCCACTAGTATCTTATCAATTGTTACTAGTAAAACAGGAATAGTTACAAGTAGCTAATGGAATAGTTACTGGTAACTAAAAATCCACTAGTATCTTATCAATTGTTACTAGTAAAACAGGAATAGTTACAAGTAGCTAATAGAATAGTTACTGGTAACTAAAAATCCACTAGTATCTTATCAATTGTTACTAGTAAAACAGGAATAGTTACAAGTAGCTAATAGAATAGTTACTGGTAACTTAAAATCCACTAGTATCTTATCAATTGTTACAAGTAAAACAGGAATAGTTACAAGTAGCTAATGGAATAGTTACTGGTAACTAAAGATCCACTAGTATCTTATCAATTGTAACTAGTAAAACAGGAATAGTTACAAGTAGCTAATAGAATAGTTACTGGTAACTAAAAATCCACTAGTATCTAATCAATTGTTACTAGTAAAACAGGAATAGTTACAAGTAGCTAATAGAATAGTTACTGGTAACTAAAGATCCACTAGTATCTTATCAATTGTTACTAGTAAAACAGGAATAGTTACAAGTAGCTAATGGAATAGTTACTGGTAACTAAAGATCCACTAGTATCTAATCAATTGTTACTAGTTAAACAGGAATAGTTACAAGTAGCTAATGGAATAGTTACTGGTAACTAAGATCCACTAGTATCTAATCAATTGTTACTAGTAAAACAGGAATAGTTACAAGTAGCTAATGGAATAGTTACTGGTAACTAAAGATCCACTAGTATCTTATCAATTGTTACTAGTAAAACAGGAATAGTTACAAGTAGCTAATGGAATAGTTACTGGTAACTAAAAATCCACTAGTATCTTATCAATTGTTACTAGTAAAATGGAAACAGTTACTAGTAACTACAAATTAAGTACTACAAGTCACTACAAGTGACTAAAAATTACCTAGTATCTAATGAATTGTTGGAATATTTACTGGGAAGAGTAAGTAGTAGTAGCTTTACGTTTTAAGGAGTAAATGAACATCTTGGCATAGTTGGGTAGGAACAGGCCAACCGACCACAGATGGAAACACGTGTTTCCAGAGTGTCCTTGTTTTACCTGTGTCTTTACCTGTGCCCCGTGGCCCAGAGCCAGAGATTTCCCGCCTAATAAGGACGCTGACATCTTGTGGTCGGTCTGATTGTTGTCTTCTTGTACTTGTAGATTTTTACTTTTCCTGTTGGATCGTTAGCATTAGCATTTTACTTTAGTCTCTTACTTGTGAGTTTCATTTTAAAGTTTCTAGTGATGTTTTTTTTGCCACACCTGTCAGATGAAAGGGCTCGACTTGTCTTGCTCACGCCGCCAGACTCCAGTCCGGGTTTTGCAGCTCTCCGCCGGGCACAGAGAGGCTTATCTCCTCTTCCTTTGTGTTTGAACCTTTTTTTTTTTTATTCAACCTGCTTTGTAGACCGGACCGGGAACACGGGAGGGAAACGTCGCCGTCTGCCGCTGCTCACAGCTCACTCATGTCTGCGGGACAACAGCCCGACTTCTCCAGCGACGCGGTGTTCAACAGCCGGTTCCCCCTCCACCGCGCATGTCGGGACGGAGATGTTGGCGCTTTGGTCTCCCTGTCTCAGGAGCTCCCGAACCGGGCTCATCTGACCGCTGAAGACTCCTGCTACGGATGGACCCCCATGCACTGGGCTGCTCACTATGGACAGGTAAACTAGTGGGGAAGTTAACTACTGGCTGCACTAAAACTCTGTCCGGGATGTTTTGAGATTTTACGCAGACGTTAGTCCTGCACACATCTTGCAGTACTAAAACATTAAAGCACTTAATTCGACAGTAGGGACTTGCATGAAGCATTTCAGAAAGTTTATATTTTATGGCAATGGTTGGTAAAAAATTGCACCATCTGCTTTTCTTTACTGTATTAAAACGTGCTGTATGCATGCTGCCATAATACAGTTATGTCTGACTGTTACTGTACAATAAAGTTATCATGGGGGGAAAAAATATTTAAATAAATAAAGTAACGATTTGCAGCGTTTTCATTGGTTCCCATTGAGCCAGTAGCTTTTCAGGCGCCAAAAACAGCTGTAAGGAAAACGTGCAGGTGCATCTAATAACATTAGAGTAGGACTTTTGGAAAAAGTTCATTTTTTAAGGTAATATAATTAAAAAAGAAAAACTTTCATATATTCTAGATAAGTGTTTTTCAAAAGTCTGAGAATGCGGGCCTCCCCTCCTTTAGTTTACCTGGTCAGTTTTGCTCTAGTCCTTTATTTTTTTACTGAAACAGGCAAGAACAGTTTCTTATTTACAATAAGGGCCTGGCCGCAGAGAAAAGCCTCCTGTAGGGTGTGGGTAAGTAAAATAACGTAAACAAGAGGCAGAATAACAAACCTCATAAACCAGTCACAAAGACATAAATAAACAACATGAAAGAATAATTAAACACAGACAACCGAAACATAACAGACTAAGACATGCAACAATCTACAGAGAGAAACCAATTCAGCAAATGGCACAATAGTTTAATTAAATGACTGCAGCAGGGCAACAAATAACAAGATCAATACATAGCACCGCATGAAGCAGAGACAGATTGCTGTAAATAAGTTGGTGATTTTGCCTTTAAAAGTGGCAGTGGTGACTAGAGTGGCTAGAGTGTATTGCTTTTTAGTAGTAGTTGGTTCCTGGATGCCTAAAGGATCATGATCACACTCAAAATCACACATTTAGGCTATTCTATCCCCTTTTGATAATTAATGTAATAGGCACTTTATTATGTAATTAAGCATTATTATTATTATTTTTAGAACTGAGTACTGATTTCGTTCTTCATGTTTACATGGCAGAATGACAATAAAGATCCTTGTTGAATCCTTGTCATCCTTGAATCATCCTTGAATATTTTTTTCACTGAGCCTCTCATGAAACAGTTTAAAGGCCCAACTCTCACTTTGAAAACCTCTATTCTAGATTCATTACACATGACGTGAAATATTTCAAGCCTTTGTTTTGTTTGTTTTAATCTTGATGATCACGGCTTACAGCTCATGGAAATCAAAACTCTGGTGTCTCAAAATTTATTAGGAGGCTCTTGTCAGTATTCTTCAATAGTTCAATGACACGGTTCTCCCGATGTTGGATTATTTCGCTTGATTCTTTGTTTAACAACAGATGTTTTTTGTGGTCTAATTACTGGCTTTTGTTTTGTCTTTCCGTGCACGCAGCTGGAGTGCGTGGTGCGTCTGGTGCAGATGGGTTGTGAGGTAAACACGGTGACCAGCCGCTTCAACCAGACTCCAACACACACTGCAGCGTTTGGAGGACATCCTCACTGTGTGGTGTGGCTGACTCAGGCTGGGGCTGACGTCAACGGGCAGGTCAGTCTTTCAACAACGTCCAGTAGCGCTGTAACCAGATGTAATATTGTGCAATTACATTCCAAATGTGTCATATCTGATTACATTTTTTTAGGATCTAGAGACTTGTTTAAAATCTGGTAAACACAAATGTGAAAGGATCAACATAAGTCTAGTATTATGAAAGTAGAAAACAATTATCTTCTTCCGACCCTGTACGCAGGATAAGCGGTTGACGGTGGATGGATGGATGAAAACTATAAAATCCATTTGTAATTGTAATGTATTTATTATGTTCTTGTCAAGCTATTGAACTAACAGTGAAAAGTATTTATTTCACTATAAAGAGAGAGAGTACACCTAAGACTGAGAGCGTTGACTGTGGTTTCAGATTTTCCACTTAACATTTCAGCCTGTACATGTGTTCAAATGTGCAATATGTCACCTTTTATAAATGGATATCCCCTGGAGTTTTACATTGTGTCTTCAGGATTTTGTAGGTGAGGCTCCCATCCACAAGGCAGCTCGATCAGGTAGCTTGGAGTGTATCCAGGTCCTGTTGATAGCAGGTGCTAAGCCACAGTAAGTATCCTGCAGTCTTACCTCTGTGCAGCAACATAGCAGCTCTGTCTGAGTCTGAAGCACCAGGTTTGGTAATAATAATCCCCACTTTTAACGTTTAAAAGATACACTTGCTGGTGTTGGTGAGAAATCCTCACTGCTGGTGTCAGCCATCCTTCAAATGTCACACGGCCATACACCAGCAAGTCAAAAGTAAATTCAAATGATTCTGTGATCTGCGATTTGCCATTTGTGAGACACAATCTATGACAGCTGATTTAAAAACAGCCCAAGATCTGACTGTGCCCACATTAAGCCATCTGAGTTTTAAAACAGCATTTCCATATGAAATGATTTGCGTTCGCATTAATGTCCATGTCGTGTTTTTATAGAGACCTATGTCCGCAGAGAAATTATTAGGCTATATTTGCATTTAAAATACGATAACGGAGAAAGTTAGAGGCGGCTAAAGTTTGTCTTCTTAAATTTAATACCACACAGACCTCAACACTCATTGAGCAGCCCCCGACATAATTTTCTAAATTTTCTGGTAGTGATGAACGCAAAGAGACTTGTCATTAACTCTGCACTTCCTCTCAGCCCTACAGAGCTTCTTAGATTATTTTAGTTTATTGTTTTAGCCCCCGGGCGGCATGGTGGTCCGGTGGATAGCACTGTGGCCTCACAGGAGGTGAAGTTTGCATGTTCTCCCCGTGCTCCGGCTTCCTCCCACAGTCTAAAGACATGTGGCCTAGGTTGATTGGTGACCCTAAAATGTCCTTAGGTGTGAGTTGTGAGTGACTGGTTGTTTGTCTATGTGAGGCCCTGCGATGGATTGGCGACCTGTCCAGGATGTACCCTGCGTTTCGCCCGAATGGGATTGGCTCTGTACGCAGGATAAGCGGTTGCCGATGGATGGATGTTTTGGCCCCACAGGCTTTGCTCTCAGCAGCTGCAGCAGGCAGATGTGTTCACTGACAAACACTGTGGTTGATTTGTTGGACATGGAATGGCAATCAGTGGCAGTATATACGCATCACGTTCTTTTCAGCCTACACGCTGAAACACCATGGCAGCTTTAAGATGGACACACTCTGGAGGCCGTTTTGGGAAAGCTCATATTTTCGGGTGAGAAAAACACAGTTTTATGGCTGAAACTGAGAGAACAAGATGCTAAATGTGGACACACTCAGAAATTTAGGACCATTTTAAGTTTCACAATGTGGCTGTTTGTCTCTACAAACCAACCAATCAGAAAACAACATGAAATACAAATACAATTAATCATTAATAATCTCCTTCCATAAAGCAGGACTTAAAGTCTAGAAATATTCCATTGGCTGGAAGTTGGCATTGGTTTCACAGGAAATGTATAGAATTTATTTAATTCAAAATAGATCTGACATCTACAACTGTACTACAGAATATTGAAATCATTCTTCTCATGCTTGAACTTACATTATACCATAAAAACTGAAATGTGAGAATGAAATCGATTCTGTTTCTGATGCTTTTGTGCAATTTTGTGAAAAGGGTGTTATAGGAAGTACATTATTTTAGAATTAGGGGTGATGAAAAACACTGAATGTTGGTGCTGGTAAGGTATTAGTTCCTCTTTGATTTCTTTTGAAGAGCAGATTCTGCTGCCTGTCGAGGTGAATTGGCCTTTTAGTTTTTAAATGAAAGAAGAAAGACTAATATATTCCTCAACGTAAGGCACAAAAAGAACACATCATTTGGTATTGTTCAGATACTCAGGTCCCGTATTGACACTGGTGTGGGAACAATTCAAATGTTACCCGGCCTTTAGTAGAAGCTGGTCTGTCCTGTGTCTGTGATGGTGCTAAATATTGTTTTTTTATTAAAGGTTCAGTGTGTAAGATTTAGTGGCATCTAGTGGCGAGGGTTGTGAAATGCAACCATCTATCCAGTCTACCACTGCCCCCTAACCTTTCAAAGAGCGTAGGACTGCTACAGTGGCTGACAACAGCACAAAAGGTGTCTCTTGTGAGACAGCAGAGAGTGTCCAGTCAAGAAATGAGGGTTCTTTAGGTATATTTATTAAGAAATTATATTTACTTAATTATTCAGTAAAACCATATGTTATTGTGACTTGGCCACTGAAAGAAAACATAGAAAATGTGAGCCAAGAGTGTGAAACACCACAGTCCATTATAAACCACACATTAGATAAAGTTTACACAAACACTGACAAAGGAAACACATTCATTCACTCTGTGATTATGGACCATCGCCAAAACTGCCTGCCAACAACAATATGTGGCCCGCGGGCAGATTATGGTGCTTTGATAGTGGTAAAAAATATAAATAAATAAATGCTTGGATAGCGGTGCTGAAATAGATCTCAGTCATGACAGCAACAGTTACTCACACAATCACTTCCTCTTTAGTGGTTTTGCCTACAACATGAAAGCACGAGAAGCTTGTTTACTGTAATGCAGTATTTGGGGTTGAACTGAGCTTTACTCATTAAAAGAGTCTGTAGCTGCTTGACACACCTCTGAAAGAGCCGTCAGAGAGCGTGATTCCCCTAAATGTCCTCTGCCTGGAGATACTGGGGAATTTGTTTAAGAGAGAAACCAAAAAAGTTGTCTCGAGGTGGGATCAAACACTCAAACCTTGGGTTGTGTCCTGCACCTTACCGACTAAGTTAACCAAACAACATGTTGACGTAAGTCATTATTGTGGCTTATATTCTCATCCACCATCTAACGGTTGAAAGTATTGCTCCAATGCAAAACATATTTGCCGACCCCTGCTGTATATTACTACTACTTCTTCTTCTTGTAACGTACGTATTCAACACAGTGATGTTTGTCTGCGCTGCATGAATTCTACCAGAAGTAGAACAAGAAGAACGTAGTGACGAAACGCGCTCTGTAGCGCTGTTTGTCCGTTTTCAGCTACTGTAGAAACATGATGGTGCAAAGTGGCGACGTCGATGGGAGGGGGTGCCCGCAGTTATGTAGATATAAATGTCTCATTCTAAGGTAATAAAAACGTAATGGTTTATTAATTAAGGTCTTTACACACCACTGAAAACATAGTTATGGATCTTATATCGCAATAGATTGTCAGAAATATTACACACTGAACCTTTAAATTTAAATGAAAAAAATATTGATTTTAAATTTAATTGAATAGATGGTGTCATTTTACATTAGAATATGTATATAAGACTTATTTATTGGTTGAACGTTTACAGAACCTGCAGCAGGTCTTAGTGACTCAGCATCCTCTGGACCTCTAAACTGTCTAAGACTGAGGAGCTACTTTTAGTGTTAAAACTTAGTCCTAAAGTTGACACCAATATTATTTTTTTGGTATGTCTCCTAACTAACCCAACTAAGTGATCAAATATTTAATGAATGCAGCTTTAATATTTAGTTTTTTTCACTACAGTTTGTATTGGATTTAACTTCAAAAGAAATCAAATGAGTTGTGGTTGATTTGGACATCTGTGTCTGTAACACGACCTTCAGCCTCAGGGACAGAAAAGACGGTGTGTAGAAACTTGTAGTACCCGTTACTTTTTATTTGACACTGTTTGAATGGTCATACCATGTTACATTTTGAACTTAGTGTTTTAGACATGCTTTTGGCTCATTTGATATTTTATGTAAAGAAACTGCTGGAAGACACCCTGCACGTTCTGATGTTTTACAGCTACTGAATGTGAACAGGATTTTCTTAACTAATCCCAGAAAGAGGGGAGGAGTCCAAAAAGGCACTGCACAATCTTGACACATGTGCATCAGCGAGCGTCTTACAGTGTTCACTATCGCTTCCCACAGCTGGCCAACTGGCGAGGTACTTCCTGCCGTGATTGGTTTTTAATACTAAGAAAACACTGATTATAGTCATGTCTAGACCTGCATGCTTGTAACAGATTTTTAGACACTGTGCTAACAAACTGTGAGCTTACTGGACCTCAGGAGTCACCTGGAGGAGGATTGCGCTGTTGTAGTGGGAAATAAGCAGAGTAGACAAAGAATGCATGTCAGAAGATAAATAAAATAAAATGGTTGACTAAAACAAAATATCATGAGAACGTTTATCTGCTGTGATGAGTGATGGCATTGTTTCTAACAAAATAATCTCACCTTGCCAACTAGCTTTTTCTGAGCTCCTACCTCCCATCTCCTTGACCTAAGTGCCGCTGCATAATAACAGCTGGTCTTATATGGAGTGTGTCACATGATGGCGTCTGAGCCATCGCCGTGATAAGTGAACAAGCTCCATCCACTGTTGAAAACCACGAGATGCGTTTGAAAGCTCAGAAGAATCCAGTTCGCGGGCATCAAATTATGTTACGGATCCCGAGGTCAAGAAGCTTCCAAGCACACAATCTGTATTGAAGAAAGAAAGTTAAACTGTGTGGCAACTCTGATAAAAGGAGCTCCTCTCAACACCAGACAAGACACATTTTCAGACTTACTGTTGAGGACTATCAAATAAAAAGCCCTGATCCATAATGAGTCATTGTATTCCTTTGCTAAACCTTTTAAACTTTTAATAAAAACCTTGCTGCTGTTCAGCATTCAGAAACCATTACTGGCCGTCTCCTTCCTCCCAGTTTAACAGTAAATTCTCTGAAAATACTCAAGACAATACAAATTGCCTGAGCCGATCTGAAAGGTCACAGAAGAACCTGGAAATAAGTTGCATCATGGGCTCTCTGTAGGGCTCTCCACTTTAACACTGGTCTTATGCTGCGTTCCAGGCAACTCGGAAATGTCCTACTAGAAAAAGTACCATTGAATACACTTGAAGTCAGAAAAAAAATCCCCGACTTCACGAGTAGCAGCTGAATGACGTCCCTAAACCATAAAATAAAAAACATAAAGTATATTTGCACATTTCATTAAAGTAACACATACTATCGTATTGTGAAACCTGTTGTTGCTGCATGTAAATTGATGTAGAAATATGTTACCGGTGTTATCATAGGTACAGCAAGGGCACTTGTGAGGGTTCGATTGACAAAGGACCATCAGTTTATCACAGTCAGCCATGTTTTTTGTTCACTTCCGGCGTCATGAACCAGCACGCACCTGGAACGCTCTCAGGTCGGTAAAAAATTCCCAGTTGAAATTTCCGAGTTCCAAGCAGTCTGGAACGCAGCATTAGCTCTGGTTTTAGCCCCTGTTAATCCAGGACTCCATTATCTAAGCACCATGTCACACGTGCAGCTACACAGTGGGATGTCCAGCAATAATCAGCCCCCCTTTAGAGCTGGGTTATCTCTTTCTGTTCAGGGTTATCTTCAAAAACACAGGATTATGATAACGCCTGTCAGTCAGATTTAGAACAAAAGCACCAAGCCAGATAAATTAGAAACGTCAACCGTCATTACAGTTATATATTGGTGCTGTGTATACTGTATGTTAGCTGAATTTTGGCCCTTAAATTATTCAATCCGATTAACACTAGGAAATACTGCATTATCATCCTGCATTAAAATAAAACTTTTCATTTTGTCTGGTATTGAGAGAGACAATTCATCTAAATTTAATTGTTTCATTAACAGGACTGTGTTGTGTAAACTGTGTACTTTCTTGTTCATGTTTTGTACTACAGAGGATAGATCTTCCGTTAGTTTTGATAGTTTAGTTTTTGTATTGTAATCTTGTATTTGATAGCTTAATGTATTCACAATTGTGGCCACTTATTTCTTTTATTATCTTCTCTTTATAAGTGAGATCTCATTTTAGCAGCCCACCAATAAGATTTTAATCATTTAGCAAAAATGAATGTGTTGTGTTCTTCTTGTTCAGTTTAAGGAATGCCAACGGGCAGACAGCAGCAGACCTGGCCCACGCTCACGGCTTTCAGGACTGTGTCCTCTTCATCTCCAAAACCCAGAAGCACCTGCTGCAACTCGGCGGACTCCACGTGAACGGACTGCAGAATGGAAACGGTGACCCGTGTGGTCCGGGCCTGCTCAGCAGAAAGAGGCTGATGACTGCTGTGGACACGGGTCACATGAAGAAAGCCAAGAAAACCGATAGTAAGACATCTGTTATATGTTTTATTAGTTGAAATTTGACTTTGATTACACATTAAGAGACCAGAAACATCAACAAAATCATATATGAAGATGTAAACCATCCACCAATAGAATCAATAAAAAACCAAAACACTTTTATCCAGTGAGATCATTTAATTTTTACTGCTCTCCTGATTGGTGCACAGGCCATTTAAAATAATGGAGAAACAGAAAGTCTCATGTAACCCAAACTGTTGTAAGTGGTGGACAAAATAACTTTTCTGGGTCTTTTAAGGTACAGACTAAACACCTTACCTTCCACTTTGCTTATAAAAGTCTGAAATACAACCAATCTCAGAAAACAGTGAAACATGCCCATCACAATTTCCCACAGCTCAGGCGATTCTTTGGTTAAAAACAACATTTACATCACGAAAATGGAGACATTTTCAGATATAAAATCCACAATTAAATGAAGGAGTTTTGTTCATTATTTCACTGTAGGATCAACCGATGACCCACTGGTCTGTCTTCCTTCATTAATTTGCCTTTTTAGCTGCAATATTGCACATATTGTCCAAATAAAGCTTCTGAGAGTGTATAGAATAAGTCAGAGTTGTTAGCTTATAACTTGATCCCTGAAAATTTTATATCTCTGAAATGTACATGTCCCGACCTAAACTTTGTCTTTACCTTCTTTGGTTATTCTGAAGCAATGGATGTAAATGAAGCCTTGAAAGTTGATGCAAAAACAAATGTCTACAGCTGTCCTGATGTGTGAACACCTTGAAACAACCTCGGCCCCTTAATACAACCTCAGAAGCTTTGTTCGGACAATATTATATATAATATATTGGATGCTGCTCTCTTTTGTAACATTTAAGGTTTTTCACTGGACTTGTACTACTTGTAATTCAATACTAACAAACTCAAACTAAAAAAACTTTTGACCGGTAGTGTATATGATGTCATGTGTCCATGCATCTTTCTTCTCCGGCTGCTGCAGATGTGTTGGTGCAGACGCAGAGCAGTGAAGGTGAGGAGCTGGAGAGCATGAACATGGACTCTGCACCGGAGCTCGGCTCAGGTTAGACTGCAGCTTTTTTGTTACACTGATTTGTCGCTGATTACGATAAACAAAGCGTGTTTTGTGGAGATCACAAAATAATGTGGCGTGATCTGCTTATAAAGAGAGTAACTTTCAATATTTGCTTTTAAAAAAAAGCAGATGACTACAACAAAGCCATCACCAATGGCCATCATCACACGGCGCCTTACGCTGACCAGGATGGCCCCGAGCCGCCTAAGAGCCTCTCCTCGCCGTCCTCCCATCCAGCCAATCAGCAGTCAGCAGCTCAAGCTCAGGACTCGTTTGCCGACATGTGTGGGTCGCTGCACCTGAGCAGCAGTCCCAGCAGCTGCGTGTCCCACCGGCCGTCCTGGCGCGGGCTGACGGGAGCAGACTGCGGGGACTTCCTGCATTACGGACACTACCACGGCTTCGGAGACACGGCAGAGGAGCTGAGCGACAGCAGCCACCTCCACTACAGCAGCGGCATCCAGGCTGAGCACAAACACAAGAAGGCTGTGGCGAGCGCCGTCCACCTCTACCACGGCTCATAAAGACAGAGGGTTAGCCTCACAGCCAGCCTGCTGCACACGGGGAAGGATTTGTTTTTTTTTTAAATGCTTGCTTTAAAGAACTCTGACATTCTGTGAAATAATAATTTGAAGCCAAACCTAAAGTCACTACTACACAAATCTAGTGTCTAATTAACATTAGTCGACATATGTTGTAGAAATGAAAATGGAAAAAAGATAGTTGTGGTTTAGGAAAAGTTGGCATTGGAGATGTTTGCAGCAGCTGGGTGTGGTGAATGCACACGCTACCTGCGTCCCAGCTCCACACCCCAAGCTATACTGTCATAGTTTATACAAATTTGCACTTCTCCCGTCATCTTTATGCTTTGTGGTCACGTAAATTTTAATTATATACGGTGCACATCACACTCAGAATCGAGTGTATTTTAGTCTATTTTTTATACTAAATGTTGTTGCTTTTTCATATTTAACATCAGACTCAAAAACTGTTGAACTGAGTTAGTGTTTAAAATGGAAACGGGACAGAGCTAGTGTCCAATAGTCCTGTCCTCATGGTGGGGTTACCAGCTATCCATACTGACTAAAGTAAACACAGGTGACTCTTGGGTGTAGCGGTGAGGAGCTCTGCAGCTGTGGGAAGCTGTCGTACTTCACTTTTGACAGTTTTCCCCTGCTTGTAGTCTTTGTGCTAAGCTAGGCTAAACACAATCTAGACCTCCGGTATCTCTGCACAAAAATGAAACTGACAATAATACTACTAATATTGTCAGCCGTGGATGGTCTTTGCTCAGTTCTCCTGGAGATGTCTAATATCCAAATGAAACAACGCAGACATTTCTCAAAATGTCAGATGTCTCTTTTAAGGCTGCAGTATTTTGGATTTATCTCAAATGAAGGCCAGATCTGTGACCCACTGGCTCTGGATGTGACGGTGTTAACAGGTTTGTTGGCTGGACTAATTGAATTCCCCAGTGTCCACATCTCCGTCTGTCGTTGGTCAGAAACGTTTCCTGTTTGTTTCCTGCTCACATATAATGTTGATTCTCTGTAGTAAACAGCTGGAGGTGTGCATTGTTGAGGAGCTGCACCTGTCAGACAGTGTAGTATTACTTTCCTGAACTTCCTCTGTCACCTTCTAGTCTCCATATATCCTCACTGAAGTCGAGTTTAAAGGAACACGCCCCATTTCCTGCAGTGTATTTCTGTATTTACAACATTGACCTTTCTGTTAGTCTACTGCTAATGCTGGCTGGTTTGCACTATTAAGGGCAGTCAGGTTGGATTATGTGGTGTTTTGTGCATGTGGACAGTAGTTGAGGTGTGTGTTGATGGAGGCGGTCCTCTCTCCATGTGGCCTGATCTGCCGTCCTTCAGCAGGGAGGAACAACTGCACTGATACTGAATACGCCTTGTTAGCTTCGATCTACCAAAGGGAATGTATTAGTGTTTGTGTTTTTCATTGCATTTCAAATTTTTGTATTTATGTTTTAGAGCAGTCCTTAATCAGAGCTGTTTTGTAATTTTATAAAGCATACTGCTGTGTGCCTCTTTTTGTAAACACTATGTCAGCTGTGTGAAAATGTGCAGCATTTTGTGCCAAAACACTGACACCAACCAGGCACCGCTGCTTCTGACAATTGTTTTTATACTTGTTCTGCGTCTTTTCCAATAAAACATGTTTTACAGTTTCATAAAAATCGACCAAATTTATGAGACTTTCTTTATGTTGTGAGGGATTTATATGAGTTGAGGTATCATTAGCTTTTCCTTCTTTTACGTTGAATAAAAAGTACTTTTAAAATCGTCTAGACTGAAAACACTTACACATTATTAGTCCATAATTTCCTTGTATACCTTGAGTTGTTTGGGTTAGTAGTAGCATAAGTAGATGTTGATGTCTGTCTGTTGGCTGCTGTGCTCTGACAACGACTATGAGTAACGCCAGCAGTTCATTGGGAATGTACCAATCAAACACTCTGTTCCCTGTAGTTTTCCCTGGATTTACAACCATGATAAATAGTCTTTACATATCTAATTATTTTGAGCAAATTATACATATGCAAAACAACACGGTTTTCTCAGCAGTGAGAGAATAATTGATTATTTTATCCCATGTGCTATATGCAGCAAACAATCCCAAAAGCTAAAGTTTGAGAATCTCACTGTGAAAGTCTAAAAGACAAAATAGACTTCCGGCTGCTAGAGCTGCAACGATTAATTGATTAGTTGTCGACTATTAAATAATCACAATTTTGATAATATATTAATCGGTTTGAGTATTGTTTAAAGAAATGAAGTTAAAATTCTCTTATTCCACTTTCTTAAATGTGAATATTTTCTGGTTCCTTTACTAATCTATGACTGTAAACTGAATATCTTTGGGTTGTGGACAAAACAAGACATTTGAGGACGTCATCTTGAACTTTGGGAAACACTGATATAGACCAAACAAAAATGAAAAGGATCTTTAGTTGCAGCCCTGCTGGCTGCCATGTGATCTTTTTAATATCAGTCATAACGACTGACACCAATTACTGACACGGACAGTCAGAGAAATAAAACCTCTTAAAACTCTGCCAAACACATTATCTTAACAAATCCATATGACGCATTAATCAAACCTTTAAAAACCTTTATTCCTCAAGAAAACAAATGTGTCAAGCTGCGTGTGAATATTTAAGCGTAGACGTAATATATAATGTGTTTGATCAAGCACAAAAACAATTCCTATACGTGACAGACAACTTCTCAGCACAACGTCCTCTAGCAGATGGTTTCAGCCTTCTTTGGACGAAACCAGCCAAGATTGGACTTTCAGTAATACACTCACACAGAGTGAGAGCTGCTAGTTTAATAGGTACACCTAGCTAAAAGTAGAGCTGTCTCATACAACCCGACTGCAGAAAATCCTTCATGAGAGTTTCAGAGAGGTGTTGTTTCAACTGTCCGGTCATTTTGGAGGATGAGGTTTGTGGTGCTGTTTGAACTGCACTGTTTAAATACTAACAGGTGTTTCCATTTTGTGTCTGAGGGAATGAGGGGAGGGGAAAAGGATAAACTACATCCTCCAAACTGACAGTACAGTTGAATGATTGCCTCCCTAAAACAACATAAGACCATTCATTGCAGGAAAAATCCTGTATATACAATATGCACATTATATGGGACTATCAAGAATTAAAAAATGTATCATTTAATAAATGTAACTCTTATATTACATTACTATTACCTAAAAAAACCCACAAAGCAATGAGAATATTTTGTCTTGGTTTAAGCTTAAATATTCTGAAAACAGACTCCAGCTCCTACCAGCAGCAACCACCATTGATCATTTCCAGCTCATTTTAGGAGAATGAAAGCAACGTCTGCAAAACCTGACAACAAAAATGTTTGCACCATACGTCACCATACGTCTGCTGACCAAGAACTTGTTGTATGTAGGTGTGGAGGCAGAAATCTATGGACAGTTGCAGTTAAACCAAGCGTATGCATACCACTGAAGGGTAGTGAGAAAAGGTTTTTTTTAAAAACCAGGCCTTTAACGCCAACTGCCATTTTGTTATGTATTTATACAAATACTGGAAGAACTCGAGTGGCCCAATGTTTGACTTTTAGAAACCTCAAAGATAACAGAATCAAGAATGATTTCCGTCACAACTTGGCATTTTTATTGCAGTTGAAGTAGTAGCAGTATTGAAGCTGCTGCTAAAACCTTGTCTGTTCCGTGTGTCCATCACAAGTAATGTCATCAAAACCAAGAACTCATTTTTTTTTAAATTGCTTTATTTCCAATCTAAAATATCACTTCATCAAAAGAAAAGATCAAAACGGGTGCAAAAATGCAGCACACAACAGAGAGTATGCATTACAACATATTTCATGAAAGCACAATACATATAAAAGCTGCTAAGCGTCACCTCCCCAGATCCAGCTGAAGAGTCTTCTGCAGACTGGCTATGCTGGCGTCCAGAGCTGCCAGGCCGTCTCTGAACGCTGCCTCGTCTATGGTGTTACAGACTGACCCCGACCTCGTGCTCCAATCAGACAGCACGGACTCCACATCACACTGGGACAGTGTGGAGTTCAACAGCCGGCTCCGCTCCTTCTCCAGCCGCCGCCCACGTGACTGGACTTCATCTAAACAGCGCGATTGGTCGAGGTGGGAGTTTTGCTGGCGGGCTGAAGTCTCTGCACGTTTGACATCAGGATGTGATAATGTGTCTCTCAGCTGGACTGAGGTCAGATTCTTTAACCCTAGCGTGTTTCCTTCTCCCTCTGCAGCCACACACTCATGCACAGTGTGTGTGGGCTCCAGCTGAGCCATAGACATCAGGTACTGAGCGATGCGGTCTGTGGGAGGCTCTGCTGGCTCCGGTCTGTCAAAATGTGAGCCGTCAACAACCACAGGGCAATCAGATGAAGCCCGACTCTGAAGAATCCTGAAATGGACGCAGATGACGAGAAATGTGAGGGATTTCCTTTATCAAATGCATTCTCGTGTTCGAGGAATTTTCAGCATTTTCAGCACTTCTCAAAATAAACACAAACACACAGGCCTACCTGTTGAGATGTCCTATCTCTTCCAGCCTTTTTTGGGCGAGTGAAGCCAACTCACTCTTCTCCTGCTCGCTATCCAGCAACCTGCTTCTAGTGGCCTCCAAGTCTGCACACACAGCCACACACATATCACTACAGAAACACATTTACATTATGGAATAAGCCCACCAATATATTCATCATTGTGCAGTTATCTTGATCGGGCTGAAGCAACCGTATAGCCTGATAATACCTTATAACAGATATGTGGGCAAGTAAATGTCAAAAATATATTTGCGGTCATTTAGAAACGGTGTCTCCGTAACATAGTTTCTGCACCACAGGGCATAAATTAATTTACACGCCCTTTTATTTAAATTTAAATCTTTCTTGCCTTAAAATTAATGCATCTCTCTGTGTGCTGTGTGTTTATATCTCTTATTGACACTCTTACTTACTTTCCATTGTAATTTTAAATGTATTTTAGCTGTCCGGGTTTTGTTTTCATCGGTGAAATCGAAGTCGAAAATTACATTGGCTGATTGTTAAGAGCTTTATTATCTATAGGCTACTGGCCCGGTCTCACATGGGCTTCAGTCATATATTCAGCACACTAGTGAAGAACTCAGGATAGTAGACTGAGCATTCAAGCTGATGCAGACGACACCTTTAACACCACACAGTCGGAGCACTGTGAGGCGAAGTTAGAGCATCACCAAGCTGTACTCTCAGCAGGACTGTGTGTCTCAACCTGTCTTGATGAGGGCATTCTCAGACTCTCTGTCTCTCAGTTGGCTCTGTGTGTCCTGAAGGGCTTTCCGTAGTTCTGTGAGGTCATCCTGGAGTTCCTGCAGTCGGCACTGAGCGTCGGTGAGCTCCTCCTGCAGAGCCGACACTGTGGAGAAACGCATATCCTGAAAAAGTTCCTTTTCCTCCGTAATTTAAGTCAAAAAGTGAAACTTTCATACATTCTAGATTCATTACACAAAGTGAAATATTTCAAGCCTTTTTTGGATTTGATCTCAATGATTATGGCTGTCTCAGTCTGGTTCTCACAATTAACTTTTCCACGATATTCCCATCCCTTTAGTCCTGAATGTGAACTTCACAGAGAGCAACATAAAACACACGCAGGGCGTTACCTTCTGAGTTACAGAGTGTCTTCATGCTTTCTTGTCTCTCTGCTTTCTCTCTCTCCTTTAACTGCTGGTTCAAAAGCCTCACACGTCTTGGACACACGCACACAAACACACAGTAAGGGTCCATGTCTGAAGTGAAAGATAAAGTAAGGACTGTGTGTGTGTGTGTGTGTGTGTGTGTGTGTGTGTGTGTGTGTTACCTGCGGAGCTGAGTGTTCTGGCTGTGTAGTGATGATACGTCCGCTTCAGTCTGGATGTTTGAACTACCAATATTCATCAGTGGTGAGGACACAGCCTGCTCTAGATGACTGAGCAGCCTCTCTGCTACACTACCTGCAAACACACAGACACACACACACACTAAATGTGGTTTTTCTGTTACTGGGAACAAGCTGTGAACTGCAAAACAAAGAAGGTGTTTCCATCAGTTGTGACAAAGCGCCAGCTGTGGCTCATCTAATGTGGAGGGAGAACACAATCAACTTTTCTGCATTAATGGTGTGGGCTCTTAAAAGGGAGTTTTTCCTTTTGCTCATGGTGGAAATTGTTGGGTCTCTGTGAATACCATTACAAAGAATACAGTCTTGACAAATAGAGGACAACACATATTATTTAGCACAAGAGCCAACAGAGCGTGTCGGCCACCAACATTTCTACTACGCGCTTGCAAAGGGAGCGGTGAGCGGTGACTGTGTCTGTAGATTCTGGTTACCTTGTCCAGCGATCAGAGCCTTGAGTTCTCCCAGCAGATAGTGAACGGTCTTCACGTCTGTCTCTGCTCTGCAGTCCTCCTCGCTCTGTGTGTCCTGAGGGACGCCGTCAACCTGTCCAGGCTCCAGCTGCACGTTTGACATCTTCATGATGCAGGCGTGTATGCGTGAGTGAGCGTCTTCAACAGTGCTGTGGGTGTTGGTGTCTCTAACGGGAACAAACTCCTCCTCTTCGCTGTCACACTCTTCCTTCGCGTGTGGAGCTGCAGAAGCAGCCCGGCAGTCTGTCAGAGGGAGAGGCAGCCGGCCCGACGGTGAGGGGACGGAGGTCTGTGGTGGAGGGCTGGGCATCTGGGGCTGTAGTGGAGGGACAGGAGGGGAGAGGCGCTGCTGTGTTTGGTTGTGTGAAGGATGTAAGTGAGACTGCAGCAGGGTATGAGGTCGTTCCTGCGGTGGGTGGAGCTTCATTTCAGAGCATGCCGATGGAGCAGCAGACTGACGGGCTTTTGTTGGAGCTGGGCTGCCTGGTCCATGCTGGACTGACTGACAACTCCTTT
This sequence comes from Micropterus salmoides, assembly GCF_014851395.1. Classification (NCBI taxonomy): domain Eukaryota; kingdom Metazoa; phylum Chordata; class Actinopteri; order Centrarchiformes; family Centrarchidae; genus Micropterus; species Micropterus salmoides. The sequence goes on from NW_024040040.1 coordinate 7,336,441, forward strand.
GGGCTGAAGGTGGAGACAAAGGGAAGGTGTAGCATAGTTAGGCAATTGTAACAGAGGAATTTGCCTGAACCATCAATACTGAAATTTGAGCTGCAACTACCTACACCTGTAAGATTTCTGCTACACACACACAGTCCCACAACCACTTCATCAATCCTGCCTGCTAGTCTGTTGTCATTAGTCAGTCTTGACTGGATCAATCTGTAAGTTTCGATACCAAATTAAATGTTTTGATATGAATTGAATTGTGTCACCGGGGTCATCGGGCATAGATGAGCAGGGGGGGCACAACTCTTTTTAAGGTGTGGCACACTGACGTCGGCTTATTGGACTTCTACGGCACACATGTGGGACTGAAACTATTAAAATCAGAAAGGTGTTGTGGAGCTTCGGCCACAGTTTTGAAGGGTTGCTATGAGTTTCGCAAACCACCAGATGTTACTGTCCCAAAGCCCCAAAGCTTCATCTAGTTTGTTGGTAATATGACGTCCTCATGACTCCAGACATCTTTACTCGCCATACATAAGGGACCACAATGAAAACAAGTCTTGTTGAGACTTTGTTGTGTCGTTCTTGACGTTTGGTAACTGTGATGTCCTCCTTCTCAAATAAACTAAACCTCACATATATACACACTCCTACCTATCTTTGTAGGTAGCTTCTTGGTGGTCTTCTTCCCCAGCGAGGTGGATGGTTTTGATTTGGCAGCTCCACCCTTCACTGCTGTGGGAAGGTTTGGCAAGGCTTACAGACACACACAGAGACATATGTCATTATGATAGAATAGGATTTTAATTAATCAGTTAAGTATTAAATGTGTTTGTCCAACCAACAACTTAAAGATATAAATGATACAGAAATCAGATAAAACAGAAAACTAGCGAGTGGAGAAGCTGGAGGCAGAGGACAGTTTGTGTTTTTGCTTGATTAAAGGTTTATTAAAAGTGCTGTTGATTGCATATCTCTCAACTAATCAAGTGATTGTTTCAGCATTACTTGTAACAAACTATTAGCTGCACTATTCAATGCAATGTTACATTGTAATTTCATCAGACCTGCCTTCTCTGCCTGAAGGATGCCACCAAGCAAGGCAGCACACCGGTCCAGACCCTTATGGAGATAGGTGACCTGAGAAGACAGAACACAGCTGTGAGCGTTAACACAGAGTTATCCAAGGAAGGTTAAAATCAAAGGCAACTGGACTTGCCTCTCATCCGGGGGGTCAGACTGGCAAGGAGTCCAGCTATTAAACCTCTGTGGGGTCGTTATCAAGCTGTTGGACACTGCTCGGTTCGTTAGTGCTCCCGACTGTAACCACAGGCTTTATGGTCGGTGGAGTCACGTGAGGCCAAATTTGAGTGTTTTCTCAAATTCAAATTAGCTTTATTGGCATGAATGTATAGCAATAATATTGCCAAAGCTATATTTAAAGTACGTACGGACAATTAATTTCATACATTTCATTAGATAAGGAAATAAAACAGCAAAAGTTGTGTTTGTGTGTGTTAAATAATAAAAAAATATATATAAAAATTAAAAATTCCGTAAAAATAAATATTTTAAAAGTAAATACGTAAAACAATAAGCGTGGGCGTGTTAGTTTCTTAGAATATGAAAATAATATATTAAAGTTAAATAAATAAATAAAACAGTAAGCGTGTGTTAAAAAATAATAATAATAACAGAAGAAGTTTTCTCACTCTCTTGGGCAGAGATGAAAGAACAGCATTGTAAGTGGAGGATACTCTGTTCAGAGATGGTCTCTATGCTGCTGTAAATGGCCTCTTTCGAACCAGTTCCAACCAAGCGGTATTCATCACCTTGACGACCCCACAGAAATTAAGTGGATGAGAGGCGAAACATCTTCAAGTATCTTCAACCAAGTCCAGCTCCCCTTGATTTTAACCTTCCTTGGATAAGATTTTCAAGGCTCTGCTCGTTTTGGATAATGAGCGAATGATATCATGGAAGTGTGCAAGCTCTGTGAAATGGTCATGGGAAGCTGTTACATTGGGGCTGAACTCTCCATCATACAGATTATAGAATCTTTGTTTTCTTTCTGTTTAGAAATCAATGATTCCTGTTCTACATGATCAATATCACTCCGCTGAATGCCGCTTTGATTCACACGTTGCTTTCTCCTGTACTGTGTACTGCTGCTTAGTCATACACATCACTATCATGCTCAACATGTCCTCTCGTGTCTTTTGCAGCGATTGTAAATTAGCTCACTTCATTACCTGGTCTTCAGAGTCTGTGGAGTACAGAGAGTAGGCTGGCTCAGGGCAAGCAGCCGGTCCTGGATTTGGAGTCACTCTAACAGCACTAGTAAGAGGAGGACAGCACAGCATAAGAGTCAGGACGGTGCAACATATAGTGTATATACATACAATACCAGTTAAAACAGACACTCATTTACATTTTCTGTCCATTAACATCAAATTAATCAGAAATAGAGTGAAGACATTGGTAATTTGAATATTGTTGCTGCAAATGGGTGATTTGTAATGGAATATTTCCAAAGAAAGTAATGTGTTTCTGGCTATTTTGAGCCTTTAAAAGGAGCCCACAATTTCTGATGCTTCAGATACTCAACTAGGTAAATGATTAGCTTGACATAGCAAACACAACATGCCATAGGAACACTGGGCTGATGGTTGCGGATAATGAACCTTTGTAGATATTCCGTTACAAATCAGCAGTTTGCAGCAAAAACCGTCATATAAAACATTAACGATGTCTTCACGGTATTTCTGATCAATTTGATGTCATTTTAAAGAACAAAACAAGGACAAACTTTTGACTGATAGTGTATACAGTCACTTTTTAGAAGGTGAATTAATTTCAGGCTGCTCACCGTCTCCTGGCCGGCTGCACTTTGACTCCTCCTGTCAGCCTCCCGGATGTCACCACCTGTCAATCACAACCAACACACCACAGTCACAAGCCTATTTCCTACACACGGCTGTCATACTGAAGCGACTTAAATCGTCTTTGTAAGACTGTCCACATCCACGTGTGTGAGGTGCCTGCCAATACTGAGGCACAAAGAGCCACTGGAGCTGCGGCATGAATACACTGCCTGGAACAGCTGATGATGAAGCTCTCACGTCCCCAAATGTCAGCAAGAACTTATTAATAAATGAGTTGTGCATAGAATACTGCTGGTATTGACATGTCATTTCTCCAAAACTGCTCAATGGACATATTTTATGTTTATACACTGCAATTGGGTCAAACATGTTGAATCTGAAATGCAAGTCTGTCAGATAAACTTCCAGCTGAGAGTTCAGTTACAGACACGCAATTATTCCTAGTCTAAGACTAACTTACTCAAAACAATGAAATGTGCATTTTGCATTGTTAACGTTCATATTTAGCTGAAGCACAAACTACAACACTGCTATTTACTGTGTACTATAGGTTTCCTTCTTGCTTTAAATTTACAAATATCAACTATATCTACAACAAATCACTCAGCTTCAAAGTGAGACTTATCTAAATTAAACAACGTGCATCCACGCACACAGCACAGTGCCAACTAATTAAATAACACTTCAAACAGCTAGCTGGTTGTCTCGGTCATGTATTACATTTGATTTCAGTCGGTATTACTTTGCTTTTAGCGGTTCCTTTCATGGTTCACGGCAGCCTCAGGCAGTGCTGGCCAGGGTGCAGACTTTCAGGACTTATGAAGCTGTTAGGTTCGAAGTGTTTTCTCCATGCACGGCTTTGTTTAGTTTCCACAGGTTCCGGTTTGAAGCCACAAGTTTCAAACGGGAAACATGTCGCCGACCAATCGAAATGGCACACTCAAGAGCCCCGCCCACAGAGGGCGTGGCTGCAGGAGCAGGACGTTTTCCTCTCACTGAGAGTGCATTGATACACCTGATACAGAGAGTTAAACAGGACTGTGTGGCATGCTAAATCGCATAAAACAGATCTGTTTAGATAACGGATGAATCCAGAAGTTATGATACGAGTATTACAAATAGTTGAAACTCCGGTTCAGTTTCATTGGTCCAACGTTACTAATGAAATGGTTGTTATGGAGATGACGGGGAAACTACTTGTAACATAGAAAAACTTTTTTAAACCTTTAAGATCAGCTGCATCTCTGCAATCCAGAATAAATTTGGAACTTAACTCCATATTACACGTTTTCTAAATTAGGTGAGACAAATTAAAATGCTTTGAGAAAACTTTATTTGCACAATGAGAAAACGTGCAATGCAGTCCATGAAAGCAATTTAAGCTTAAATAAAATAAAATAAAAATACTGATTACTGCATGCATTATATTTTTTAATGTCACCTGGCAGCTGAAGTTTGTGTTTCCCTATAAATAAAAATTCCCACCATGCATTGGTGTAGAAAATGTCTCCAGAATGCAGGAAATAAAAATGAACAGGGGGAGGACGCCCAGAGCCCCACTCATATATTTCAGGATTGAATATTTCTTCACAATAGTGTTAAAATATCTTCTCGTATTGTTCTCGTGACCAAATTGATGCGTCACACAGCTAATCTGAGCCCTCATGTCCCCACCACTTTTTAACCCTTGTGTCAACTAACATATTGAAAAATAACTTCTTAATTTAGCTAATTTCCACAAACAAATGCTGTTAGCTTGGGGTCTTTATTTTCATGCTGACATATTTCATCCGGATGAACTGTGACATAATATTTATAAACAAATTTGTTTTTTTCCCAGAATTGGTTACAAACAATAAAACACTTCTTGAATTCTTGTCTTTCTACAACATCCCAGTTATTATAATGGACGCCATTCACAAAGGTTTCTTATTTATAAGGCTCACACTGAACCATCTTTGTCCTTGCAGGGTGTCGTCGACAAGGAAAAAAGTTTGGACCATACCTTTAAGATACTTCATCACAAGCAAACCAGGAGATGTCTGTTTCAAACTTCTCACATTTTAAAACTTTCTATTACGAAGTGATTTGTCCCACAGTTATTGCACCAGTAATTTAAAAGTATGGCTTGTACTGCAAATAAATAACTTTTCTAATTAATCTAGGTCGCCCTACATGGACAGCAAACTCAGTGATAATACCATATTACAAATTAATCACTTTCTTCCCGTCAACCATGTTCTCCATATTTCTACTGCATGTCATCAACCCAAGACTCTTGTACAAATGTTATTCCACGTTTCTTAACAAAAATCCATATTTTTTGCAATGACTTTGTGCCAGTTACAGTCCACGTTTTGACATGTTGATTGCTCTTAAAACTTTTCTTTAATTGATAGTTGAGTAGTCCCTGTTTAAACCTTTGCAGGTCTGTCGAAATTCATCTCCAGGTAAGTCTTCAGCCTGGAGATCAATGCTGAGAGCAATAACCACAGTGGTAGGAACAGCAATTTATTGTAGCTGATCCTTGTTCACCATTTTTTTGAGTGGGAATGCTATACAGTGACTGGTGTCATTTTTCTTAGCTAATCAGTCCCCTCAGAGCATTTTCAACTGCATCATTACTTGTGCATGTCTCAGTGATGGACTAATAATGTAACGATCAATACCCGCAACCGTCTACATACAAGGACTTCTAATGATTAAATGTTTTAGGAAATCTATTAACAGAGTATTGGACTGCATCACGTTAATATTGCACCTGCCAATAAACTTAGGCTTTGCTTTGAACAAATATTTATTTATGATCTTTATCCTTGTAGGAAACAAATTATAGCTGGAATACAACACTTATGTTACATGACACTCACCATAAGAATTATGGTCAGACACATTGTTTTAGCATCTTAAATGCAAGTAGTGATAAAAAATAAAATAAAACAAACTTTCCACACTATGGCAGTCACTGCACACCAATAAAGTGGTCACATCACACAAAACAAATTAGTCTTGATTGAGACTATTTTTTTTTTTTTCCTTCAAACAAAAACAGTAATAAAACTACAACATGCTGAACATCTGAAAAGAAAAACAACTCAGGTCAATGCTGTGTAATGTGTGCTGCTCCCACGTCCCCTCTATTCCCATTCTTCGTCGTCAGCTGCAGTCTGAGCAGCCGGCTGGCTCGCGCTGCTGTCCTGGAAAGATCCTCCCTGAGGACACAGTGAGGGACAGCACGGTGAGGACAGGCAGCTACACTGAAAGACTGCAGAGGAAGAAAGAACTCAAGCAACTATTAAGCTTGAACGTCAATCCAGTTACCTTCCTCGAGTCTGTGGAGGCGAAGTTCTTCCTGGGGGGGTTGAAGCCAGTGGGACTGGGGCCGCTGAACGCAGACTCCTCTAACCATGAAGGCACTTCCTGCTGGGCCTGTCAATCACAGTCACCATGTGGAAACAATGAAGGCACACACAGACTGTTATCAAAAATCCTTCCTAGTGATACGCCTGCACTTTGCACATACTGTTATTTGGTGAATTGTTCTTAATAATCAGGGTTATATGTTCATGGTTCATGCATGAATGGATTTTTTTGTGTTATGGGAGAGGATTTGCTGCACATGAGCAGTATTGCAAAAAAAATGTACATGTGGCAGGATGTGGAGAGACCTTTTGTAAATCTGGATTAAAAAGGTTCATATAAAGTTGGTGCTCTTTTACCTTGGACAGGACTGTGACTAAGGACCGAGCCAACTGGCCGTCAGCCTCCGGGTCATAGAAAGACACCGCTCTCCCAGTGTTGCCACAGCGGCCAGTTCTCCCAATACGGTGGACATATTCGTCAATGTTGTTAGGGAGGTCAAAGTTCACCACATGCTGTACATCTGGAATATCCAAACCGCGGGCAGCTACAGAGGTCGCCACCAGGACCGGACATTTGCCAGAGCGGAAGTCCATCAGCGCCTGCTCTCGCTCCCGCTGCTCACGGTCCCTGCCAGGCAACAACGCATTACTATCTGCACTAAAACAAAGCGTACACAGAGTCCTGGACACGTCTCTTACCCGTGGATGCTGGTAGTCGGAACCTTCTCCTGGCACAAGTAAGTGGCAATAAAATCAGCTTGCCTCTTGGTCTCCACAAACACCATGGTGCGCTCCGTTCCTGCAGTCAGGACCAGTCATCAAAAGAGTAAAGCAGTCTGCAGAGGGAGCATCAACTTGGCACGCTACGCTGCGCCATAACTTGTTGTACAATGGCCTCAGGCTTGACAGAACCTGACACTGCACAAACTTTAGTGTCAAACAGAGAATAAAATCATCATAAGTTGTTGGCGGGGGCGGGTGAAATCATCAGGCCATCCGCCGCTTAGACGAACAGAGGAAATGCACAACAGAAAGACGCGTGTAGTACGGTTAGCGTTCGCATCACACACACAGCCACCAGTCAGCCCCGGTCTATTACAGGCGTCACATATTCGTTTGCCAACTTTTGTATTGACCCACAATGAGACGAGATTTGATTCACTTTCTGTATAACACACTGTGGTGAACTTTGTGTTTCTTCTCGACTAGGCTGACGCCTTTCTTTGAAATTATTTTAGTTTGATACTTCTTGTCCACCAATGCTCAATAATTCGTGCAACACCTAATTTCATCGTAACACAGGCCTGGCCTACAAGAAAGAACAGCGTATGTTTAATCTATCTAATATCTAAAATTGTGTTGGTCATACTACACACTGATTTATTGCTTGTCAGTTGTGAATTTAGGGCTGTACATGTCGATTATTTTTCAAGTCGATTAATCTAAAGATTATTTTTGTTTATTCTAAAGGAAAAGTTGCCTATTACTCGATTAACATACCAATTTATCCAAAATAAATATCAAACCCATGTCTAATCAATAAATCTATATTTTATTCAATCATCCTGATGAAGCACATTAGAATAATGACAATAGTCGCAAATCTCTTAAAACTGATGTGGTGATAATAACGACATTAGGCTACTTTATTTAAAAATTTAAATGGTTTGTCGTCGACATATTCGATTACGCCCACCAATCGCCCTATGACCAACTGCCCTATTTGAATTAAACAGAAGAATCGCAATTAGATTTTTTCCCAAAATTGTTCAGCCCTAGTATTAAATGTTTATCGTGATTTTTAGCCATATCGCCCTGCTGTTAGGATTTGTATTATTCTGACAGATACTGAAATTCTTTTCCTTGCTTTTATTTAAAGGTTTTTACAAACATCAGAAACCAATAGACTGAATAGAGGTAATAGCTGTAAATAAACTTTACCAGTTGTCTTGAGGAGGTCAAGGAGCTTCTCCCTCTTGGAAAACTTTGTGACTTGGACAAATGTCTGCTCCACATCACTGCAGGCTCCACCCACCACTCCCACAGCCAAGAACAAATAGTCGGGCTTGAGGAAGTCTGCCGCCATCCTGTAAAAACATGATTCCATATTCACACATGCCAAGCTCACTTCAAGTACAGTTTGTCCACATCAACGTAAAAGCTGCGGTTATGAAGGAGCTGACCTCTGGATATCCTCCGGATAAGTGGCACTAAACATCAGGGTCTGACGGTTCTCTTTGGATGGCATATCAGGGGAGCCTACCAAACGACGCATATCAGGCTCAAAACCCATATCCAACATCCGATCAGCCTCATCCAGCACAAAGTACCGCAGCTTACTCAACCCAATCTGGAACATACAGCTTTTAGTTACATGTGTACACCTTCAACTAAAGACCGTATATCTTTGGTGTATCCATCAAGTGAGCAGTCTGAAAAAGTCCACCTTTCCTCTTCCAATCATATCCAGCAGCCTCCCTGGCGTTCCACACACCACATTGCACCCCTTTGAGATCTCTCGCATTTGGTGTCCAGTGCTGACTCCGCCATAAACCACAACTGGACGCACACATGTCCTACAAGTCAGGAAACAAAACTCTGTCATTTGTGGGCTGTATTTAAAATCTTGCTGAGCAATTGGGGGTTTATTGACGTTGTCAAAGCGACATTCTAAACATACCCAAAGGCAAACTTTCTGGCCTCCAGGTAAATCTGGTTGATGAGCTCCCTGGTTGGGGCCACGATGATGGCTTCAGGCTCCTGCAGCTCACTGAAGCGACTGGCTGCCACACCGTCTGCCATCAACTGCTGGAGAATAGGGAGCAGGAAAGCCGCCTGGAGGAGGGAAGACGCATTTCAACTCTGTCCACAAGCAACTAGGTCAGTGATTTATTCAGCTCTCATCTCACCGTTTTACCAGATCCGGTCTGAGCACAGGCCATGAGATCTCTGCCAGCAGAGATGATTGGGATGCCGTGCTTCTGCACAGGGGTCGGCTTCACGTAACCAGACTTGCTGACGTTTCTTCTCAAGGACTCGCACAATGCTGCTTCTTCAAAACTCTAAAGCACAAAAGGTTGAAATACATCATTCATTATAATTATAAAGCAGATGAAACATAACACTTTCAATGGAAAGTTCACATTTGTTGCCAAAAAGTGGTTTGAGTTACACTCAAGTTCACCTATTGTTAATGGACTTTCAGGTGTGCCAGTATAGAAGTAGCCCATCAATCACCTCTTACCACAGCATCTGTAAATACGCTTATTTTGTCTTACAATCTAGATACTAGTAATAGAAAAGCAGCAAATCTTCATATATAAAGAGACTGAATAAAACCAGCAACTATTTAATCAAGTTATTTATGATTTAACTTCTTACCAGGATAGCCTGCGGTGGGTTGGTTCCACTCACATCCACCAAGATGTCATCATACTTGTTGAAATTAATGCCGGTCTCATAGTGGGAAAAAACTGAATCCTCATCCTCGGCCAAGGCCGGAGGAACATACGTGACCTTTGGTCCTGCGGGTCAGAACAGTAAGTTTTGTGGTGCAGGTCTGGAACAAGCTTGATCATACTGTGGGAATGCTGACTTTATTAACATTGTACACAGTTTATTAACTTACTTTCACCCTCGCTTGCATCTTTATTTTCTTTATCTTCCCCTGTATCAGATAGATAAACTGTATCAGTTAAATGATTAAAATCCAAACTGACTGGCTAAAATCATTCAGTTAATTATCAAAAAGTTTATTACGTTGAGTAAAGACCTCCTCATCTTTTCCACGGTAGCCTGCAATGACAGAAGATACGCTCCACAATACAACCGCATTTACAAAACCTTAAGAATGACTCTTTCAAAAGGCTAAATGATTTACCTCCTCCAAAGCCTCCTCTGCCACCTTCATCACCACCTTCAACAGACCAACCATTAATTATCTGCTCTTCACATTTCAAATTAAGATTACTTCAATAGCGATATAATTATTTTAGAAAACAACAACGTGTTTCACTATATACAGAATCAAATACCTTGTCTGAAACCCCCTCTGCCGCCTCTTCCTCTTTTAAACCCTGTTTAGATAGTATTGAAATAAGATTAACAGACTTAGATTAGATTTAAACAAAATAAATAAAAATTTTGCTTTGTGAAAAAACACTACTTCAATCAGCCCAAAATTAAGCAACCTGTTTTTGTACAGTGAAAGAAAAAAACCTACCATTTTCACACACTCCATCGTCGTCTCCTGTAAAATCAGGGTAATTCTTAAGTCAACAGAAATGTCTTTAGGTCAGTTGTACTCAGATTAGACCTGCTTCCAGCTAAACCAAACACATAACATTACCGTTGAATTCGCTTCGATCCGTTCTGCCAAATCCTCTGCCGCGCCCTGACAGAATAAACATGCAGTCAGGACACACGATTTCCTAACAGCGGTTCAAAACATTACATTTTATTAGAAATCTATCAGCTGACACCAACATAATCTTCTAACTCAGCATTTGCTCTTCCGACTGTTCAAAAGGTTAAATGGGCGGATTTCTAAAACTGGCTCTGTACAATTTAAAAACAAATTCAACTCCAAGTCCTATTGTGCGAGTTAATTGTGGCGTAAAAGCTCACAATTTGTGTTCACACTGTACGGTGTGATCGTCAACCTGAGGACTCGCACTGTACATGTAAATAGAAAAGAGGCCGTTCTGGCTATTGACAATTGTCAGAGTCATTTATAAAGGGCCAAGGCAGGTAGAATTTGGTTAGCTAGCAATAATGCTAAAAAGGCAGTGGCTCAGGAGGTCGAACGGGTTGGCCGCTGTTGTTGTGTATGACTGTGTATGACTGGTGAATGCAGATGTAGTGTAAAAGCGCTTTGAGTGGTTGAAAAGACTAGAAAGGCGCTATACAAGTACGGAACATTTATATGAGATGTGCATTGAGATAACGTCCATAAACTGTTATAAATTGGCGCAAACAAAATAAAATTCTATGTAGGCTCAACTGTTACCACAGAAGAAGTTTGTTTTTAGCTTGTTCACTGTTCATTGTTCACTAAATTCTGTTTGGGGAGGGTACAGCAAGTTCACTGTGGGCGAGCGTCAAGCTAATGTTCAGCTGGTGTTTGGTAAGTTGCTCATCCCTTATTGGAGGATTGTGTTGCGATTAAATATGACGAGCATTGTCCTTGTTTGAGTAAAATAAATGTTTCACTCTGTTGTGTCCCTATATTGAAACAATAATTATTTTATTACTCAGCCAATATATTGGGCATCCCTAATTCTATAGTCAACGCAGAATTAAAACATTACCACACACACACACACATTGCATCCTTTTAACTGTTTGAACATTTACTACATAGTTTATTTCACTGTATGTAACATTTTGCTTATCACAACTCATACGTCAGTCCAATCTGTGGAACTGGAACATTACATTTTCTTTGTCTTACCTCGGCCTCCTCTGCCTCCCCTCCCACCTCGTTCTCCTCCTGAACTGTTCCAGTTGTCCCCATCTGCAAAGAATACATTTAAGGATCAGAAGCTCCAGACACCAAAGAAACTTCTGACACTAGTTAATTTAATACTGCCAGTACTCACCATTCCCATTCTCATCACCACCTACAAAACAGAAAACAAATTAGATTCCCTCTAAAATTCCCATCTAAGCATTAGATGTCACTTGCATTTGATTTTGTTCAGTGACATTGTTCAGTCGCTCAACGATCACTTTACTACTTGATTTATAATTTGAGATGTATGAGTACCTGAGAATGAGCTTTTAAATCCTCCTAGTCTGCCTCGGCCTCTTCCACCACGACCTGGAGACAGAAAAATATTCATTAAGGTCCCTGCTCATGTGGGTGTAAAAGGAAATGAACAAGCAGATACATTTGCAAAGAAAGGTCTCGAAGAAGTGGAAGACAGCAAGGTATTAAAAGTAGCTGATGGTAGAGGAGAAGCAAAATCATTTAATTAAATATTGGCATAAGGAATGAGACAGACAATCAAGGGCGACATTATAATTCACAATCGTCAGTTCATATTAAACAGGTTGGTGTAAGGTATCGTAACCCAAGAGGGGATGTCCACCTTTGTGCAGCCGGAGAAAAGCAACTGCGGTCGCCAGAAACAGTAAACTGTGTGTGAAGAATATATTCTCATTTCACCGCGATTTATTTAAAAGAAGGGAAACACTCCAGTGGCAGTAATGCACCTAAAAAATGTTAATGAATGCTTTGTCTGCCAGTGAGCTTTTCCTTCAAGTATAAACCAGTAAGTAATTGTGACAGTTAAAATACTGAAATAAATACTGATAACATATTTTGGGCGGTTCAGTGTGCGTTTGGGTGGTTTTAGAAGAACGTATCTTGCCTTATGTTAAATCCAGCATGCGTCACATTAAGTCAGAGCTGCATTTAATCAAGCGCACCTATATTCAGTCATTGCTTATCCTTCCACACTTACCTCTTCCATAGTCGCCACCGCCACCACTGTTCCAGGAGTCTCCTTGTGAGCCTAAAGGCGTTCATTTACAAAACATGCATCACTTTACCCAATTAGTTATCGAATCACTCTCACTGCCTGTGAGTCAATCACTTATTCACATCACAATTTCATAATGTACACAACAGTGAACATACCTTCACTCCAGGTGTAGCTTGTCAGTGTAACAGCACTGACATTATTAGTTGATCCCTGGGGAGAAAAATTTAAATCAGCTAGTGACTGTCTGGCTACACAGCAGGAACAACACAGCTGGACATAATTAGCAAATGATTAAACATTGAATAAACTGGCTTACCTCTTCGTCCCAATCGTCCATTTTTGTTCACCTTAAAAATGAAAGACAAAGATTTAGAAGCTTCGGACACATAAACTCATGAATAATTTGTACACTTCTGAGTGTGTCTGTGTTAAAGCAACATCCTTTTCTTAACTGTGAAGTTTAACCTTGTCAGAGTGACACCGCGAAACGTCAGCCGCCGACCTCGTGTTTTATGCAGCTCAAGCTAGCACTCGCTAAAAAGCTTAATTTAAATTGTGGGCAAAGCAACTAGGACAAATAGAAAATCCGTACTATAAACCAAAGGATGATTTTTAGTACTTAATTTGCACATAAACCGTTTAACCTTTATTAATATAAGCTACTTTTAGCCGGTAGCCTTGTGCGAATTTCTTTGCTAGCCAAGTGTGTAAAGTTAGCTTGCGGTGCCGCTTTCGGCTAACTAACGTTAATCCCGACAGGTCTGAAGAGCGGGAGGGCTCACCGATGAGTCGATTTACCCGCACTTTATAACAAAACACTCACATTAAAGCAAAATTTTTATAAAGAATAGTGGCTGTTAACATAATATATACTAGATTTAATCAACAAAAATCGACACCTGCTCGCTTAAGACGCGGACTGTGAAGCTAACGTTAGCTACACTTCCCGTTAGCTTACTCAGCATTAATAGCAAAGCACGGTAATGAACAATATGAATTAATAAAATATCTGTTCTCTGACGGTTGTAATAAAAACTAACTACATAACTTGCGTAAACATAATGTTACTTTTGTTAAATACAGCTCGGTGATTCCCTCCGTCGTCGTGCAGCCGCGCTCCTTCAGGTCACTGTCAAGAGTCGGGCGCACTTTGCACACAGCACGCAAACATGCTGGGGTTGCCAGTTCCGCTGCTTTCCCGCCCAACTCGACAGTTTTACAACAACAACAAACGCTGAATTTATCTAAAATAATAATAAACTGTGGTCAGAGGTTTAGCTGTATTTTTCTGCAAATCGCGCTCACAAAAAATGACTGTTTCTATCAGTTTATTTGGTAAAAGTGGTGTTGATCTGAAATTTTGCGAAGGGGAGAGGGGCTGTTCCTATGATAGAGTCATTTAGGCCCATTAGAGTCGCAGTCTAGGTAAAAAAAATAAACGAGGTGAAAATTTGTGATTATTTTATATTTCGAGAATTAAGTCTACATGATGAGAATAAAATCAAAATGACCAGAATAAAGTTGAAGTACCTTTTCGGGAATGACGTAGAGATTAAAGTTGAAATGTACTTCAACTTTATTCTTTATGCAAAATAAATAAATAAATAAATATCTTCACCATACCATTCTAATTTCCATATTCAGTTTAATTATTAGACTATTTCTCTTGCTGTTCAGAATCAGTTTTGTTGGTATATACAAATCTGGGTTGCTCACAATGTACATTCACAGAAACAGGCATACACAAGCTCACATATTACTGGATACATATTTTTATTTATAAGCCTTACATGGATTAACTCCAAACTTACAAGCTTTATAAATACCTTAAAGCTGTGCAAGAGGTGCAGCAGTTGCCAAAACATTGCCCCTCACTGAAGTGTCTTTGAGCAGAGCACTTACCTCCTGAGGGCTCCTGTGGATGTGCATGTGTGCTTCAGATTCACAACAACAACTTTACTGATCCCAAGAAGGGCTGTGTGTTCGTAGCGTAACCTGTTCATACCCACGACAAACTCACAGGCAAGGTAGTTGTATTTCAATGAGTAATGCAAAACACTCCACAAACGTCATCATAGTCTATACCACTGGCTATAACTTCAGACTGGATATAACAGACACACTAATGCAGAGTCTGGGGGGTCTTTGAGTATTAAACACTTTAATTCCTGCATTCTGGAGAAACTTTCTGCATGAATTTAGGGTGGAAATGTCTTTATATTTACAAAGGGAAACACAAAATTACATGCATATTTCTTATTGTGCAAATAAAACTCATTTTGTAATTAACAATTCTTGTTGCAAGCTATTTTTCAGAACATTTTTAACAAATGCTTTCAAAAAGTGATGGGGACAAAATCAGCCATTTCAGAAAGTGTTGGGGACATGTCTCCAGTGCCCCTAGTGTCCCCCAGTGTCCCCAGTGTAAATGACACCTATGCATAAACACATTTCATAGAACTGTATGTCAAGGATCCCTCAAATGTGGCTGTTTAACAGTTGTGTCAAATGTAGTGCACGTTGAACAATAAATTGCTCTTCGCTGGAAAAAAATATAAATTCCCTTTCAAAATTACCTCAAATATACTTGGTGAAATTTAATATTTTAATATCTGGAGACATAGATGCTTATACGGATACATCTGTGATAAGACAATATTGCCAGTGATATTAAACTATTGGCTGGGCTCTATGAGAGAATCCTAGCATGTCAGCGTACTGTGTGTGTGAACCTCACCATTAATGTGAGTGAGGAATCAGGTTTTGGCCAATATGCTTTTTATTTTATCCTTACAGGCCCACAACAGATGGTCACTTCAATCAATAAATAATAAACAATAATCATGATAATGATTGCAGAACAGCCCAGATGTGTTTTATGTCTTAATGTGAAATGTGGTTTAAGCCAATGTGAGGGTCAGAAGGGCAGAGGCAAAAAAAACAAGAATATACTTGAAATGTGGGTAACAAGGGATACTTACAATGTGTTGAATTACTATAATCTGTCAGAGCTGGTTAATGTGGCTCGGGAAAGGGAGGTTTGGGTCCCCTGCTGGATCTGCTGACAGACCCAGTTGAAGATGCAACCCCCAATGTAATAGTGAACATTTTCACAAGTATTCAGAATCAGAATCAGCTTTCTTTGACTGAAAGAAATGAAAGAATTTGACTCTGTACATTGCTCACAATGTGCTTACTTATACAATAATACAATAATATAATCAGACACAGGCTACAGTATAGAGAACACATATATATACACTGTAAACAAAAACAATATAGACAGATTAAGACAATAGTGCAAAGTGAGGAGAGTGCAAAGGATGCAGGAGTGAATTTTTATTACCAGTATTTTTATTATTATTATGTACATGTCGGGGGGGGGGGTGCAATACACAGGTACACATAAATGCATACATGTACACGTGTACACAGTGAGATGGAGCGTAGTGCAAAGGATGCTGAATCAATAGGTATTATGTGCAGGCATTGTGTACTTGAGGTTGGTGGATTTGGTAAGTAACTGTAATATAATGACACATTTTTCCCAGTAACTGCTGCCGATTACAATTGCATTTATTTTCTAATTAATTCACGTATCTAAATTACATCTAAGTAGTTAAACTCCAACGCTGTGGATGGTCCATCCATAATCTCATGATAAATACAAGGAGTCCGTTCCGCGCAGCGTTTTGATCCATTCCAGCATGTCTTGTAGCCAGAACGCAGTGCATTGTGGGACGCGGGCTAATGGTGAAGTCAAGATGGCGGCGGATCTCAGGCAGAGGAAAGAGCCTGCAGTAGGAAGGCCGTGAATGAAGTTTTGAACTGAAAATCCGTCGTCGCCGCGCGTTTAGCCTCAACCTGCCGTGCTGTTGAAGCTGTAATCAACCCGTGGAGGACTCGATCCGTTCACCAAACAGCAACAGAATTACACAAACAACTGGAGGATAAAGTCTCGTATGAATCCCGACGAGAAGGAGGACTGTGAGTGTACGCCACCACAGGCCGAGACCAGCCCCGCAGGAGGACCTTATAGGTGGGGAGGCCGAGAGGAGAGAGTCGGGGATGCGGGGAGAAACGCTGGAAGTAATGGCCAGCTAGCTGCTGCTGCTGCTAGTTGTGTTAAAGCTACAGCTCTGTTGTTTATACCAACATATGCAGGCGAAGGGTATTTCAATAGTTGGCTGATCAGTCAAAATTATTAGCACTTTGGAAACATCAATTCTGCATAAATAATAGTTGAAAAAAAGGCCAGCGTGCTAGCTAGGTGCACTAGCTTGCTAAATCCAGGTCCCTGACGTTTCTCCTCCTTTACCAAACCTATTGCCCCCCCCTCCCTTAAATGTAGTATTTTATTTTAGTAGTACTTATATTTACTATGGCTGCACATTTAACAGAACACAGTGAGTGTAACTTAATCAATGCAAGGCTAACTTGGTTGCTTCTTCTAGCTGCAAGGCACTGACTCTGATGTTGCTTATTAGCGAGCATGTCATTCATCATCACTGAGTTTCGACACACAGAAAATATGTTTTAATATTGCTCGAATGCAACCAGCAGGGCGCCAACACTATTTATTGTGGTTATAATGTCAGTGCAAGCACGTCGTGACCTCTGCTGCAGGTATACTTATCGATATTGTTTGTTGTTCAATTAGAAAACACGAGGAGCCTGAAATAGAAAACCCAGAAGCAAGCCGAATGTAAGTCAAACTCATTTTATACTTTACTGCGCATTTGTGCCTGTGAGCGTGTTTCAGCTGTAACAGTTTACACTTGCAGCACAGACTGCTCCTGTTTTTGTCTCTTCTCACTTCTTGTTTTCTTTTCCAACCCGTTAAAGCCCTGTTCATTGTGGTTGTTGTTATCATAACACAAAAGAAAGTGACACTAGCAATGCTAATATTTTCCTCTAGCAATGCTGAGCACCAAGTAGGCAGCTATTGTTTATTTTACAGAGTTTGCAGATTTGAATTATTCAAGGCGCGCACTTCAGTTACTTTAAAAACAAAAGGTCATTATCAGCATTGAACACTGGGTGGTGATGGATACAGGGGGACAAGACACGTGCCCTGGAGTGGGAGACCCAAGTTTGATTCCCACTGTGTTCATCCCAAATGTGTCCCTGAGCAAAACACGTAACCCCTAGTTGCTTCAGAGGTGTGCGACCTCTGACGTATGATGAGACTGGAACAGATATGGTTAAATGCTCTAAGAGCGCCATATCAATGTTTTTATGCTCTTTGTGTGGATTTTTTGTAATACATTTCAGATTTTTCTGAAGTATATCTGAGTTGGCGCTTGATTAAATACCTTAGAAGGCAACGTATAGATGCTTCATGTCAGCCAAAGTCTGTCTTTGAAAACTATTAAACCCTAATTTAATGAATTAGGCAATTTATTGTCAATGCCAGGGCTCCAGACTAACTTTGTTTCACCCCCGTCCCAGAACCGTCCAGAAAAACGTTCATAGAAATTTTCATTAATCTTCCTGCCCTATACTCTGATGTGCATTACGTTATTGCTCTGCTGGTGTTGTAGGACCCCCATCAGACCATCTGACAGACAGAACTGTTCCAAACACACGTTAACATCAGCAGCTCCGATGAAGTGCAGCTCACGGTCCCAAACAGAGCAAGTTTGCGCTTCAGTTTTCAGATGTTTCTATCGCAAAACTCCACCACTCTGTCACACAGCTGTGAGACTGCCGGTGTTCTGGCGATTTATGCTACCCATCGAGATGTGCTACTTCTTTGCAGTTCTTTGCATGCGCGTTGGTTGGGGGTAGGTAGGGTTTGCATTACGGTAGCAGTATTCGACAAGGAAGCATAAACCGTCAGAACACCGGCTGCAACTCACAGCGCAAGAGGGGCGGTCTCCGGTGTGTAAGAGATAAACACACATGCAAAAATCCCTTTCGTCCCAAAGGGTCCCGGAGAACATTTGTGTTCATCACAAACACGTTTTCTATCGACCCCAGGACACCATTAGTCTTGAGCCCTGTATTTTTAACCCACAGATGAAACGGACACTTAATGGTCGTTGATTGAATCTGAATCATTCTCATCTCTACCGTTCATCCCATGTTACACAAACTGCTGTTAATGATGAATAAATTGGACTCTGCAGAACCTATAACCTGTTGTGCCTTACCTCTGAACTCAGGAAGCGAGCAGCTGCCAAACATCTAATAGAGCGCTACTACCACCAGTTAACAGAGGGCTGTGGGAATGAGTCGTGCTCTAACTCATGGTGTGCCTCGTCAGTCGGCTTCAACCGCATGGATAACAACGCGGCGGCGGTCAAAGCTCTGGAGCTCTACAAAGTCAACTCGAAGCTATGTGACCCCCACCCGTCGAAGAAAGGCACTGCCTCGGCCTACCTGGAGAGCAGCGCTCACGGCAACTCCGCCTGCAGTAACAGGAAGATGAACCATAAAGATGTCCACTCTGTACGGGACAATTTTAAAGGTGAGTTGATGCCAGACTACAGACGATCCTGTTACAGTCAGAGTTAATGATTGTGGAGAGTTTGATCTGTTTTGTTGTCCTTCTAATGTTCTATATGTAGATGTGACTTACCTGACGGAGGAGAAAGTGTATGAGATCTTGGACATCTGTGGGGAGAAGGAAGACTACTCGCCTCTGATCAGGGTAATAGGTCGGGTGTTCTCCAGCGCAGAGGGCCTGGTGCAGAGCTTCCGAAGATCCAAATCTCACACCAAGGAGGAGCTCAAGTCCCTTCAAGGTAAGGATGAGGACAAGGATGAGGACGAGAAGGAGGCAGCCGCCTGCTCTGCTACAGCTATGGAGGAGGATTCCCCCGCCTCGTCTTCATCATCAAGGCTCGGAGAGGGCTCCTCGGGGGAAAATGATGTCCAGAAGCTGGCCCCCGATGAGGTGTCCGTGGACATCGATGCCGTGCGGCGGGTGTACGAGCGCCTTCTGTCCAATGAGAAGATAGAAGCTGCCTTCCTGAATGCCCTGGTCTACCTCTCACCCAACGTAGAGTGCGACCTGACGTACCACAACGTATATTCACGAGACCCCAATTACCTGAACCTGTTTGTTATAGTGATGGAAAACAGCAACCTCCACAGCCC
Organism: Micropterus salmoides; assembly: GCF_014851395.1. Classification (NCBI taxonomy): domain Eukaryota; kingdom Metazoa; phylum Chordata; class Actinopteri; order Centrarchiformes; family Centrarchidae; genus Micropterus; species Micropterus salmoides. The sequence goes on from NW_024040040.1 coordinate 7,356,268, forward strand.
AGAGTACCTGGAGATCGCCCTCCCACAGTTCTGCAAGGCCATGAGCAAACTCCCGCTGGCAGCTCAGGCTAAGCTGGCGCGCTTGTGGTCGCACTACAGTGCGGAGCAGATCCGGCGCATGGTGGAGACCTTCCAGCAGCTCATTACGTACAAGGTGATCAGTAATGAGTTCAACAGCCGCAATCTGGTCAACGATGACGACGCAGTGGTGGCGGCCACCAAGTGCTTGAAGATCGTCTACTATGCAAACGTGCTGGGCGGCGACCTCGACATGGGGCACAACGAGGAAGAGGACGAAGAGCCAATCCCGGAGTCCAGCGAACTCACCCTGCAGGAGCTTCTGGGCGAGGAACGGCGGAACAAGAAGGGCCCTCGGGTGGACCCGCTGGAGACAGAGTTGGGGATCCGCACCAATGATTGCCGCCGGCCGCTCATTCTCTTTGAGGAGTTTGTCAATGAGCCTCTGAACGAGGTGCTGGAGATGGACAAGGACTACACTTTCTTTAAGGTTGAAACTGAGAACAAGTTCTCCTTTATGACCTGCCCTTTCATCCTGAACGCCGTCACCAAGAACCTGGGTCTGTACTATGACAACCGCATCCGCATGTACAGCGAGCGCCGCATTACGGTGCTCTACAGCTTGGTGCAGGGGCAGCAGCTCAACCCCTACCTGAGGCTCAAAGTACGCCGAGACCACATCATTGACGACGCACTGGTCAGGGTATGTTTGTGCCAGTTCAGTAAATTCTCTGCCTCTTTTAAATACGTTTTGTTTAGCTTTTTTTTACGCATTGCACTGAGCTGTTTACTTTACATCTCTGTAGCTGGAAATGATAGCAATGGAGAATCCTGCAGACTTGAAGAAGCAGCTGTACGTCGAGTTTGAAGGAGAGCAAGGTGTTGATGAAGGAGGTGTTTCCAAAGAGTTCTTTCAGCTGGTGGTGGAGGAGATCTTCAACCCAGATATTGGTAAGAAAATACAAAACAAGTAGCATTTATGTTTTGTAAGCTAAGCTTCAGTAGCCGAGACTGTATTTTTTTTTTTTGACGCAATAGGTCTGATTTTTAAGCAGCCTGTTGCAGCATCTCTACATAACGCAGGTGCAGCACCCACATAGCATGTGAGCTAGTGATACTGCAGGCTAGTGCTGGCCGATATCTCAAATATATTTTGATATTAGAGTTGGGGGATGTCTATCAAAGTTGAATACGGGCACTTTGTTTTTCATTTCTGTGGCAGCAAACACAACGCACAGCCTTTGAGGAAGTATTCTACTGTAACCCGAGCTTATCTACACACTTTATGGTTGACTGAAGTAACGTAACTAGCCCTCACACACCAGGAAAGACTATTTCACAACAAAACCTGCTATACTACCTCACACACATAGGTTACACACACCACAACAAGAGGCAGAGGTAGAAGTACTTAGGTCCATTAGTTAGAAAAATACTAATACACTCCACTGCAGGTAAAACTTGTGCATTCTAAACCCTTACTGAGGAAAAAGTACTTAAAGTAGTCATTATGCAGTAAAATGGTCCCTGTCAGAGTTTTACTATTATTTATATGATGTATTTCTGATTATTATTACTGCTGCATTGATGTGTATGTTGCATTTTTGCAATTTTTAATTTATTTTCATAGTTTTCATTCCTAACAGGTATGAAAATGTTTTACTAACCACCTTAATTGAAATATTGGGCAGCAAGGACACTGCTCTTTCACTGATCATTTTTGTATTGCAAGGCTAGTTTAATCAAACAATCTAAGCTCCTTATTGAGAGGTGAGCACAAAGCTGATTACACCTGAAATTTCCACTGTAAAACTGCGTGTGTACACAACTAGAGTAAATATTATAATATTAATGATGAACGGGAAGTAACTCTTTTTAAAATTGTAATGGAAATTCACAGTGGGCAGAGCGTGTACTTTCATTTTCAATTTGAGTAGTACATGGGCTGATGATTGCCAGTGGAGCAATGCAAAAGCATAACAACAAATGAGTGCTTTCAGGACAACATTTCTTCCTTATTTGAAATTGATTTGAATTTATTCTTTATTATTTATATATAATTATTTGGCATTTTTGCCTTTTTATTCAGTAGTTCCCAATAAAGAAAGCAAATGTGGGGAGGGAGAGAGAGGGGTGATGTGCAACAAAGGTCACCCGCAGGTACGCAATACTTTGTCTTAATTCAAAGACAGGTCAGGTCAGTTTATGTAGCCCAATCACAAACAAATCTTACAGTCTGTACAGCATCCGACACGCCATATCCTTAGACCCTCGATTGGGATAACGAAAAAGTCCCCAATATTAAATGACGTGTTGTAAATGACGGCATGTGCGTGTATAATATACACACACATCGCGTCCTCTTGTCCTCCTGCAGGGATGTTCACATACGACGAGCGCACCAAGCTGTTTTGGTTCAACGCGTCATCGTTTGAAAACGAGGGCCAGTACACTCTGATAGGAATCGTTCTTGGTCTGGCCATCTATAACAACTGTATCCTGGATGTCCACTTTCCTATGGTGGTCTACAGGAAGTTGATGGGCAAGAAAGGAACTTTCAGAGACTTGGCTGATGCCAACCCGGTAAGAATTACCTCTAACAAAGCTTCTGAATGCTCTTTAGCTGGATAGCTCACGTAACTGTAAATTTCAACACCGCAGCAACTTTTTTGAACAGCCAGGTGTGTCAGTTGATGAGCCATGCTAAATATGTCATGTGGCTGTGTGGGACAGGTTCTGTTCCAGAGTCTGAAGGAGCTGTTGGAGTACGAGGGCAGTGTCGAAGAGGACATGATGATCACTTTCCAGATTTCCCAGACAGATCTGTTTGGGAACCCACTCATGTACGATTTAAGGGAAAATGGGGACAAGATTCCAGTCACAAATGAAAACAGAAAGGTGAGCCAAACGGCAAACATGAAGCATTTTCAAACTGTATTAAAAGGCGGTCTTGCCCTAAATCTAGGGTTCATAGTAGAGCTGCAATGATTAATCAATTTGTGGCCAACTATTAAATGAATCGCTAACTATTTTGGTAATTGATTAGTCGGTTTGAGTATTTTATTTTTAAAGGAAGGAAAAAAGCCGTACTTACTTACTTTATAAAAATATTTTATATTATTTTTTGGTAAAAAAAAAAGCCATCTGAAAAATGAATATGGCCGTCACAGTTTCACATGTGAACTTGGTCTATTTGTCCATTTGGTTCCTTTGGACCTCTTGAAAAGTAGGATCTTGGTCCACATCTATCAGAACTGTGCGAGTGTGAAAATCCCAGCTTTTAATAGAAAACAAAAATACAGATGATCTACCAGTTTGCTGTTTTGATTCAGCATTTATGTATATATCTGAAGATTGCTGTGAGATCTGTATATTATCCTTAGTTACAGGTAGGGCTGAACGATTTGGTGGAAAAAATGTAAATGCGATTTACGGTTCAATTTGCAAATTTTTTTTCTTTATTGAAGTTTTGCTAAAGTTCAATATTCACTGCCAGTCTATTCTTGCCGGAAGTTGCGTCATGCAGCACAGAGCAGATGAACCAGGCAGGAAGTCAAAATAAAACACCCTTTGCAGACTCTCGATCGTACATCAACAATAAACACAGTTAGACAAAAAAAGAAACAATTTAACTACGTAGCCTACTTAACCATAGTAGAAGTAAGTAAAAAAATCAAGTACAAATAAGCAAAATCTGAACAAAATCAGACGGGCAAAACGCTCTTATTCTGAAATGCTCCATGTGGATATGTAACGTTAGCCTGCAGAGAGCGGAGCGGGTTCCCAGAGAGCCGTTATCTGTAGTTGAAGCACACAAAATGACAACGTGTAGGTTAAACGCTCCGCTGCTGAAACGTGTGAGTTGACGTCGGACACGTTTCCTCTAGTTTCGTTTGTTGTTGAAAATTGTACACGCCATGTGCCCGCTCTGATTGGTGAGTAGGACCATAAGAAGAGGCGCATGGCTTGTGATTGGCAAGCAGATCTGTCAGAAAAGGATGACAACAGAATTAATTTGTAACTCCATGACTGTAAAAAAAAACGGGTCAGATGCGTCCTATAATTTTAATCGCCGTCTCCACGATTAGCTTTTTGATTTGAAAACGATTAATCGTTCAGCCTTAGTTAAAGGCAGATTTTTTTCTGGTTTCCCCTGCACTGTATTGGTGTGGCAGCCAATGTTTCAGTGGCTTAAAAAAATCAAACAAAGCTATCTTCAAGGCTTGCTGTCACTTTGAGTAGTGGGAAAAAGTTCCTTTAAAAAGTGCCCGTCAGGATTTTGGTGTTGATGTGTGTTTGTGCAGGAGTTTGTGGCCCAGTATGCTGAGTACATGCTGAACAAAAGCGTGGAGAAGCAGTTCAAAGCGTTCAGGAGAGGCTTCCACATGGTCACCAACGAGTCACCGCTCAAATACCTGTTCAGACCAGAGGAAATCGAGCTCCTAATCTGTGGAAGCAGGGTGAGATTTGTTACCAGACATTTCAGCGTGTTAGTAAATCATTGAAATTGGCTTAAAAGCTTAATGTCCATCTATATTTTGTCTTTGTCACAAACTGCAGAACCTGGACTTCCTAGCACTTGAAGAAACAACAGAATATGATGGAGGCTATAACAGAGATTCTCGAATCATCAAGTAAGAAAGTGTGTTTGTGTATTCGTTGTCTAGGTACAGTTTGTACACACAAGTTATGATTATGGTGTGAAGGCAAGACCCTACTGCGCCTGTCACAGTATTACATAACCGCCTAATCGCAATTATTTGGGACCATATGTCTCGCTTTCCGCAGCAAGATGATGACAGAGAGGTGCCAATAACGGGTCCGTTGATTTATAGCAGAGTCTCCACTACGGGTGCAGCAGTGCGTTTGACAGCTCTGAGGAAAGTTGCTTAATTTCAGTAGTAATTAAAGATTAAACAGCTGATCTGTCATGTAATATTTGTTACTACTACACATTTCATCACGTAAAGTGTAACGACGACAGGAATTTCTTTGACAAGAGGAGACATGCCTTTATTTCTAATTCCCTCTGTTTGAGAAGTACATTTGGTCATATTGTGGTATGAAGTAAGAACGTCTTTACTCCTGTTTGCCTTGATGAAATTTTTTAAGCTGGCTTCACCAAGTATGTAGCCTCCACTGACTTCTCAGTAGTCTTAATAGTTTCCATTACCGTGTAACATATTTTAGTACCGTTCATACATCTAGATTACATGTAAGCCTACAGCTAACAGATTGGGTTGCTCTATAATAGTAATTTAGTTGAGAAAGCTAAAGTTATCCACATTCCCTAGCTGGGTTCCCACATGTCCTGGAAAACCTGGAAAACAGTTGACCAATTTTCCAGTCATGGAAAATTGTCAACATATGGAAAATTAGAGAAAATGTAAAATATTCTGGAAAATGTTGTGTTGTCCTGGAATTTTTTTTTAAACATTATGTTGCGGCAGTGTTGTGAACGCACCCGGACTCGCATCACATGGTAGCACAGGTGGGTTGTGGTTGGATAACATTAATTCAAGTGACTGAACTCTACATAATGTAAGTTGCATTGCTCTGCTGTCACTGCTGGCTGGTTTTTAATAGGTTTATAGATTAATGTTTTCTTCTCAACTTGTTTTAAACGGTTGCAAATCCAGTAGTTTTCTCCATCTGTTGTTTTTTGGTCGATTCTTTACATCAGGGGTATTCAATTAGAATTCAAAGAGGTCCAGCTAGAGAAAATATCCTGAAGCAAAGGTCCGCAACATCATAATGACTAACTTATCATTCAGTGCCATAACGTATAGTTGTATCAACGCGTGGTTTTAGTCAACAACTGACGCCAAATAAGTCAAATAAGTCGGTTTTCACATCCTACTGGAGGGATAATAAATAATAAACTACTCTAATAATAAATTCTAAATTGAAGTAAACTAAAATAAAGGGCTTAATTTCAGAAGAAAATTAAATAAAAAGTGTAGCATGAAGTGCAGTCTCAACCAATTTTATAATAAACACTCAACACATCTTAACAAATGAACAGCTGTAATGCCTCCTTCTCTTTCATTCCCTCTTATAGAGCTACCACTTTCTTTCTTTCTCTTGTTCAGTGAGAAACGTGAGCTCTAGTTTGTCCTGCCAGCTAGCATTGGAGATCTATGAGAGATTCTGGTTCTGAACAGCCCGTGGGAGGAACGTACATGTACGAATCTGTACGTTCTTGATTAAAAGCCATGTTAATTCTATTTTCTCTTTCTTCTCCTCAATTCATGTGTTTCTACAACATCTCTGGTGAATCTCGCGGACTCACTTGGAATGCACAGATTTGATTGGCTGAGCAATTTGTCCGTGAGTTTCCTGGGCCGCTAAACCAGTACAGTAAACGATAGAAAAGCTGCGCGGGTTAAAATACAAACGCTCCGTCACGAGGTAGTACCTCTCAATTATAAATTGGCTGTAGGTCGGCGGTCCGCCTATTAGTGACCTCTGCTTTACATAGATCCCTTGAAATCAGGCAATTACACTTAAAAATAGTAATCCAGAAATATGTTGTTGATTGTAATAAATTAAATCAATGAAATTGTTGCTTATTTGGCCTGCACATTATATGACAGGCACCAGGAGATTATCCACCCTCGTTTTATTCCCCCGGCCATTATTTGAGACCTGGCTTTTATTTGAGAAATTACAGTATTAGGCTTATAATAAAATAGTGGAAGATAATCACAATTTTTTTAATGACAGTCGTCAGCTAAAATAGGACCGTACTGACCTGACAGTGGAAATGTTGATTGGACCACAGTTAAGGATACAGTTATTTGTCCTTTTGTGTTTAGAAATGTTAACACTGCACACTTTCTGACTGCTCGTAGGGAATTTTGGGAGACATTGCACTCATTTGGCGAGGAGCAGAAGCGCCTCTTCCTGCAGTTCACCACCGGCACTG
>NW_024040040.1:8106642-8127927 GCF_014851395.1 Micropterus salmoides
TCCCTCCCATGTGTCTCCTGATTTGGTTGTTTTGTGCTTGTATGTTTAATATTTAGCTCTAAACCAGTGTGTGTGTCTCAGACCCCAGGGCCTGGCAGATGAGAGGAGGAGGGGCTCTCACAACGCTCGGCCTCCTGTGGGAGCACCGACCAGCTCAGGAGGTCCGTTTCTCACTGATTTTGGAGCCAGAATAAATAAAAGAGAAAAAAAAAGGCCTATTGTGTTGGAAGGAAATGCTGTTTCTGAACACTGTGCAGTAGCTTTCGCTCAACGCACCACCATTAACAAGATGTGTCTGTATCTATATGTCTGCATTACAGTGTCTCTGTGTCTGTGAAATTCTCCAGATTGCCAAATTGCGTCAGCAGCTTCAGCGCAGCAAACGCAGCAGCCGCCATCGACGGGATAAAGACCGCAAGTCCCCGTTCAATGGCAGCCCACCATCCAGTCGCAGGTGATCAATAGAAACAGTGGCTTCAGGGAGTGTGCGTTGTGTGTGTGTGCCAAGTGGCTCCGTCTCTGAGAGGAACTAGGTTGGCTGCCTGATCTGGAGAGTTTTGAGGACGTCCCACTTTTCCTCGTGTCCCTGTTAGGCTCTGGTGTGTCTCCTGGTAATTTGAAATGTGACGTGGGCTTTTTAACGACCTCTGGGCTATGAAAAGTCAGTTAATTTGGGTTCTTCTGATTCTGCAGATGCTCACACACACACACACACACACACACACACACTTACACACAGTATCCTGTCATGATGCTCTGTGTCAGTGACAGCGGCAGGGCCAGTCATACGCTCCCTGTGGAGTCTGCTGGAGTGCAGCTGTCCAGCTGTCTGGGCCTCCCTATGAGACAAAGAGAAAGAGCGATTGGCTGAGCTATCATGCAACTTTTCTCACAATCCTTTTGACAAGTTTGTTAGCTGATACAAAGAGCCATTAGCCAGCAGGAACACGCCTGCCTGCCCAAAGTGACAAAAGTGAAGAGTCTCCGTCCCCTTTCTAAAATGTGCCAGCTGATTGAAGAAGACAGGACAGGAAAACATCACTTGTTGCTTGTCAAACCGTGATCGATTTTTTTATTTGTTTTTCGTTACGAAGGAAAAAAAAAAAGTACCCATAGGTCAGAGACACTACATCAGCAGTTCTTGTATAAAAACATTTTATGAACATAAAGTTTCTCACATAAAACATACCAAGTACCATTTCTGTCCAGTGCAAAGCTGCCCCAAAAAAATCGCAATTGGTGGCGGCAAGAAAACAAACAAACAAGACAAAAGCAATCAATCAACACTCCCAAACACTATTTAGCACTCTGGGTTGTGTAAATAAATGTTACGCAATAGAGTTGCAGAGAAGTAATCCAATAGTGACAGAATCCATTTAGTAAATTAAGTAAAGCAATTTCAGCAGATGACTTGTGTGACTCTGGACTGTAAAGACTCAATCCCACATTACATTAAGTACATACTAAGTTCCCATTTCGTTCTTAAACACAAGGGACAAATCAAATCCATGAATCAACATGATGAAGTTTCAAGATGAGACAGCAACATTTTCTCATACTACTTTCCAAGTAAGAGATTGTCATACTGTAGAGCCTGGTGCACCCTTTGGGGGACACATGCCTCTTGTGATTTCTTATACAAAGTAAACATGAAGCCACATTTAGATATGGTGGTGATACAAATAAGAAGTCGACGACTACGGAGAACATTTTTCCAGCAACTCGTGATCTGCTTTGAAATGTGCGTGCGTTAGCTGCCTGTACCTACATAGAAATGTTTCTGTCATTGTTGTGGGAGGGAAAAAAATCAAGTAATGGAGCTGTTATCTGTCGTAGTACATCGTACCCTGTACTAAGAAGTGCAGTGTTGAGTAATGATTCCAAGTCGCCGAGACTTGTTTCAATATTCAGATTATGGATACTGTGGTATTACAAGCGCAGCTATAATTTTTCTTGAGAAATATGAAGCATATATTTATATATCTGATATCTGTGGCAGCAGCTTCCTGCTCACTGGCCAAATGAAAGATGTTAACTGCAGCCTTGCGTGTTCGTGTCTTGTGTGTGTTTCGCAGTCACCTATGCCCAAGACCATTCTGATACCCATCCCTAATCCAAGTCATCGGCCCCTCGTTTCCGCAACAGCGTGGAGGGCCTCAACCAGGAGATCGAGCGCATTACCATCCAAGACACCCTGAAAAGGACGAGACCATCGTTGTGAGTTCCGCTAAGAGATTGGGGTTAGGGGGTTTTTGAAAACGTTTGTCCTTCTCTTAAAAATGTTTGTTGTTCACTGTATTAATTAACATTCAAGGTTTTTCAAGGGTTCACACACCACCACTTGCCAGGGATTAAGCCCCCCGGTACAGCGTTGTTATTGTGACCTCATTTGTGTGTGTGTGTGTTTGTACGACAGCCACAGGATGTCCCAGATGGGCACCGTGCACCCCCACCCGTCCCCCCACAGCGCAGCAGCAGCACCCGCAGCATCGACACACAGACTCCCTCAGGGGGCGGCCTGAGTGGTAACCACAGCAACTGCAGTAGCCGTCCCGACTCCATCTCGCCCTCCTACCTCACCGTCCTCAACGACACAGGTGGAGGCAGCCCCTATGAAGACAAAGGTGGCCAACACACGTCACATGTTGTACCATATGCATATTGCACACTGGCCCTCCAGAGTCTCTTGAGTGAGTCGTGTTTCTGACCCTGACCTCTGACCTCCAGTGTCCTCTCTCGCTTGTCCTCAGAGCTGGGCCCTTACTCCCCTCTGCCTAAATACGCTGCCTCTCCCAGACCAAACAACAGCTACATGTTCAAGAGAGAACCTCCAGAGGGCTGTGAGAAGGTCAAAGTATTCGAGGAGTTCATGTGAGTAGAAAACTCCCCAATACTATCTGAACAAACACACATTTTGACTCAGTACCACATACACCATCCTGCTGCCCCAAAAACTCACTAGAGCACAAAATGTAGATTAATCCGCCACTGAAAATAGTCCCCAACAGATGCACTATTTCCTCATGTTAACATTTGCTTACGTTTGATGAAATCACTTAGCCTTTTTTTAAAATGAAATGTTACGTTATGTAACTGTATATATTTGTGAGGTGTTGAACCAATGGGCTTGGGACTGAGGCTACATCCACACTACTAATGAAAACACCAGCGTTTTCGCCGCGTATCAGAATTGCCGTTCACGTACACTGGACATGTGAGTGCCAGTGTAAACAGGAAGTACATTGTCTACACCGCAAGATTTGGCGAAAAAAGAAAGTACTACTACAGACGAAAAAAGAATAGCAATAACCACACCAGATATCTTTTTGCACGGGGTGACTACGAGGTGGAACTGTTAATGAAAGTAACACGGGAGTACAAAGAGACTGCGGCGGTGCAGAACAGATTAGGTAGCACTAATACGCTACTCCGGAGTTTTAAAGTGATTTTCAAACTTCTCCGATTTAGGTCTTTAGAGTCACCATTCTAGTCTGAACAGCAGGTGCAAAAGTTTTTAAAGGAAAATGAAATAGTGTGGATGTTGCCTGAGAGACACAGACAGGGTAGACGAACTAACACATTATAGGTTTTGGTCTATTCATGGAATTTGTTGTCTAAAATCGCCAGCCCTATCTTGTAAGACTATTTTGTATATTTTGTGAAGGCTACATTCTGTCGTAACAGTGCCATTAACAAGGTAAACATATTTTCAGCACACCTTTTCCTGTAAAGGTGATGTAGCCGCTACGAACGGTATTAAAACGTTCATTGTGCATGTGTGTTTGCAGGCCCAAACCTCTGCAGGAGATTCCTCCCTTCCTGTGTCCCGACCGCAACAAGGTCAACTTCATCCCTAACAGCGGCTCTGCCTTCTGCCTCGTCAGTATCCTAAAGCCCTTACTCCCCGCCCCAGACCTCAACTTTCGCCCGGGGTGGGCCTCCGAAGCCTGTCCCCGTCCCTCGTGCCTCTGTCCACCCAGCCCTGCCTCCTGGAAGAGCCTGAGAGCTTCTGACACCCCACGAGGGCTTCAAGTCGCCACAGCCCCCACGAAGGAAACCCCCTCCTCCCCAACTAAATCAGAAAACATGTGAAACTAGGAAACAACCCTTCTGCTCCAAAAAAAAAAATGCCTTCAGCATGCCAGCTAAGCTCTCTCTGATGTCCTTATCTTGTTGAAAAAGCGCTTCCCACTGCCTCTCCTCCTCAGACGACTACAACGAGAGTCCTGCAGCCCTGTGCCAGGGTTTGCGGCCAACATTTCATCGCTTTCTTCTACCTTTAGTGCTGGTTACGTTCCTGTTATGTGGGAGGAAAAGGGCGAAAAAGGACAGACTCTTTTATTTCATCGTATTATACCATGGCGCCTTTCCACGGACATATCTCTTTTTCTATCTGTAGTTATTTCTCTTTATATGAAATATGCCTTCCATTACAAAAAAAAAAAAAAGGCGACCAAGAGTTTGACCACGGAGGCTAATTTTGGTGCTGCCAGATTTATCGTAGCAAAACTTGAACGGTCGCGACAAGGAGAAGTTAAAAATGTGCCTGATATCTTAGACCGCTCAGTTTCGCTAAACCAGCGTAGTGCTCTGATCATGTTTGTTTCTTTAGCATGACACACGTGAGTTTGCACTATGATGGCCATAGATACACGCAGAAAGGCAGGTGGTATATTAATTGTGAACTAAATCCAGACATCTGTTTTGTACTTCTGTCAGCCATTTACATTTAAAGCTGACTGTAAACCAGTACAGGCCGATGCCTTTGTTACACTAACTGGTAGCAGTGAACTGGTCCCCTGCCGGGCGGTGTGTATCTATGGGAAACACAGGCCAGGGCTGATGTGTGCAGCGTGTTCCACCTGTGTCTGCTTGCCCCTCCTTTCCCAAGCGCCAGCCTTTGCTCCAATTGTCCCTTTTTACTCCACCGCCATCACAACTGCCCCAACCGCTCTGTTCCTACCTTTTCCACCTCTTTCTCTCCATTTTCTTTCCCTCACTGTCACTTGTCATGCTGATTTCCTTGAGTCTTTCTCAGCTAGTGTTGTTGTGAAATGTGTCCAAAAGGCCCTCGTCCTCACGGCGACAGGCTCCCTCTGGCTTGTAGGGCCCTGAGCATGGAGAGGTTGGTGAACACAAATACTACTGTAGTGGCAAAATATAAATCAGACAAAAAAATTAAAATAAAGATCAAACATTCTCAAAATCAAATGGCCACTGAGACACCTACGGAATGACTCTTAAGCAGGGAAAAAGAAGTCCATTGTCCAGGCAAGCATAGCGTTTATGTGGTTTATTTCCATTTCAAGCGAGCAAACAAACAAATGGTGTCTACAGCCTCTTGCCTTGGTAAAAAACCATGAATCTTTTCCAGTCCCTACCTGTGCTAAATGTGACTACCCCTGTATGTAGATTCACCTGCCCAAGCTGCCCACTACCTACTAATTATTTTTTTAAATTAACTAAAATAATAATATTAACAGTTTAATCAAACAAATTCTTTAAGGCAAAACAGCAATAAAATACATTAATATTAATTATTAAATTAAATTACAGTAAAGGAGTAGCTGCAACAACTACACTGCGGACCATGAGGGCAGATGGATTTCTACAATACAGCTGCAACCAACCTACTGTTTTCAGCACTGAAAGTCTAACATAACAATTACAATTAAGTCTCCACATCAGTCCACATTGCTTAAGTGCAAACCTTAAAGACCCCGAAACTCTGGTTTCAAATCAAAGTATTTTTATCTAACTCTAAAGCTGCATAATTAATGAAATGACTACATGCAATCACTGGACTGCAGCTCCCCTTAGCTCTACGGAGCTTTTCAGCTTCTTTGTTTTGGTTTTACAGCACACAACTTTTGGTTTTAGTTCACTCTCACGTCCAGCCACAGCTGGCAGGCAGTCTGTGTCCTTGAACCAACCCCTAATATTCACACAACAGTTGTGGATGGAAACAGGCATTAATTTGTACTTCATTTAAATACATGTTTTTATTCATTTAATATTTTAAAAGCGCTACATTTGAAGGCAAACTTGACCAGTGCTGTGTCTACATGTTGTTTCCACTGCCCCTCAGTGGTCAAAATAATGAATTACTGCAGGTTATGACAATATATGAAAGTTCTCCTTTGAACTAAGCTCAAAATTAAACATAAAAATATTAACGAAACACACTTTAAACACCACCTGATTAAAACTAACGACACATGTGGATGTCTGATGAGGAGCTGTCGTAGTTTGTTGGTTGAAGACCTCTCCGTGCCCGGGCCCCTCTTCCTGTATATGTCATTACTACTTGACTGTGCCTGCTACGGTGGGATAGGAATGTACTGGATATGTAAATATAGAGGCACACTGTGTTTGTATTATCGGCTGACAAAGATATGTAAATGAATGAGTCAACAATTGTACCCTATATCCTCCCCCCTGCCTCCTCCTGCATTTTCTCCGCTGAGTACTGTGAATTACTACACGTCTCATTATTGTGAATAATAATGTATTTATTTATCGGGAGTATAATTGGGTCTGCAGAGAATTTTAAATCAAGAATAGATTGCATCGTCCATCTCAGGTTGTAGTGAATAGGACACACAAAAAAAAAAAATAACAAGAGATATACTAACTTCTCAGCGCACACTAACAAGTCTACACTACTATTAAGAGAGCAAACCAACAGCTGCTATTTATGTAGCCTCACACAGTGGAAATCCTGACTGATGTAAACCTGTAGCAGAGTAGAAGTAGAGAGAGAAGTGTGGATGTCACCTGATTTGGCACGAGTAATGTTTCTTCAATGAAATTAGATGAGTTCTGATCCAAAATGAGATATCCACTTGCTGAAAAACAATCACACCTACAAGCGACATGTTCTTGGTCGTTGTTTTTTTTTTTTAGACATCTGTTTACAAAGAGAAGTAGTCTGAAAGAGCAGATTCATACATGTGGAAATACAGATTTATTTCAGATACCAATCTTTGTTTTTTCTTCTTCTTCAAGTGGATATGAATAAACAGCATTTTTGGATGAGGCTCAACGTAAGAAATACTCGACAAGGATTCTTTGTTTGCTTGTCCAGTTTATTGGAAACAGAACTGCCAAGTTTCATCTGTTAAACCCCTTGAGTGAAATAAAAGGCATAGTTGAATTAAATAAAGCATTTGTGATTGACTTGAGAAATACATTCTTTTTTTTTTTTTTAAGTGTGTAAATCAAGAGTAAACAGTATAATACATGATGTAGTTTCCCCTTGTGACCACTCCGCTTGGAAAGGAGGATAAGAGTTCCTTCCATGTGTCACATTAGAAACAAGAAGAAAAAATAAAATGACATGCTGTGTAGTAGAAAAAACAAATAGCAGAGATACTAATGTGCAGTTTTTATAAAAAAGTGTTTTTCTTCAGACATGATGACTTCCTCCCATGATGCACTCTGATCACATTTGTGCCACTTACACAGGCACACAAGTGTCATAACTGAGGATTTGGTTTCAGTTGGTGCACGTCAACAACTCAGGTGTGTTATCCAGAACGTACATTTTTAGAAACTCTACATCCTCGTTTTGCAGCTGTTCACTAAACCAACATGTAAACATTCAAAAATGTCAGTCTTGGTAGTTCAGTGGAAATTAAATCCACAGCAGATTAAGTTAGAAATACATTTTACAACATGGTAACAGTTTTCCAGTGTTGATTATTTCCCCATAAAACAATAATATATTTCCAAAATCTGTGAATTCTCAAAATACACAACACAGAGCTAAAAATAGACAGTATTATACAGTGTTATATTTTTCAGTGTACAGCACAACAAAAACATTTGATTTTGCAAACAGCGATATCATCTGAAAATAAATACATTTTTATGCAGCTTAGGTGCCATTATTTGCAGATTTTTAATAACCCACCCGCCCAAAAATAAGCAAATTCATGTGTCCTACTTTAAAACTTCAAAATAAAAGTTTTCTTGGCCTTGGACTTGTAATTGTGAAATTCAAACGACAGACTGGACTGAGGAGGATTTCAAACGCATTCTATATTTACCCACACTAAATTCAGAGCGAGTAGAATCTGGGCTGAAGGTGAGAGGATAAACATGAAGTTTTAACAAAATATATTTCCCCACTGGGCCTGTGAACTCCAGTTCAGTCAAAACGACACCATCAGTCCTCTCCAGAGACGGTTCACAGTTCACTTTTAGACCATTAGACTGAGACTAACAGAAAACGGAGAATTTCAATCAACAAGAGAGTCACATTTATCAAACTGGTGGAGTCTTAAAAGATCCAGAGTTTGGTCCGCATCACAAAGCAAGTAAGCTTGGGTTACCCGGCTTCACCGAGCCAAATGTCAGCGATCCTGGATAACTGGTATCCTGAAGCTGTTCACCAGTTGCCTCTATTAACCCTGGGTTTTCACTATCAAGCTACAAGCACATTCCAGAGGTGAAGTTCTTAATTGCAATGAACATCAGAACAATGAGTGCAGCACTTAAATGACATGAGATTAGGTGGTGATACCCGCAGGTAATAAAATCACACATCTAGATAAGATACTTTAGGAATAAATTCTAAATAATAAAAGCATTATTATCCCAAGATAATCCATTTACTTTGCATAGTGACATTTTGGTGTGTAAGGGCTTTTCCTGCTGCCAAAGCAGAGCGGAAAGATGCCCATGGTCCAAGCGAAAAACTCGCCCACTTTGGTCCAGACTCAAATATTTCAACAATGCATGGACCCACCATGACATGTGGTTCACACATGCACGGCCCCCTCAGGAAGAATCATACTGGCTTTGAAGATCCCCTCACTTTTCCTCTATCCCCAGCATCAGTTAGCCATTTGTGGGTTTAAGTGAAATGTCTCGACAACTACTGCATGGATCCACCATGACATATGGTTCAGACGTTCATCTCAGGATGAAATGTGATAACTGTTCTTCGTGTTTAGTGGTTATTAGCAAATGTCAGCATGCTAACATGCTACATTTAGAGAGTTAGTTGATAACTGATGTTAACATTTAGCTCAAGTACAGCCCAAAAGAGCTTTTACCATGTTTTATAATAAAAACTGACATAACAAATTAATTACAATGATTTCCTCGTTGAGTCTAAAAAGATTTAACACTCAAAATGTTATCCTGAGCTGCAGAACTAAAATCTCTGTTGTTCCTTATTACTTTTATCTGAACTCAGTACTTATGTGCATGACAGGATTCTCTATGAACGATTAATATTTCTCCAGTGAACTCAGTGGCCACAAATCAAGCTGTTTTTAATCCATTCCTCTTTACTAAACCCGCTCCAGTTTATGAGGCTTTTAGGAAACGGCCAAGATTAGTTGTCCAGCATAGGTTAACATGGCGATCCACCACTCCAGCTAAAAGTGAGTCAGCATTGAGAAACCAGAAAACCTGTGTAAAGTCCAAAGATAGCTGGATAACCCACTAATCTTGCTTTTTGATACAGACAACTGCTGCTGCTGTTTGTGTGTGCAAATACAGGCTCAGTGACTCAGTCTTATCTCATACATACAACACTATGTCCAACATATATATATATATATACACACACACACTCTCTCTCTCTCTCTCTCCATTCATATGTGACAACTGGGATGTATGACTCGATTATTTTGACTGATATTGCAACTGCGATATGATTTGCGATACTGAAGAAAATTATAATTTTTACATCATTATTGTCATTTTCATTGGAAAACATGTTTAAATGATTATGGTGCAATTTTTGAAGGGACCTGTAGCAAACAAATAAGTAAGTCTGTAGAACATGATATTTAGACCTTTAACAAAGATTGCACCTCCTGTGATTTGAAGATTTCTATTAATTGTTTAGCCCGAGTGAAAATCATGTGCTACAATGTATAAAACAACATTAAGTAGTAAATAGACACTAAGCAGTCAATTTATTTTACACCCTGGGTCCCTTGTGATGTGTACACACAGCAAACTGACACACACCCAAACAACGCAAACATGAACAGCACACAGGGAAAAACATGCGACGGCGTCCAAAATAAACCCGTAACTCAAACATTCTCTCCGCTTAACAGAAGCTGGAACAACTAATAGCGAAAGGTAACACAAACCCCATGAGGTCTGCTGTGTGCATACGATTCAGTGGCTTCACGTGTAGTGTTAACAGTCATTTATAAAGTTGCAGCTGAGGAGAGCGTTTAACCGTTATCTGGACTGAAAGTGTAAAATAACATAACCAGTGTAACACAATGAGTGTGTTTGCATGTGTGGATATGTAGACACCTCTCCTGCTAACAGAAATACAGGCGCACGTGTGTGCATCAAGGTGTGTTTTTCACTGTTAATGTGTGTTCTTCTTCACACACACCTTTAGGCGTTGAGCAGCTCGTCTGCGGAGCGTCCGATGGCGTCGGGGTTGGAGAGGGGGTCCAGGTCTGCGAACAGGTTGAACCAGGCAGACATGTCTTTGGATCCACTTGGAGTTGCTGCATACACACCCACAAGAAAGTTTAGATTTATGTAAAAGTGTGTCCACATAACTAGCTTTCTCAGAGCATTTAACCACACTGACCTCTTATCCTAACAGACATAAAGACATTTTGATTTTTCATAGTAAGAAAGTCACTAATGACATTAACAATGGCTTGTTCAATCCCAGTAAGTGACAGTGAATAGTTTGTAGTTTATAGTATGGTTTGTCCACCAAAGAGCACTGAAAAGGTTGTTTTTACACTGTTAAATGCATCTTGGTTGCCATTTAACAAGACAAAACATAATGTTATCTGAGTCCCAAATATCAATATTGTCCTTAAAATATAAGTTATAACAGCAACAATATAACAGTATAACTGTATTACAGTATATTGTAATAGTACTGCTCTCAAATTAGGACTGGGCAATAAAACAATGATAATTATCACAATATAATTTTCTTCAATAACAATAAAACCAATGTTTCAATAAATGTTTAATTCATTTGAATCATCAACAAATTAGCACTTAATGTGTCAATTAAGATATTTATTTAGATGGAGAAAGGGACTGAAAAAAGATTTCATCATAATTGTTTTGAATGTTCTGCCTCAGATTTGTGAAGTGATCCAATGTTTGGCATCAAGTGTTTGTTCATGGTTTCTTCAACTTTCACTCAGGAGCAAAAATCAGCCTTTAAAATTTGAAAGAAGTAATGATTTGACATTTATTGTGATAATTATCAATCACTTTAGGACCATATCTGGCTAAATGTGGAGTTGGATTACTAAGTGGGCCCCAGGGGCCCCCCATACAGCCCGCTGTTTATTTATTACATGGCAACTGGTTTGTGGTAATTAGAATAATTGTGACTTTCTCTGGGAATATGTACAACTCAAGCACAGTATCGGCTAACATGGGATTTAACATGGTCTTGTTGTGTCAAAATCTATTTTTAAGACCTACATTCATTTGGATTTAATCAAATTACCACACAACAAAGCTGGGGCTGGGAAATATTCCAGGGATAATGTACACAACAAGGTTACCACAGTGTTTTATAGCCTGGTACTACGACCACCTCCACCAACACAATTTATATAGACTTAACTAAAACTGATCATGAGAAGAGATTGGTTTACCATTTCAGTTAACAATTTCCTGGGATAATCCCTTCACACTGAACATAGATAGTGAGGGACAAGGGGATTAATGGGCATTTTTGCAAAAAACACAAGTACAGACAAGAACGCAGATTAAGAAAAAAAGTTACCATGAGCTGCAGAACTTGGAGCCAGCTGAGCTGACTGGTTCTGACCAGGAGGAGGCTGCAGGGGCGGAGCTTGGAACATGGGTGGGGTTGACCAGCCTAAAAGACAAAGCATGTCAAGATGAGTAAAGAAAGACCCTGTTATTTATTATAATGTTTCTATATTACAAAGAGTGATCAGTCAGTGTGCTGCAGTGAGCGCCTCCCTCCAGCATAGAGCAGTGTGGCTCACCTGTAGAGCTCAGACTGTGATCCAGCAGCTGGGAGGGCAGGAAGCCTGTGGGGCTGGGCGGGTTTGAGGGTGGACGTGCCGCTGGGCCACTACTTGCTGCCCCTGTGCTCGATGGAGGGACGCTGGGAGGGTCAAAAAGCCCGAAAGCATCCTGCCACTCTCTGCTGAACTCGTCGCTGGCCCCCGGGCCCGGGCTGAGAAGGTCTTTGAGGAAAGCCATGTCGCCCCGTTCGCCATCTTCCTCCTCCAGCCCCGTCTCAGCCGGGTGGGGTGAACCATCTGAGAGCAGACACCCATCTAGAGGGAAGAGAGAAAGACAGGAGGGTGGCTTTATAAGACCTGAAGCAAATACCTCACAGTTGATTCTGAAAGGGTCAGATGTGCCGCCGCACCAGTTAGAGGCAGACGAGGATCTAAGCAGAGATGCAGATAGTTACAAAGCCAAAAGGAAAAAAGAGGGCTGAAATTACAAATTTAAACCCGCAACTTGCTACTGAGGGTTACAACTCGCTAAAGTTAAGACTTGTCTATTAAGAACATCCTGTATTCTCCATATCGGAAAGCTACTTTTAAATTGCACATAAAGAACACAATTTTGTGTCTGTCTGAAATGTGTTGGAAGAGAAAAGTGACATGTCTTTTCATCTGATCACACAGCAATATGACTTTGTAACTTAGACTACCTTTTAAATTTTGCTGAAATTTTATGGAAGGCATTTGTCGGGAAGAAGGCTCTTTAAGCTCCCAGCCTCTAGACTGGTGGAAAATGTGCAGTGGCATTAAAGTTAAAGAATAAACCCTTTTTCACAGCAGACCTGTGAGACTCAGGTGCAACTAATGACATCAACAGCTGCAAAGCACTGCAGCAATTGCAGGATCGGAGCCGTTGTTAGCATTGTTACTTCCACCTGTGCTTCACCTGCCGTGAGGGGAGTGAATTTCATTACAGAAGAATAAAGAAACAATTGTTCTGATACTGGAGGCCATCAAGATTCTGGTTAACAAGAGTTATTCAGAATGACATCTTAAGTACATGATGGGCCTACTTTTTCTGACAGGGAAATCAGTTAAATCCTACATATCATGAAGCCTATTTTGCTCTCAAATTCATTGTCAATATAGTGCCAGTCTTTTGTCATTTGTCTGTCAAAACTGGCAAAGTTTAACTGGAGAAGAAATATTTATGTCACTTGGGCTCCACTCACAACATACATAGGATAATAATTATGTTTGTTATTTTACGGCTTATTCTATATTGACTTATCTTCCCTTTGTAATATATTGTATTTGTAGTGGCCTGTATATTTGGACCATAGGAACTGTATTTCCCGCATATACTTGCATGACAAATGCACAGGTGATTTTAAGCTGTGGGATTTCCCCTTAGCTAAACATTTGCTCTGATGAAAGTCTAGAGGAAGAACACTTGGCTTTGACAGCAAGTTTTCTTTCTCTGTATAAATGTGTTGATCTTCTCAAAAGGACAGTTGTCCTTCAACCTGCCTGTTATGCCTTCAAACAAATAACACAGAACTGATGGTTTTCCCATGGTCAGAAATAACCTGGGTGCTACACATTGTACACAATTACAGGGGAAACGAAATGTTTAAGCGACTTTAAAAAATGGATTTACTTAACTCTTCCAGCAAAATAGCCTCTTTCTGCAATTACATATAAATTGGATTAAATGTGCAAAAGTTCCTAATTTCCACACACCATATACATATTCACATAGTTAATCAAGAGGACACTCCTTCAGGGATGTTTGTCCAGTCCTTGATTACAAACAATTACTGTACAGACAGAAAATGTTGAACTATTCCTTTATGCAATGGGTTTTACATCCAGCTGCCCTAATAGCATGGTAAATGGTACG
The DNA here is from genome assembly GCF_014851395.1 of Micropterus salmoides. Lineage (NCBI taxonomy): Eukaryota > Metazoa > Chordata > Actinopteri > Centrarchiformes > Centrarchidae > Micropterus > Micropterus salmoides. The sequence continues at coordinate 8,120,500 of NW_024040040.1, forward strand.
TAAAGGCCCAGAATATCACAAAAGAGAAGCTGATGTTTGACTGTTCATCCTACATAACAAAAAAGTGAAGGGAACAAAGTGCCTTGCAACAGCCAGGCAGACTGAATCCAGATCCAATGTGCAAAAGGAAGCAGAGTTGAACTCCAGGAGAGGTGGATTTGTGCCACATTCAAGCAAAGATGGGAAAGTGGAGAAGGCAGTTAGAGATAAATCACAGGTAGAAGAAAGAGGAGACAGCCAGCCAGTTTACCCGTGGCAGGCAGCTGTGAGAGGTTGGACTGGAGGCTTCCAAAGCCCCAGGACACATTCGGGTCGCCACCCTGAAGAGGAGGCAGGAGCTGAGGCTGGAGAGGGATGTTTGTCGAGGCTGGGAGCGGTGACTGTGGCCGATCACCGGCCATGAGCATCAGGTCGTCATCAGAGCACGCTGACAGTCCTCTGAGGCTGTGCAGGGTTCGAGTGGGTATGGTTGTGTTTTGGTGCACTGAGAGCAAAGGATTATAAAGCCAACAGGCGTCCGGTCCACAGTCAGCAACAGCAAGTCCAATGCACACATCTGTACTGTACACACAAGTCTTGGCTATAGAAAAAAAACAACAATAGTCTCTGTAGGGGTTCACACACAGAAAAACTCACCGCTGTCACTGGTCTGCCTCTGTCCATCACTGCTGTGGGCGGGGTCTGGAGAGGAGGGCACATCAAAAACAGTAGAGTAACACTGACATTAAAGCTAATATACAGCCCAAATACCACAAGCACTGACACCCTTAGTGTAATTAAGTGTATTTATATTCTACATAAATGGCTAAACACACAAGGAGACACATCAATTAAATTTTTGCCTGACAGCAGAAAATAAACTTTTAACTTGATTTCAGTGTATGTTTCTAAATAAAGCCGTGAAAGTAGTCTTACCTCACTCTACTAAATGCTCTTTTAATTATGCTGCTCAATTATAATGCTGCTTGGTGAAGTTTGATATGCCCAATCAAGCCCAACTTGATTTGTGTTTCACACAAATTGCAATGAATGAACAAGTAACATTGATGTGAACAGACAGAAAGTTTCATTTTGAGGAAAACCATTTCTTGAAAGTGCTTTGCTAGCTTGCTTTTATGCATCTTTTCCTGTCTGTTAATCCCTGAAAAACTATGTTTCAGCCTACAGGGGGCAGCACATACCTGTGTCAGAGGCACTTCCTGATGGCTTGTCCTCATCCAAGGACACCAGACTGAGGAAGGAGGGAGGGAGGAGCGGAAAAAAATGAAAAAGTGCCTTATCTAGCTGGTGAGACACAGTTTTGCTATTTTTAGCGATGCAGGAGCCTCTACTTTATTTGGAGCTGCTGTTAAAAACTGCAGTGTCAGGTTGACTATTCTAAAGCCAAGAACTACCACACATACACACACTTACTTGTGAGTAAACACGGGCATGACATTGGCCTCATGTTTGATGAAGACATAGCTGAGGTGGTTGTATGCAAACATACAAACAAAGGACAGAGCAGAAAGCGAGGTGAAAATGTGTGTGTGTGTGTGTGTGTGTTAATGATGACAGGGCAGAGAGCCGAGAGTAGTGGCATGAAAACAGAGCCAGATAGTATGATAGACTTTTTGTGTATGTGAACACACATCAGGCCACATTTGATTCATTATTGATAGAAGATTTTTCAGGTAACCTAAAACAATTTTCTTCTTTCACCTGTCTGTGTTGCTCTGTAGAGCCTTCTCCTTCTTATCTTCTTGTTCCTGTGTGTCTGTTATTTGCTCCAGCGGGTCTCGCAGGTCCTGTAGGAGGGAAGTATACAGTTAAATGTAATATTAAGGCACATGTATTAATAGATAAAACAGGTGAAAGAAGTTGGACCTCTTGTTGTTGCTTTCCGCCTGGGATTGACCATTTGTTTCTCTTAAACTGACAGAGCAGTCTCACAGGTACTCAACTGAAAAGTCTGTCTGATTTATATAACAAACAGTTGTTAAAGAAAACAGAATCCATCCCCATTCACCTAGAGTTTCAGACCCTGTTTCCAAGACCAACTAGCCAAAACGAACAGGTACAAACACTCGACTATTTTATTTCTTTACTCCAATAGTAAAAGGTAATATCACCACCACCCGACCACGGTGGCAAATATTGCCTTTAACTTAGTTGTACTAAAACCTAGAGTGCACTTATGTACTGTGTTTTTACTTCTCCATTTGATATCTGTGTGTTCTTACTGTTTTATCCAGCTGCAAAACAAATTACAAAGTTCTCCTTGACTTGACTTTGGTACCTTCAGTGTGGTGAACTGGTATGGTACATGTCCTTGGAAGGCCTCGTGGATTCCCGACATGGTGTGGGCCGTCTTCTCCCAGAACTGCAACAGAGTGGTCTGCCGTGACAGGAACAAAAGAAATGTTAAATGTGCATTAACATTTGGCTAATAGAGACACAATATACCAAATATTAATATAAATAGAGACAAACATACCTGGTAGGTACAGAGGGAGTGGGAGAGCATGTTGCAGCGGCTCGCTCCCAGCATGTCAACCTTCTGACACACATCGTTCTTCAGCTTCTCAAACTGGCTCTTTGTCCCTCGGACCTGGGCTTGGACCTAACAACAGAGACAATGAAAAACATACACACATACTTGATCCCTTGACACGCGCAAAACAAGCGTCCTCCTACCTTGCGAAACTTTTCCAGCTGTTTGTAGGTGTCTGGGTCCAGCTCTTGGGAGACGTCTTTCATCCAGAGCAGAGCTCCTCTGTACTCTGTGCGGGCCTTCTCCATACGACTGACTGTCAGTAGAGTGTCGGTGATGGCGCGCCGCCTGAACGTCTCCACCTCCTGGTACAAGCGGTGCAGTGGCGGGCAAAGTGCCATCCTGTGGAAAAAGCAACGTTGCAGTAGGAGGATTTTGGGAAATAAAATCAGAACATCTTAATATTTCTCAAAATTAAAAAAGCATGCACTGCACAGTCATCCCTTCAACGCATAAGCATCGGTCTCATTATTTTCTGCCGCTGACCTCTGCTTGGCGGAGGTGCACAGGGCCTTGCTGGGTGGCGTCCATCATGTTGCCAGCCTTTGTGCGATCGTGTTCAGCTTGGAAGCGTAGGAACAGGCCGAGCTCATTCTCCTCCTGAGACAAGCCTAGGTGAAAGGGCTCAAGATTTAAGTATACATGAAGGAGAACATGGAAAAATAAATAAGCAATTCACTTTTGAGACTAGTGAGTGAGTGAGTGATGTAGTTTCACAGTTCATTCCTCATACCATGAATGTGGTGGTAAGGATACCAGGGCGCCGTTTCAAATGAAGGCCAAGATGATCGTAAAATCCCTCTCACCAACTATCTTAGCCTCATATGATGCTTTTGGGAAACGCTTCTTAAGGTTAAGAGAGGGGATGTCTCAAAAACATCATGTTTCTTTGATGTTTTTATTGTGTTCATTTAATTTCATCTTTAAAGTCCTTAACTTTATCATGACCGCTGATGTGCTCTGTTCAGTCATGTTTTGAGTGATGTTTAAATTAGAAAACAAGAAAATAAACTAATACACGCACCCACAAAATAAATAAATTAACCGTGTGCTGCGATTGACAGTTTGTGACAACTATTTAGAAAGCAGAGTCGTGGAAACAGAGAGACAAAAGTAATGGATAAATAGTGAAAAAGTGGTAATTGCCTACTGAAAAAATGAAAAGAAAAATTCCAATATGTCTTTGTCTTGGATAAAAAAAAAGAAAAGTCCCACTTTTGTATAATAAACTGTATTATGTGTCTTGTGTAATATCCAGTTTATACTCATGACATGACAACACATTTAAAGCATGAAAGATGATGTGGCTAAAGGTAGCACATCAGACCAAACAGCTTGTGCCCCACTGGTTTAAAGTAAAGGATCTTTATCTACATCCTTATATATTAATCTCTTGTGGCTGAAATGCCACAATTCTGATCTTCTGTTTTTTCAGTTTCCACATCTTCTCTTTTCAGTTTGTGCTGATAGTCATTTCCTTATTTTGGTCTCTTACAAAAATTATGACAGAACCTCATCCACAGTTAAATCTGTACATAAAAGGACAGTAACCGCTGAATTTGAGGTTTAATACATGTTGAACAGAGAATAATAAGAATCTTAATCCTAGGAAAAGGACATAGGGCAAACCTTGCCGCCAAGTATGTGTCCTTGTGCCATAACCTGAGGGACAGCGAGAGACTCAGTGAAGTGTTTATTGTATGGCATATTAAATCTTGTTTGTAGTTAATGTTCTCTCGTGTTACAGAGAGAGGGTAAATTGTTCAAAGCTCACTTCCACCCAGTAACAAAAGTGAAATGTAATGAAGAGTAAATATATTATAAACCAAAGCAGCTGCTGAACAAACAGGTCTGAAATGACACCTCTTGTTGTCAGTGCAGAGATATCATGTAATAGGTCTGGTGAAATGTGCTAGCTTGACTGTCACTCACGTGTGATCCTGTGCTGGTACTTCTCGATCACCTTCAGCAGCTCCGTGCACGTGGACTGAACCGAGCGGAAAAACTGCAGAGACAAACAAGCCCCATTAAAATACTTCACACAGAAAACGTGTTACTATGACAGTTTCATCCTCAAAACAAAACTGTTTTAAAGCAATATGCAGTGTTGAGATTTCTGCGGCATGATGTCTGTCCCTCTGCTTCAGTGACGCTGCACTCCAACCTCTAAATCTGTAAACAACATATTTTTCTGTCTCTTGCTTTCTGTCTGGCAGTCGGCCGGCTACTTCCATCTGGTGGACAACAGTGACTGAAAGATGAGCGTGTGTCGCAGCAAAACAGATTTCAAGGCCACTCCAGTGCTGCTCCCAGATAGAAAGCTATGACCGAAGGATGAAGGGGTCACCTCGACTTTTAGAGCCTGCTAGAGATGACAGTATGGCGCATTATGCTCGTGAAGAGTGTGTGTGTTGTGAGGACAGATCATAGAATCAAGTCGGGTCATCAGGAAGAATCTGCATTAGACACTTTTTTCCACAGCAGACATTTTGACTTAGTAGTAGGAAAAGCACAGGTGTTATTTATAACATTAACCATGACACACAGTGTGACAGCCTGGCAACAAAGCCAGGACTAGTGATATTTAGAGAGCAGAATCAGAATCAATTGTACATTTTCACATACGAGGAATTTGCCTTGGTATAAATTGGTGCTTACAGTACACATGAACATAAATAGAAATATATAAAAAGGAGGAGATCGACAAAATGTACAAGTATACAAAAATTACAATAATACTATAATACAGTGCAAGGGCTAAAGCAATGTCATGTATAATTCCATGCAGCGTACAATGTAATGTACATGTTATCTTGCCTGCCTGGAACTTGCTGCTTTAGATGGAAGCTATATTAATGAATGAAATGGAAACAGAGCATTACTGGTGTTTAATGGTGCTTTCCAAAAGACCAAAAGCGAAGTGAGCGTTGTGGGCGGCGCGTTTAAATTGAGGAGAGTGTTGGTCAGAAGTGACGTCATTCAGCTGCATTATTCTCTATAGTATAACAAAATATATTTAATTAGTTTTAGATTAGATCTGCTGTCATTGAGGATGATTATATCGGCCTCCTGAGTGCAGGTAATGGCTGATACCGATTATCCCAAAATGTTAGATCTCAGCCTAATGGCTACCCTATTACTAGCCAGGACCCTGAAACTGAAGCAGCTAGTGGAATTCAGCCATCATCATTTTATTTCTTTTTTTTTTTTTTTTTTTACACTGTGCTTTTTTGTACTGTTGCACGTCAAAATTATAAATGTCTATATTCTAGTCAGTATAGAGTTACAGGAAATAGTCAGACACTGTTACATGATACCAAAACTTGCAACAAAACTATTAGTCCCTCAGTAATGATGTCAATCAGCGTAGACAAACCCTTACATCCCTATTTTTAATCTTTTCACCTGATGGTCTTCTGAACCAGGGACACTACATTTTCACTTCACAAGAACCTCTGAGCATTAGGGGAACCTTCCACTTACGTCTCTGACAAACTTGTTGTAGCCGGTAAATCTCCTCTAACAGCCACTGAGAAGTGACTACAAAAGATCCTCTTGTTCAACAAACAAGGGCAGCTAACATTGTTCATATTTCCAGTTGTTTGCTCCTCTGCCCACATAAAGCTCGTATGCCTTGTGTGATTGTTAGCGTCTGCTAGCTTAGCTTAGCTTAGCTAGAAACATTAGCTCCCCAAACATCTTGATCGCCCCCGGTTGGCTTCCGCAGTATAGGTCAAAACCCCGTTCCCTCCGGTTAGCGGATAGGACACTGGCCAAACTAAACTAACTGCTAGTTTCTCCAACATTACCTACCCCAGCTTAAGCCTTAACCTTAATATTAAACCATGACTGCAGTTTAACTTAAACTTCAGATCCATGACTCCTATGGCCATTTATTTATACAGGGTACAGCTAGTTTTGACTAAGCCACAGGTTTAAACCACAGCAGTAGGGTTAAAAGAGTACCCCATCGATTTTGCATTGCACCACTATACAATCAGTCAAAATGGATGGATCACAATCGATGCAGCAGTGTCAAAAAACTGGCACCTACTACACCCACAAACCCGTCTTAAGCCTTACACCGCCGCTAAGCTGATGACACAGCAACAGCCCCCATCAAACTTTATTCAGTGGAAAAAAAGAAGAATAGTGCTGCCTGCTTTTGCCTGCACCCAGACTTAAGAGGCTGCGAGAGTGCAGAGGGGGGGTGACTGAACATGTGCAGTTACTGATTAACTGTATAATAAACAGTCAGTCTAGTCTGGCTCAGCAGTGGCCGCACACCTGTCAGTGTCAGAGCTGTGCACAGGTCAGCGCTCCTGCACAGCACGACTCGGCTTTAATGTATTTGTGAGATGAGCAATACTGGCCGATCCATCAACATCACGGTTATGGAAAGGCAACTGGTCTGTCTGAGTCACAGCAATATGGGCAGGGGGGGAAAACAGAGACAGGCGGAATGAAACATCCACGTCTGCGTTTGGGCGGTACATGCACACATCGCTACTTTAAGTTTTGTCCTCTAATTGAGATTTTCCTGTGTCATTGTCAAGTTTCCACCATTATATAGACAAAGAAAAGACACGATTAAAAGAGAAGGATATAATCAAATAATGATTCAATACTGGATGAAATAAACATTTGTTCTTGTGCTTGAAAAATAGTAACAGATATTGCCAAATCAGATCTGAGTTTCATTCAAGTAGTCAGAGGGCAAAAGCAGCTGAGATGAAATCTGAACATGCACTGAGCCATGTCGTGATAATAACCCATAAAATTGGTTAGCTGTGAGGCCGCTGTCCAGGATCTGCTCCAAATCTAATCCTCCCTGGTGGTTTATGTGCTCTGCTGGCCGCAGATGGCTCAAAGTAAGATGAAATTTGTAGACAGAT